>NC_068922.1:61408817-61726496 GCF_023091745.1 Budorcas taxicolor | reverse complement strand
GGCAGATCCCAGCGTGCCCCTCCCCCCGCTGCCTCGGTTGAAGAGGTCAGGTCTGGGTAGATGGTGGGGCGGCAAGAAGAAGAGAACCCACAATCACAAAAACGAATTCTAGTTTCCCCACAGCACTGGGCGTCTGTGCCGGTGGGGCCAGTGTGCACTGTGTCAGAAAAGCCCTCTGCCACAGAACCAGGAGGAGCTCCCTTAATAGAAGGAAAGGTTTGGCCCATTTTTTAAGCCAGTTCTTGAGACTCCCTGTTAGTGAGTCCTGGAAGAATGAACATTTCTGCATATGACAACATGGCTTTCAAAAACTCAACAAGGGATTCCTTTGGTGGTCCAGCAGTTAGGACTCAGCACTTCCACTGCAGGGGACTGGGTTCCATCCCTGGTCTGGGAACTAAACTCCTTCCACAAGCCGCACAGCGCGGCCACATTTTTTTTTTTTTTCCCTAAAAAAAAGCGGGGGGGAGGGGGAACAAAGCTCTGCGTTTTTATGAAACTTAATAGAAAATGTTATTCAAGCAGTACAGTCACCAGAGGGGCACCACCTCAAGATGCATGGACCCTGTTCTCTGCAGGGCTATTCTATCCTCACCAAGTAGGAACTACCCTGGTGCCCCCTGGCTAGTTTTGCTCTCTTGTTTGCAGGAGCCATTTTTCTTTATTGTGGTAAAACATAATGCAAAACTTGCCATTTTAATACATTTTAAGTGTACAACTCGATGGCATTATAGTTATACTCACTGCCCAGCAGTCATCACTACCATCTATTTTCCAAAACTCTTCATCCTGCCAAACAGAACCTGCAGCACCGTGAAGCATTAACTTCCCATCCCCAGATGCCCTGGCAGCCCCTCTTCTATTTTCTGTCTGTGTGAACATGCCTGTTCCAGCTGTCGCATCCACATGGAATCACCCAGTGTTTGTCCCGTGGCGTCTGGCTTCTTTCACTCAGCAGTGTTTTCAAGGTTGTGGGGGCCTGCTGTGGGCTCTGGCTCTGAGTGGCAGCTTCAGCAGATCCCTGCCTTCCTCCAACCCACCGGTCACCGGCTTCCCTCCAGCCTGTCCTCCTGGGCGTGGTGCCAGTGGCGGCAGGCAGGCTTCAGCTCATCGGAAAGTCGCCCCTACTTCTCACGCCACTCCAACCCCAGCCCACAGATAGAACTAGGCGCCAAGGAGGTCTTAGGTCAAAGGCCCGGCGCGCTTGGAGGCTGGGGGAGGAGGCAGCCAGAAAACAGGTAACCACGATGACTCCCCAGACAGAGGGTGAAGGCAGGTCAAGTGACTAAATGACAAAATGAGGCCCTGCTTTGTGTGACAGGTCCCGGCAGGTGGCTTCAGGGTTTCCAGCTTGGTCACAGCAGGAAACATCTGAAGGGGAGGCTGGACTGGAAAGAGTGGCAATGGGCTTCCCTTGAATCATGCTTCCCGTCTTGTTGACTTACTCCTGTGCCGTTGCAGTCGCTCCTAAACAGCATCCGCAGTGGCACCTAAGATGCACAGCACAGTGGCAGGCTGGGCCCACTGCAGGGACCTTTGCAGAAATGACCAGACATTTTCAAGAGTCATTGAGTAGGGACTTGCCAGCGGTTAAGACTCTGCGATTCCAGTGCAGGAGACGTGGGTTCGATCCTTGTTCTATAACTAGCTTGTTCTAACTAAGATCCCACATGCCTCTGGGGGAGGTCAAGGAAAAACAAAAAAAAGTTGTTAAATATTCCTACCATTTGACCCATGCTATGCTATGCTATGCTAAGTCACTTCAGTCATGTCTGACTCTGTGCAACCCCATAGACAGCAGCCCACCAGGCTCTGCCATCCCTGGGATTCTCCAGGCAAGAACACTGGAGTGGGTTGCCATTTCCTTCTCCAATGCATGAAAGTGAAAAGTGAAAGTGAAGTCGCTCAGTCGTATCCGACTCTTAGTGACCCCATGGACTGCAGCCTACCAGGCTCCTCTGTCCGTAGGATTTTCCAGGCAAGAGTACTGGAGTGGGGTGCCATTGCCTTCTCCGTTTGATCCATGAATTCCATGTTTTGGAATCTGGTCTAAAAAGGAAACGATCCCAAATACAGACCAGTATTCACGTACAGAGATGTTCCCAGCAGTGTTTATAAGTAGCCCCTGATAGCAAATAGCCTAAGTAGCCAACCGTAAGGGAGTAACTTACAGAACATATGATAAAACAATACAGGGATATAAAAATTATATTGGCAAAGCAAAACAAGATTTTTGATGGTAGGGGAAATGCCTATGACAAAATGTTAAGCAAAAAAAAAAAGGTTTCAAAGCAGACTGTTATTCTCTGTACGCATTATGATATCAAATATGTAAAAAAGAAATCACAGAGGAAAAAATAAACAGAAGCATATGCCAAGCTGCTTGGTGCAATTATGGACTTTTTTTTTTCTTTACATCTTTCCACACTTTGCAAATGCTCTACAAAAGGAAATGCGTTACTTTGATCTTCCGGACAAGAAAGTAATAAAAGGGAGGAACGATGCTCCTCTCCATGTGATTAAAGAGGAACTAGAATTCGGGTGGCGGAGAAGGCAATGGCAGCCCACCCCAGAACTCTTTCCTGGAGAAGCCCAGGGACGGGGGAGCCAGTGGGCTGCCGTCTATGGGGTCGCACAGAGTCGGACACGACTGAAGTGGCTTAGCAGCAGCAGCAGCAGCAGCAGAATTTGGGTGGACTGGAGGCCTGGCCCAGACCCATGAGCCAGGTGGTCCCTGGCGGCTTTAGGGAGGATGCTGTGGGGGGTGAGGGTCAGCGTGGGGCAGTGTGGCATGTGAGTGAGCTTAGACCAGTGTGGGAAACTTACACATTTGACTTCAAGGGCCTGGCAAGCATCATCGTTGAGTGCAAGTGTGCAGGGCAACAGGAACAGGTGGACACTGCAGCAGAACAGAGCCCTCGAGCCCTGTCTAAAAGGAGAGGCTCAGCTGCAGTGGGTGTTTGCCATGTGAGTGAGGGCCCCGTGTGGCCAGACCTTCCATTTTTCAAAGAAGCCAGAAATCCCCGATTTTCAACTGTGACCTCTCTTACTAAACAAGGTCACTTAGTTGAGAAACACTCAGCACCGTGCAGTCCACATCCACGGGCCAGATACGGTGGGCGCTCCATAAGTCAGAGACCACCTGCCCACCTGGCCTCCTGCCCGGGCTCCGTGGTGGGTTCCCCCCGTGGGTGCCAAGCTGCTGGCGGCACACTGCACAGGCTGAAAGGGGCTTCCTTTTCTTCTCTCCACCAGAAAACGAGCCTCCATCTCCTCTGGTCTCTGGGATCATCGATTACAACATGCCCCTCACCTCCACGTACCTGAAACAGATGAAGTTGCGCGTGATGAATTCCCAGGAGCAGGTAAGGCATCCGTCCCCCTCACCCCACCGGAGGCGTCCTAACTTGCCTGGATGTGGTTGAGCCTTTCCGAGATGTGGGGCCACAGCCTGTGTAAACACCCTGGAAACCAAAGAGGCCCTTATCTGGTTATCTGGGCCGGGCAGTCTGGGCTGAGAGGAGGGAAGGAACGCGTTCCTAGTGACAAGGTCCGCTGGGCAGACCGCCCTGCCAGGTCTTCGGGGAAGCCTTCCTGAAGGGCAGGAGCAAGGAGGTGGAAGTGGGGGCGGGGAGAGCTGCTGGCCTTGGCTCTCGGCTTGCCCTTGCCCTGCTCTGCCCTTTGCTGTGCCACTCGTCTCCTTGCCCTGGGGAGGTGAGAGGGAGGCCACGCCTGCCTGTAGCCTCTGTCACTCTTGGGGACCCGGCGGGCCTGGAGGGTGAACCGGGGAGCATGGCCCAGGGTGAGATAATTCCCCCCCTGCCCCGCCCCGGGCTGTCCAGGACTCCCCAGCTGTGGATTGCCCAGGGCTGTCAGGCACCACAGAAACAGGCTGTGAAAAGAAAACCTCTCCTGCCCACCTCCCTCCACAGCCCACCTTCTAGCCCTTTGCAAGGCGAGTAGCCTGACTGTCTTTCAGAGGACTGGGTGAGTGCCACCCCCCTCCCTGAGCACTGCTCCAACCCAGAGTCAGAGTGTCTCACCTCCTGCTTCAAGCTTTCTCATCAGCTGTGACATTTGAACGTGCCGTATCTTTGAGGCCTGACTAGGGGAATGGGTTGTTTTCTCCTCCGTTGGAAGTCTGACTTCCAGCCCCGGGTGCATGCTATCTGGGATGTGGCTGGTCTCCTTGACAACCTGGGTGTGTGTGCGCCGAGGAGGGTGACAGCTCCACTGTCAGCTCTGAGGGGATGTAGCTGGAGGTGCTCAAGTAGTATCTGGGGCTGGGGTCTGAGGATCTGAGCCGTTTGGCTTGAGTTCTGCATTGCCCTGGGGAGGAGGTGTGGTGGCCCTCCCATCCCCACAGCCTCAAAAGGGCGGATGAAGTAAGCTGGGCTCTGGGTGGTGGAGTTGTTTGCATCTCTCCCGTCTTTTCATCTGAGATGTTCTCTTTTCTATGACGATCGCATCCCTAAGAAACTTCAAAAACAGTGGGGATAATGGTGTCAGGTTTTCCACTCAAAACCGCAAAGCTGTTTTGTGCAGAAAATGCCAGTTATAAGGGTGTTGCTCTAACAGAAGCAACAGTTATAAAATCTAAGCACCACTACATGAGGTGAAGCACAAAGGCACTCAAACAGCCAAACAGCAGGAGTTCAGCCCCATGGCTTTTCTTTTCCCCACAAAATGGCGCTTGAGCCTAGTTCACTGCCAGAACCGGTAGTGGCCAGTGCACCACACTGGGATCCCTCATTAACGGATCTTGGCATGTTTCATTCGGTTATACAAATTCCTGCTGTCTCTGGGGCTCTAAGGGGTTTCCCAGGTGGTGCTAGTGGTACTGAACCTGCCTACCAGTGCTGGAGAGGTAGGAGGCGCGGGTTCCATCCCTGGGCCGGGAAGATCCCCGGCAGGAGGGCATGGCAGCCCACTCCAGTATTCTTGCCTGGAGAATCCCATGGACAGAGGAGCCTGGCAGGTTACAGTCCACAGGGACACAAAGAGCTGGACATGACTGAAGTGACTTAGCATGCACGAACCCAAGGGGCATTAAGACTAGGGGTGTGTGTGTGTGTGTATTAGTTGCTCAGTCGCGTCCAGCTCTTTGTGACCCCATGGACCCCAGGTTCCTCCGTCCATGGGATTCTCCAGGCAAGAATACTGGGGTGGGTTGACATTTCCTTCTCCAGGGGATCTTCCCAACCCAGGGATCGAACCTGGGTCTACTGCGTTGCAGGCAGATTCTTTACTGTCTGAGCCACCAGGGAAGCTGGTTAGGTGCATTAACGAGGATTCAGTCATTTAACAAATATTTATGGAGCCCTACTCCAAGAGCCAGGCTCTAGGGATGACCAAAGACAGCACCATTCCCAGCTCTTATGATCTGGGGGGAGATAGACACTAATGAAAAAATCACACACAAGTGCTAAGCTCGTAGCAGACCGCAGAGTTGGGCGAGAGATTAACCAGCCATCATGGGTACAGCTGTGACAAGTGCCAGGCAGGAGACACGTGGTGCCATGGGTAGTTAGATGGGCATGATGGGGGGACCAACACAGGGGTCAGGAGGGTTTGCCTTAGAAGAGGATGCTTGAGCTGAGTTAGATCTTCAGGGAAGAGAGCACCAGTCTGAAGAAACAGCTTGTGCAAAGGCCCTGTGGCTTGAGAGGCTGGTATGGCTGGTGCAGAGAGTGTGAGCAGTTCTGAAGCTAAAGAAAAGTGGGAGAAGCACAGCATTGGGCATGGCAGCACTTTTAGCCCTTTTTGTCTCTCTATTTATGGCTGCTCTGGGTCTTCGGTGCTGCACATGGGCTTTCTCCAGTTGTGACGTGTGGGCTTCCTATTGTGGTGGCTTCTCTTGTTGCAAAGCATGGGCTCAGTAGTTGGGGCACATGGGCTTGTGGAATCTTCCCTGACCAGGGGTGGAACCTGTGTCCCTTACACTGGCAGGCAGATCTTTTCTTTTTTTTTTTTTTAATTATTATTTTTTAACACTAAGAACATTTTTGTATTGGGGTATAGCTATACCCTTGGGGTATAGCTGACAGTTTCAGGCGAACAGCAGAGGGGCTCAGCCATGCATATGTATCCATTCGCCCCCAAGCCCCACTCCCATCCAGGCTGGCACATAACACTGAGCAGGATTCCCTGTGCTCTGCTGTAGGTCTTTGTCGTTATCCATTTTAAATATAGCAAGCAGTGTGTACAGGACATTCCCAACGTTCCCAACCATCCCTTCCCGCCCCCACCCCCAGCAGCCATGAGTTCGCTTCCTAAGTCTGTGAGTCTCTTTCTGTTTTGTAAGTAAGTTCATTCATATCATTTCTCTTTAGATTCCACATATAAGGGGCGTCACATGACATTTCTTCTTCGCCGTCTGGCTTAATTCACTCATTTTGACATTCTCTAGGTGCACTCATGCTGCTGCAGATGGCCGTGTCGCTTTCCTCTTAATGGCCGAGTAGTAGTCCGCTGTGCACATGCGCCACACCTTTATCCGTTCCTCTGTTGGTGGGCATTCCGGTTGCTTCCATGTCTTGGCTGTTGTAAGCGGTGCTGCAGTGAGCGCTGGGGTGCGTGGACCTTTTCAGGCCATGCTTTTCTCTGAATATACGACAGGTGGATTCTTCACCCCTGGACCACCAAGGAAGTCCAGCATGTAAGCCCTTGATAGTCGTCTGGGAATGAACGGAAGTTCATGGATAAGTCGCCCTGGTGAGGTTCAGGCTACTCTGATGGAGAGGGAGTGTGGGAGGTGTTTGTCCCCAGGGGGTTGGGGCTGAAGCTGAGATTGAGGTGGCCTGAGTTGACAGTGGAGTTGACTGTGTCTTCACCTCCATCCCTGGTTTCCCAAATTGGGGCCCTCTGAATGTCCCCGACCTTCTCCAGTGTGTGGTAGAAGACTGAAATGCAGACCCTCCTTGCACACCCCTGGCAGGAGATGCAGTGTGTGTGAGGAGGCCCTTCCACCTGGGGCCCTCCAGCTGTCAGCCTTCTGCCCTGCACATACCGCAGTGAGCGCTCAAGGCCTCAGCCTTTCAACCAGCACCATGATCCCAGTTCAATAGCCAGGCACGTGGTAAAACAAGAAGTCACACTGCTCACCAGGTTATATATCTGCAGCAGCAAGGAAGGGCCAAGGACCCAGGTGTCTTTGATTTTTCAGCTTGAGTTGAAAACTAAAAATATACTTACTTGAATTGGTAGCTTCTTTCCTGTAGCGAAAATGTAGCTTCCCTAGTGGTTTAGACGACTCAGACCGTAAGGAATCTGCCTGCAATGCAGGAGACCCAGGTTTGATCCCTGAGTCGGGAAGATCCCCTGGAGAAGGGAATGGCAACCCACTCCAGTATTCTTGCATGGAGAACCCCATGGACAGAGGAGCCTAGCAGGCTACAGCCCATGGGTTTGCAAAGAGTCAGACATGACTAGGCGGCTAATACTTTCTGTAGTGATGTCAGAGCAGGGCTCCCCTTTGAGTGGGCGAATGGCTCCCTGTCCCAGTGCAGCACGGGTCTGGCTCTGCTGCTGTCAAACACCATGTCCCAAGACAAGGCTTTGGGAGTAGTTTCATTTGCTGCAGCATCCCTCTGACCCCGAACGGCCTGCCAACAAAAGACACCTGTAGTGTCTGCATATCATTCATGAAGGCTGGAATGGAAGATAAACCCAATTGTAAATAACAGCAGCTGGGATGAATGATATTTTGTGAATGCTGAACAAAGCTCTGCATCTAAAATCTCTGAGTGAGAAGAACCTAAGAATTCAGTTTTTCCCAGCATTAGGTATCCAGGAGACACTACAACAGTAAGGCAAGTAGGGCATTTTCCCCTCCCTTGGCTTTGAGCAGGCAATGAACAGGTGGTGGGGTTTGTTTGTGAACTGGACAGAATCATGTTACCTTTGTCCAGTTGTGTTGGATTAATGTGCTGAGAAATGGGTCTTTCTCTGCGGAGGATATTAGGTAATGTGAAAACCTAATAATAATGTCCATGCGTACGTGCTGAAGTCACTTCAGTCGTGTCCAGCTCTTTGCCACCCCATGGACTGTAGCCCGCTAGGCTCCTCTGTCCATAGGATTCTCCAAGCAAGAATAATAGAGCGGGTTGCCATTCCCTCCTCCAGGGGATCTTCCCAACCTAGAGATTGAACCCGTGTCTCTTATGTCTCCTGCACTCGCAGGGGGGTTCTTTACCACTAGTGTCACCTGGGAATTCCAATAATAATGTTCACAGGAACAAAACAGAATATTGACATCTGATCCAATGCAGTGAATATTTATTATGGTGTCTCAACATGCAAGACATTTAGGTCCACCCTCCCGGGACCTCCATCCTAAGACACAAGATCCCCCACAAGCTGTCGTTTTGGTGGCCACATAGAGCTGAAAATAGGTGAGGGGCACCCGATAAAGTCAGGTTTTCTTTTCCCCTTATTTGGGAAAAAATCATGAAGATATACAACTGAAATCACGTTTAGCTTTACCGATGACGAATGTGTTTTCTTGTAGGGGGCTGGGTGTGAGGATCTCATGAGATGTGGACTGTCATGAAGAAGTTCCAAAGCATTCTTCTGATAAGATGGGGTCCCAGGGAGGGGTGCAGGCCACATTCATAAGGCCAGAGGTGGCCAGCAAGTGCACCCCCAGCCGCTGATCTTTCAAATTCCCTTTCAGTGCTGTGTGCAAGATGTACCAAGGGGAGTGTTAGGATCTCTTCATGCAGACACTGGTTTGTTTTCTGTCTCATTTGATTCTATTTTTCATGCTGAAAAAAAATTACACAAATACATCTGGCCTCCGTCACCAAAAAACAAAAGCATGGTGATAAAACTCACCATCCTCCCACCACCTGGATCACTGAATATTTTGGTGCAACCTTCCAGACTACTGAATAGAAAACGGAATTATCCCGTGCGTGCCATTTTACAACCCTCTTTGCCTTCCTGTATTATTCAGTCTCTCTACTCTCCAAGCCTTGGCGTTCCCACCTACCAGATAAGCCGATCTTATATTTCTCTTGTCACTCACTCATTCCTCACCCGTACCCCCATCCATCTATCCACCCATCCGTCATGCACCTGAGCTGGCAGGTGCTAAGGAGACAGTGGTGAACAGTCTCTCTGCCCTGCTGCCTCTCACAGACCAGTGAAACAGACAAGGAAGACCAAAGTCAACACTCCGGGGTCTGTAGGGAGCACTTAGAGGTGGAGCAGAGGAGGGACAGGGAAGCAGAGTGGATGCCGTTTCAGGCACCTGTTCTGTGTCCAGCCCTTTGCAAATATCACCCCTCGCCCTCCCAACTCAACAGGGTCACGTTATCATCCTCATCTCGCTGGTTTCGTAGCTGAGAATCAAGAAGTTTCCGTATTTGCTCAAGGTCACACAACCGCTGACATGAACTGCAACTCAGATCTTTTCCGTCCAAACCTGTGCCCCTGCTACAGCCACAGGCCCTATTTCTCCATGGACTTCTTGGGTGAGGGTGTTCTCCTTAGAATCCGAGGCGGTGGGTCACCTGGGTCCTGAGCAGCGGGTCGCTGGCAGGGCTAGAGGAGAGAAAAAAGGTCCTTGGCAGAGACGCTGGCAGAGCAGGCAGAAAGCTTTGTTTGGCTTGGGAACTGGGAGCCGCCTGAAGTAGATGAAGCTTAAGGAAATGTGGGAAGGAGGGATTTGGTAGGGGGCCTGGGTGGGGTGGGGGTCTCCCCCTGCCTTGTGAATGCCCAGTAACCTGCTGGGGTACATGTAGAATTTGATATCCATGTTATAGAGGATATGAACCTGTTTTTTCCTGAGATCACAGTGTTTGAACCAAGACCCCATTGTAGAAATCAGATCCAGATCCCAAGGAGAAAGACAAATCCTGTGTTCCTTCCCCAACACACACTTTCATTTTATGGAAGCAGAGACTGGGACCCCGGGAGGCTTAGCAACTTCCCCAGGACAACCCCTGGCCACCCTCCCTCCCCAACTCCTTGCTCCTTTCAGAGTGGGAAGCCTGTCAGCACCTTCCTTCGCCTCCCGCCTCCCTCTCTTCAATTCTTGGAGCAGCACTAATGTCCCGCTAATGGTTTTAATGGTTCTCCCAGCAGCGTGTGAAGCGGTGCCGCGCTCCATTGTTTAAACCCGCGTGATGGAGGCTCTTATTTGTCTCCATTAACCTCTGCCTCTCTCTCCTCTGCAGCTCTCCCCTGGCCCAGAGTTTTCCCTGGGTCTTGGAGGTTGGGGGAGGAAGGGCAGACTGCCCTCCTCCACCGCCCAGATGTGGGGCCTGCAGGGTAGTCCCTGCCCAGAGAGCCGGGGGTCCCCCAGAGTACTGGCCCTCCTGCTCCTTTCAGGAGGCGGTGTGGAGCAGCACTGCTCCCAGCCAAGATTCCAGCCCACCCACCAAAGACGCTGGAGTGACAGTTCCAGTTCTACCTACCAGCTGGGTAACCTGGAGCTAATCATTTCACTTCTCCGGGCTCCTTTTTCCTCCTCCTGTTGTTTAGTTGCTCAAGGACTGTAGTCCGCTGGATCCTCTGTCCTTGGGATTTCCCAGGCAAGAATATTGGAGTAGGTTGCCATTTCCTTCTCCAGGGGATCTTCCCGACCCAGGGATCGAACTCGAGTCTCCTGCTTGGCGGATTCTTTACCATCTGAGCAACCAGGGAAGCCCTTTCCTCCTGTTACTCGAGAGTAATAACAGTATAATATCAGCACACCTCATAGATTTAGCCCAAGAGTTAAATGACACAAAGCAGGCGCAGTGCTCAGCACAGCACTGGGGCACCTTAGAAGCACAGAGGAAGCCTCAGTGACCTCTGCTGCTGTTGATGGTTATCTTATTATGCAACCTTGGTTCAATAGACACAGTGAAGGACCTTGTCCAAGATCGTTCTTGGGCCATGAAGATGAATAAGACAGCATAGCTGGTCTCCAGGAGCTCTTCTTAGTAGAGAGGACAAAACAGTGGCTGTGGAACTGTAATCCAGGATAAGAAAATAGAAACAGGAAGGGACCAGGAACCTGCCAGGCGGTTCAGGGGACACTCGCTTATTTTAAAATGAGATTTGGACCAGCCCAGAAGGTCCAGGTGAGGGACGCTGAGGGATAACAGCTCTAGGAGGACCTGGGCTGGGAAAGGCCACAGCCAATTTGGGAAAAGGGGGAGAAGGAAGGAGAAAGACGAGGCGAAGGGACTCAGCACATGTGCCTCTTGCAGGGAGGTCACGAGAGAGCCCTTTCCCCAGTCAGCACTGGGGAGCCAGGCGAGGATTGGGGGCAGGAAATGAGCACATTCCATGTGTGAAACTTTCTCAGGTTCCCATCTTCCTTAGTGGAGAGGGAAACAAGCCCACTCTAAAAAGCTCTCGACATTCACTTTCTTAATTGTGGCAAAAGGTGAAATTTGCCACTTTAATCATTTTTAAGTGTATAGTTCAATGGCATCAAGTACATTCATGATGTTATGCAATCATTACCCCTATTTCCAAAATTTTTCATCACCCCAAACAGAAACTCTGTAACTGTTGAGCAATAATTCCCCATTCCTCCCACCCCCAGCCCCTGGTAACCACTGTTTCACTTTCTAAATTTGTCCAAGTACCTCTTTTAAGTGGAATCACATTATTTGTCCTTCTGCGTCTGGCTTATTTCATTTAGCGTGTTGTTTCCAAGGCTCATCCATGTGGCAGCATGTGTCAAAACCTCATTCCTTTTTATGGCTGCATGCTATTCCATTGTATAAACAGACCACATTGTTGATTTCCATTCATCCATTGGTGGCCGTTTGGGTGGTTTCCCCTTAGGGGCTAGCCACATTTATTATTTTAATCTTTTAGACCAGGCTGTGGGACAGGGAGGGATTAAAACAGGGATCTGCTCATTCTCTCTCTCAGTTCTCCCCCCTCTTTATGGCTTGCTTTTCTCATGGACATACTCAGGCTTCTTCCTGCTCAGCAGGAGCCCCCCAAATGGGCAGACCCAAAGAAGAAGCACAGTTGATGGGTCACAGTGAGATCCTGTCACTTACTTAAACAGTGTTTGATTCGTAGGACTTCCACCTGCAGAGAACCTGCAAATGCTGACGCTGCACCCAGATTTAATAGCTTGATGACAGCCTCCCCTAGTGGCTCAGTGGTAAAGAATGTGCCTGCCAATGCAGGAGACGTGGGTTCAATCCCTGGTCCTCGAAAATCCCACATGTCGTGGAGCAACTAAGCCCGTGTCCCACAACTACTGAGCCTAGCCCATGCACCGAAACTAGAGTAGCCCCAACTCTCTACAGCTAGAGAAAAGCCTGTGCAGCGTGAAGACCCAGCACAACCAAAAATAAATAAATAAAATTATATATAAACTTGATGGCAATAATGATCTCCTTCTTTCCCATCCTCAGGCTGCCCCAAAGCCCAGGCAAGGTGTGAGCTCAAGAGAGAAATAGCAGAATGGAAACTTTGCCATGTCCAAGGATTTAATAGTCTTTTTAGGAAGCAGCCAGAGAAGGCAATGGCACCCCACTCTAGCACCCTTGCCTGGAAAAATCCCATGGATGGAGGAGCCTGGTGGGCTGCAGTCCATGGGGTCACTAAGAGTCGGACACAACTGAGCGACTTCACTTTCACTTTTCACTTTCATGCATTGGAGAAGGAAATGGCAACCCACTCCGGTGTTCTTGCCTGGAGAATCCCAGGGACGGGGGAGCCTGGCGGGCTGCCGTCTATGGGGTTGCACAGAGTCGGACACGACTGAAGTGACTTAGCAGTAGCAGTAGGAAGCAGCGGTTCTAACGTG
This sequence comes from Budorcas taxicolor, assembly GCF_023091745.1. Classification (NCBI taxonomy): domain Eukaryota; kingdom Metazoa; phylum Chordata; class Mammalia; order Artiodactyla; family Bovidae; genus Budorcas; species Budorcas taxicolor. The sequence continues at coordinate 61,713,727 of NC_068922.1, read as the reverse complement.
TTTCTTTTGTTCTTCTTTTTTTAATAGTAAAAACAGCCAGCTAGACTCAGTTTAGGTGATCCCCAATTTGTTGGCAACATCCAAACCTTCATAGTCAGGGGCCAGCTGTACAGAAGCCTTCTTCCCTCCACTGGGCCTGATCAGGGTGTTGATCTTGGCCATGTCGTAGCGCTTCTTCACGGCCTGGTGCCCGTTTTTTGCCTTGGCATCCGCGGTGAAGCTGGTGTGTTGTTATCCTCTGTCTTATTCATGGCTGACTTAGTGTGAGGGGAAACTTGATGATGGCATAGTGCTCAAGCTTGTTTCTCCTAGGGGTACTCTTCTGAGGGTATTTGGGCTGCCTTCTGAGCTGCAGTGTTTTGGGCTGTCAGAAGTTGGGTGATGTCCAGATCTTTTTTGCATGGCTGTGGACACCTTTCATTACTACTTTCTTGGCCTTTAAAGTCTTTCCTTTGGCTTCAGCTTCAGGAGGGGCAGGGGCTTCCTTTACCTTCGACACCATCTTCTTGATAAAGCTGATGTATTTCTTGAAAAGTAAGCAACAATCTTCACAAAATAAAAACAGAATGTAGAACTCCTAAATGGCTAGAAAAAAATAACAGAACCAAAGAAAGTAATTAAAGCAACCAAAGCAAGAGTAATTAAATGAAGGAATAAAAGAAGAAGCGATCAAAAAGAGTTATAATAAATGGAAAACATAGATAAACTAACAGGAACAAGGTCAAACACTAGTAAATCACAATAAATGTAAATGGGTTAAGTTCCACTAGAAAGAGTCAAAAATGCTCAAATGAGGTTTTTTAATGGTAGAATCCTCTTGGTGTTTATAAAAGACTTTTTTTAATGACAAAAAAGATGAAAACATAGGAAAGAGAGGGAAGTACTATTAATGTCAAACAAGTTCAAGGCAAAAAAAAAATTAAATAGGGCAAAGTGAGATATTTTATGCTGATTGAAAGCACAGTTTCCCAGTAAAATTTCAGAGCCTCTTGACTTTGGAGGTCTGCCCTTGGGGAGTTTGAGACCTCTTAACCTCAGAGGTCTGCCTTGTGCGGAGGTGAAGGAAGACAATAGGTCCTATGAGTAACTTAGGCTTCACTGTGAGAGGCTGCATGTTTCTTTCCCAGCCTTCAGCATCTTCTCATCATCAGGCTCTTCACTTCACCTTTGCATTTTTAATTTTTAAATCTATTTTTTATTTGAAGGATAATTGCCTTATAGCACCTTTGCATTTTTTTGCTGCTGTCTTGCTGCAGCCATTTCTCTAGACCAGTATTTTCCTGCTTCGAGCATCGGCGTCTACTCTCCAAACCTACATAGAGTAATATGAGGGGTGGGCCCTGCGGGACTTGAGAATGCTGAATCTGCTGCCTTCACTGCCTGAATTTAGTCCCTCTCCTTCTCACTGAGCTCACCCGCTGAGATATGCTGGGGCCACCCTCTCAGTTCCCATCCTTTGTCTTCTTCCCAACTCCAGGCCTTCCTGGTCCACAGCTGACTTCCTTCTCAACTAGAGTTCCATTTCTTGCTTTTCTCCTCTCAGGCACTCCCCTCAGGCCTCCAAGATCAGCCCCCACTGTTACTTTTATGGAGCTGAGTCAAGGGGGCTGGGCTTGCCCCCATGAAAACCCAAGAAAGGCTTGGAATGCCACTGGCACCATTTTCAAAATCTGAGAAGCTGCAGCACAAACCTTTTCCCATCTCCAAAAGTCCCTGGCACTGCAGAAGGTTTGTACTGCGGCGAGAAAAACAAAAAGCCACTGAAATACTGACCTTGACCAAGGCTGCTGTTTGGATTTCTGCGGGCAAAGAATGATCCTTGGCACATTGCTGCTGTGAGAAGATGTGCGAGGGTAGTGGCTGTCCTCAGGTTCTGCCCTGCGCCCCTTGGTCCCTCCCGCGTAACCCCAGGGCAGCTAACCCTCAGAAACAGCTTAGCAAGTGTTCATCTTTTTTATTTACTTGTAATCACTTTTATGTGTATCAATAAAATATATATATTAAAAATCATATAGAAAAATGGCAGATCCTGTCCCAGCCTCCCCACTTCAATTTCTACCCATCAGAGACAGCTTCTTTTCTTCCTTAGTTTTTAGCTATCTCTTCTAGTATTCATCTCCTATTTCTAAAAAATTGTGTTCACACTGCTAGTTCTTGATTTTTCAGTTTGGACTATTTTGGTTACTGTTGTTTAATTTCTTGCTGGAGGAGATAAACATGTACACAGTCACACCCTCTCATAAACACAGGTATTATTTCTCCTTTTTCCATCCCTCAATATTATCCATACTTCCCTATTTAGATAAATTATTATATTTATATTATTATGACTGTGTAAGTTTTTCAAAAATGAGTTGATTAGCACACTATGATTACATTTCCTTTCCTTTTCTATTTTTATTATTTTAAAAAATTATTTGGCCATGCTGGGTCTTAGTCGCAGCATGTGGGATCCAGCCCTCTGGTCAGGGATTGAACCCAGGCACTCTGCATTAGGAGCTCGGAGTCTCAGCCACTAGACCACCAGGGAAGTCCCTCTTTTTTTAAATAATTTTATTAACTAATTAATGTTTGGCTGTGCTGGGTCTTCATTGCTTGCCCAGGCTTTCTCTAGTTGCACTGAGCAGGGGCTACTCTTCATTGCAGTGTGCCTGCTTCTCATTGTGGTGGCTCCTTGGTGCCGAGCGTGGACTCCAGGCATGTGGGCTTCGGAGCACAGGCTCCTTAGTTGTGGTGCATGGACTAGGCTGACCCTTGGCATGTGGAATCCTCCTGAACCAGGGTTTGAACCTGTGTCCCCTGCATTGGCAGGCAGACTCTGAACCACTGGGTCATTAAGAAGGTCCACATTTTTCTTCGATTCCGCAGAGTTAGCCATTGCCTCTTTGTTCCCCAACCTCAGCCCTCTGTCTTTTGATCTTGCTTATGCTGTGCATGTTCTGACATGTTTGTTTTCATGTACTCAGACTTTTCAGTTTTTTCTCTAGTATCTTCTGCAGTTGAGTCTTAAAAAGGCTAACTCCACTCTGCCTCTGTGTCCTCTTTTAGTATTTTTGTTTTTTAATTTTTTAGAACAGCTTTAGACTTAGAGAAAAACTGAGAGGATAGAGCAGAACTTCCACATTATCCCCGCCAGTTTCCCCTTATTAATACCTTACATTAGTATGATGCCTTTGTTACAATTAGTAAACCAGTTGTTGCTGTTCAGTTGCTCAGTTGTGTCAGACCCTTTGCGACCCCGTGGACTGCAGCACGCCGGGCTTTCCTGTCCTTCACCAGCTCCTGACGTTTGCTCAAACTCATGTCCATTGAGTCGATGATACCATCCAACCATCTTATCCTCTGTTGTCCCCTTCTCCTGCCTTCAATCTTTCCCAGCATCAGGGTCTTTTCCAATGACGTGGCTGTTTGAATCAGGTGGCCAAAGTATTGGAGCTCCAACTTTAGTGTCAGTCCTTCCAATGAATATTCAGGACTGATTTCCTTGAAGATTGCCTAGTTTGATCTCCTTGCTGTCCAAGGGACCCTCAGAGTCTTCTCCAGCACCACAGTTGAAGGCATCAATTCTTTGGCACTTTGTCAGCTAAAGTTTATAGTTTATTTCCTTAGTTTTTACCTCCTGTCCTCTTTTTGTTCCACAGTCCTTCCTGGGATACAGTATTACATTTACCTGTCACATCTCCTTAGGCTCCTCTCGTCTATAACAGTTTCTCAACCTTTCCTTGATTTTGATGACCTTGACAGTTTTAAAGCATACTGGTCAAATATTTTGTAGAATTTTGGAATTTGTCTGATGTTTTTCTCAATGTAAAACTGTGGTTGTGGGTTATTAGGACAAAGACCACAGACAGAGTGTCGTTTTTAAAAAAAATTATTGAAGGATGGTTGAGTCACAATGTTGTGTTTAATTTCAACAAAGTGACTCAGTTACACACACACACACATATGTATTCTTCTTTTCATATTCTTTTCCACTATGGTTCATCACAGGATAATGACTATAGTTCCCTGTACTATACAGTAGGACCTTTTTGTTTATCCACCCTATATATAATAGTTTGTCTTTGCTAATCCCAAACTCAGAGTGCTGTTTTTACCACATGTTTCTTTTCTGTCTCATCAGATCTTAGTCAAGGCACCCAGACACTTTGTTGCCGAACTCAGGCTTCTCTCTAGTTGTGGAGCATGGGCTCCAGAAGGCTCAGGCTCAGGGGTTGTGGAGTGCAGGCTTAGTCGTCCTGAGGCATGTGGGATCTTAGCTTCCCAGAGATCGAACTTGCGTCCCCTGCATTGGAAGGCGGGTTCTCAGCCACTGGACTACCAGGGAAGTCCCATACCACATCATATTAAGCGTACATACTGTCACTGTGATTCATGACTATTGGTGTTGCCTTGATCGCACCTGGCTGACCTAATGTTTGTCTGGTCTGATCAATGTAAGGTTATTCTTTTACCCCCTTCCAAACTGTACTCTTTGGAAGGAAGTCAACCATGTACAGCCCACACCTAAGGAATGGGCTTTATAATTTCCCTCCTTGAGAGTGAAGTATCTGCATACATTATCTCAAATTCTTTGGCATGGGAGGTTTGTCTCTCCTTCCTCATTTATAAATATATTCAATCATTTATTTATATGGCTGTTTATTCTTGACTTTGTGTTATAATCCAGTACTACTGTATCTGTTTTGATGCTCAAACTGTTCCAGCTTTGCCACTAGGAACTCTTTCAGTTGGTTCTTGTGCTCTTTTGATACACCCCCATCAATGGTTTTTGTTGGTTTGTTTTTCACAGGATTTTTTTTTTTTTTAGTGTTTTTTTACCTTCCAGTACTACAAGATGCTCCAGGCTCATCTTGTATGTTTTCTACCCCACTCCTAGAATCAGTTGTATCTTCCTTTTATTATAGAATCATATTTAAAAAAACCAAGATCTGGGTGCCAAGTGTGCTTATTGCTACTGGGGTGTCCTTTCTTTTAGACCCTCTGCTGACACAGCAAAAAAATACACATGTTTTCATATTTGATCTTTGATCCATTTGGAGCTTATATGTATTGAGTACATATCCTCCTTTACCCTTTTGTGTCAACATCATTTATTAAAGAATCTATTTGCTTCCCACTGATTTGAAATGCCGCCTTTATAATTTACTGAATTTCCATCTGAAACAGAATCTACTTCTATCCAGTCCGTCGGTTTCTTTGTCTATTCATGTGCCAGCTCCACACTGCTTTAAATGTCGAGACTAATATGTCTTAATATCCGACACATCTCATGACTAATACGTCTTACTATGTAGCAGGAATGGTTCCCTTCCTTGTTGTCTTTCTTTTTAGACGTTTTCTTGGCTTGAAAAAGAGTTAGTTGAAGAAAAAAAAAAGTCTAATGCCTAAAAAACTTCATACACCATTCTTGATGAGGGAAAGATGCTGTAGAGGCACCGTTGATGCGGCCGCATAAACGTGAAGCTGGGACACTGACCACAGGCCTTTCTGTTCACCCAGCAAACAAGCTGGGCTGGGGGCCAGGCGGATCATGGTCCCTTGAAGGAAACTGGAAGCTAAAAACATCAGCAGCCCAGCGTTCCCAGCCGCCTGAAGATGGTGACAGGGAGAACAGGACACGTCTATTATTTATTTCTTCATTATTTTTGATTGCACTGGGCTTCCTTGCTGCGAGAGGGCTTTCTCTGGTTGTGACAAGTGGGGGCTACTCTCTAGTTGCCATGTGAGGGCGTCTCACTGGAGTGGCTTCTCTCGTTGTGGAGCATGGGCTCTAAGGCACGTGGGCCTAGTAGCTGCGGCACCCGGGCTAAGTTGCTCTGTAGCACGTGGGGTCTTCCCAGACCAGGGGTCGAACTCGTATCCTCTGCATTGCAAGGCAGATTCTCAACCACTGGGCCACCAAGGAAACCCCCAGTGAGCATTGTTTTAGTGAACATTAAGTCACTGTTTCACTGACAGTCCTTGAGTGCTTTCAAGAAACTTGCTGCAGTTTCCACATACTCTAAGCAAATGAGCACTATGGCTGTTGTGCCAGGGCAGCCTGGGTTCAGAGACATTTGTGTCTGTCTTCTTTCCTCCTGCTCCCCTGAAGGACTGTGGGAAAGCAGCAGAAATGAGCCAGCACCCTGTCTTGAAAGCCAGTTAGTTGCCTGGTGCAGTTAGTACCCCAAACCCCAACAGCTCATTGTCCCCATCTGCTCCTAAAGTCTCAGTCCCCTTCCAGGCTACTGAATCCAGCCCCATGCACACGAGGATGCCGACGCAGCCTTTCAACCTCATTATCTGGGGGGAAAATGCATGCAGTGGCCATAATTTACTGGTGTAGGCAGGAGAGCTGCCTGGTGCCTGGAGCAGAGTCCTGCATGCCGGGCCGGCCCTGGGATGCTTTTATCTTTGTCAAGGGAAAAGGTGGGGGCAAGGTAGAGGCATCTCTCCCTGGCTGGGCCAGGAAGGAGCGAATCAAAACATCCATGTGGTCACTGAACCAGCTGCCCACCTTGACTACCCCCCCTCCATTCTGGATCTGGCCTGCCTGAGACCCAGAGGGGCCTTGTCTCGTGGCTGAGTCTCGTTATTGTCGTTGTTGTGTTTAACAACAGCACTCGTGACTGCAGTTCTTAGAGATCATCTAGGACAAGGGAGATAGCTTGGGCAGGGCGCTTTCTCCAGTTCTATTTTTTAGTCACATGTTTTTGAGAGCAAGACCCCTGGTGGCTTTTGGAGCCTTCTGCTAAAGGCACCACAATGCAGGCTGCTCGGGTCAGGTGGGTTGTGGCTTTTACCCAGCATCTTGACCTCCTTGACCCTGCCAGCCTGATGGCTTCTTCTCAGGTGGGGCCCAGACAGGTCCCAGCCGCTAGCGAGGAGCTGCTGCAGGAGACCTGAACCCTCCACCCTTGGTGGGTGCGTGGGTGGATGGTCTGGGCTTTGTAACCAGACCTAGAAAATGCAGGAGGGTTCCCGACGCTTCAGCAGCTGATGTCTGGAGATCAATTAGAGATAATGGCTCTGGATGGACTCAAAGAAGCATGGGCAAGATTTTTCCAGGTTGTGATTATGTTTACCTCATTACCGGGTGGCACAGCAGTGTCGGTCTGTGAGTTTGTGCCGCTGCCTCGTTTTTGCTCATAGGGTGACCAGCCGCTGACCCCTGCTGGGCTGGGAGCTCCCCCTCCTCCACCTAGACAGAGGAGGCAAGGGCCCACAGCTTCTGCTCACGGCCCTCCAGACCCTTGCCCTCCCTGTAACCCTGTGTTTGTATAGTGTTTTTGTTGTTGTTGTTAGAAAAGCTTTTAAATGACATTTATTTTTATATATCAGTAATGTTAAAAAGTATATATGTGCTTATATACTAGCAATAAAAATTGGAGCTATAATTTTTAAAAATCTCTCTATAAAATGTATTTTAAAATTAGTGTATTCAACAAATTGCACTATGACACTATGATCAAATGTAGTCCTGAAACTATATGTCACTAAGTTTAACTTCTACATACTGTCTCTTTGAAATGAAGGAATTAGATAAGCAAATTAACTTTCTTTGGTATGTTTAAAAAAAATCTTCTCCTTCATTCATTCAGATATCGTTCAGATTCCTTCAACATCTCAGACACTGTCCTGAGCACCGAGGCTACAGCAGTGAATGAGGTAGACGAGGAGCCCACTCTCAGGGAGTTCACAGGCCATAGAGACGATAAGTCAAGAAGAAAGAAAAAAAAAAAAACAGATATGCAAAAGTGAGAGATTTGAGGCAGAGAATTAAAACTGAGACCACTGATAGTGGGCCCCTCTGTGTGAGAAGGCCTCTCTGAAAAGATGGCATCCAAGCCCAGACACAAATGGGAGGAGGTGGCCGGTCCTGTGGAGGAAAGGCTTTCCAGGTGGAGCAGACAGCGAGTACAAAGGCCCTGGGGAGGGAACAGCAAGGGAGCCAGGACAGGGGAGCAAGGGGCCTGTGTGCCTGGGAGAAGCCCCAGCAGCCTACAGAGGACAGCACCCTCTGGCCTGCCTGTCACATGTGTGGAGAGCCTCAGGGTGAAGGGCAGAGAGAGGTGACAGCCAGTAGGGATGAGTGGCTAGGAGAGCCCCGCCACTCTGACCCTAGGTGTGGCTCTGCCCCAAGCCAGCCGTCTGACTTTCACTTCTCCCTGCTGCAGCTTCCCTGTTTCTGGAACAGCAGGTTGGGCCAGACTGCAGTGGTTTTCAAAGTTTGCTCTGTGACAGAGGAACTCCTTTCTTCAAGGAAACTCTTCTAGGAAGGAAGTTAACATGTCAAGGGTCAGCAGCAAGCAGGCGTGCTGCTGGCAAAGATGGGAAAGGGCCCCCGGAGTGCTGCCCAACCTGCCCTCCTGCTCCCCGCCAGCCCGCCTTCAGCAGTCGGTCACAGGGCCTGAACAGCCCTGAGCTGTGGGCTGGGGCGCTGTACACAGGCAGGAGAGAGGCCCGGCCCAGCATGACCACAGGCAGCCCAGCCCCAGGCTGGCCACTCCTGTCTCTCCAGCAGCTTCCTTCTCAGTAGCCATGAGTGACGGAGCCCATGCTGTGCCAGCCCCATGGTCGTTTTAAGGCTTAGATGTTTGGAATGGCTCCAAGTGCCTTGAGAAAAAGCAGAAACAGAAGACCTGCTTTAACTGGAACACTGCTGCGGCTTGGGGAGTGCCCGGGCACACCTGTGCAAAGCCTGGCACCTTTCCCTCTGCTGAGTCCCCCCTGCCACACCGCAGTAGTCACAGCAGTTGCCTCAACACAGCCCTGGTCATCTGTCTCTTTGAGTTTACACTAGAGGAAAGGCCACCTGGGAGCAAGGCCTTGCTGTCAAGTCCATCTGCAAACAGGAGCCCTATGAATCAGACAGTGATGCTTTTGACTACAGGTCCAAAAGCTCAGCTGGCTGTGAAACAAAACATGAAGGTTTTTCTACACCTGAAACAGAAAGAGTGCAGGAGCAGCTGTTGGTAGTAACGTCAGTCTCGTTTGGTTGGTGTCTGTGACGCTGTTGACCTTCTCCTCATGCTTGCAAGTTGGTGGCTATTGCTCCAGCCATCTTGTCCACATTCAGGGTGAGAGGAAGGTGTGAAGGGGTGGCATAAGCTTAGCCCAGCAAAGCAAAAGCACTGCCAGAGAGTTGCCAACAGACTTTGGTTAACATCTCATTGGCCAGGGTCACATGGCCACCTTCAGCTGCATGAGGGTGCTGGGAAAGAAAGAATCTCACTTCTTCCCCACTCTGTAGTTGAGACCAGAAGGGAGAAATGCTGAGTCTGGGTGTCAAGTAAGTTAGTCCCCAGTACCTGCCGTGGCCTTGGCGCCATCAACTGAGCTTGACAGTGCCTTTGGGTGTTAAGTTCCCAAAGGTTCGGACAAGGAGAAGAACAGTAAGAGAAGGAAACAGAGGGGAAGCAGGGAGGAAGGAGAGGAGGAGCAGGTAGCGAGGAGGGGAGCAGGAACCGATGTCTGAGGCCGTCTCTGTACCAGGGCCCACACAAACAACATGGGGGAACTGAGGCTCGGTGTCAGGGAGCTCAGGGAGCTCAGGAACCTCGTTGGAAGTCACAGAGTGAGTGGGAGGGAGAGCTGCGTTCCCTCCCAGGTTAACGCTCTTACTCCCCAAGGGATGGGCGGGGAGGTAGTGGGGAGAAGGGAAAGGAGAAAGGAAGTGATGGTGAGGGCAGGGCCAGGCAGCAGCAGCCTCACGAGTGCTCGCCCAGGTCTGCTTATCTCACTGCCACGGTCCTTCACCAGGGTTAGGCCCTGGCACACAATAGGGTCTCAATAAATGTTTGCTGACCAATGTCTGTATCGTTAATTACTTACCTTTCATATCAACATCACTGTTAACAATAGCTAGGCTTTGGGCAGGTGTTCTCCACCAGGCATCAGTCCACACCCTGCAGGCTTCCCTGCGGTTAAGCCGCACAACAGGCAGCCTTCAGAAACAAGCTTCTGTTACTGTGCCCCCATTTCAGAGATGAAAAAACCGAGGCGTGGAGAAGTCACCTGCCTGAAATCACACTGAGGAAGGGCCCGAATGCAAACAAAGCCCATCCCCTACTCCTGCTCCACCCCTGCCCTAGAAGCTGACTCAGCCACCAGAAAGGCCTCTGTGCACCAGCTCTGGCCCCAAAGCCTTGGCTGCCACATACCACCCCTGCCCCCCAACACACACACCCACAGCTCCATCATGGAGGGATTCAGGGCTGAAATGGGAAGTGCCACCTGTGCCAATTTCAGAGGGACCCCACTGCCCCTCCTGTCACCTGCTGAGGAGCAGCCAGAGCTGCAACCCAGTAGGCCCCCAGGCTCAGCTGCCTTTGGGGGCTGCACGGAGAAGCCCACCGTGGAGCAGCCCCGGCCCATTCCCAGCTCCCAGCCCAGGGAAGCCTCCACTCACCCAGCCCCAGAGCCTCCTCTCTCTGCTCTGCTGGAGGTGGGTGAAGCCCAGCATCCTGCAGTCCAGCTTGGGGGTCCCGCCTGGGGTCCACCACGTGCTCTGGAGATCAGTGTGCCCTGCTTCAAACCCCAGCAAGGCCACTAACTTTTGTTCTGTGACTGTGAGCATGTCCCCTGGTCTCTGAGCTGTTGGTGACTGGATGTGTCATTTAATCTTCCTCCCGGAGTCCCTGCTCTTCATGTGCAGAGTGGCAATTAATATCACCCTTGTCTGGGTGGTGAAATAAGGTCACATAGCCTAGCACCCAGCACAGTGCCCGGTGTTGTGTGGGTCGTGGTAATTCATTACATTGACCTCGGCCATAGTAACTGGCCTTAGCTTCTTTCCCCCTTTTTCAAATTTAATAGAAGTTTAACACACATACAGAAAAGAGCACATATCATTAAGTGGATGGCTTAGAAAATTTTTACAAACAGAATCCACCTATTGTGACCAGTACTCACATCAAGAAACAACTTGGTCAGCACCCCAAAGGCTCTTTATGTCCCCCTCTGGTCACTAGCCCCCAGCAAGGGTGACCACTCTGCTGAGCTCTAATAGGGCAGATTGCTTTTCTTTTCTTTTTCTATTTTTTTGGCTGCTTCAAGTCTCAGCTGTGGCATGTGGGATTTTCATTATGTCATGCGGGATCTTTCATTGTGGTGCATGGACTCTCTAGCTGCAGTGTGCAGGCTTAGTTGCTCTGCGGCATGTGGGATCTTAGTTCCCCAACCAGGGATTGAACCCAAGTCCCCTGCGTTGCAAGGTGGATTTTTAACTACTGGACCACCAATGTAGTCCCTAGCACAGATGGCTTTTACCTATTCTAAAACTTGATATAAATAGAATCCTACGGTGTATGCTCTTTCCCCCACAGCATGAGTTTGAGAGGGTCCTCGTGTTGCCCTGTGCCGCTCGTTTGTTCCTTCCCATTGCTGAGCAGTACTCCACAGCACATGAACCGCCCTCATCCGTTCTCCATGGACGCTTGGGAGTTCCCGGGCCAGAGCTGCTGTGCATAGTGCTGCCATGACCGTTCCAGTGTGTGTTCTTTAAGGACCGTCTGAACTCGTTTTTGTCCCGTGCACATTTAGGAGCAGTGGTGCCACTGGGTCTGGTCTTGGCTTTTTGACCAAGCCTCTCCAGAGGTGCTACGACAGAAAGGAGAGGAGGTAGGTTGCCCCTCTCTGGGGAGCTGTGAAGTGTGGTCTGTGTTAAGGGGGGAGTGCGCTTAACTTGGAGCTCTGTTGCAGACCTCAGGGCTGTGCTGGACAGAGGGTAGGACGGAGTCCTGAGCAATGCATTGGTGAGTCCCTACAGGGCCCGATGCTGCCTGGGACTCTGCCATCTAAAAGCCTGTCCCAACCCCTGAGAGCTCACGGTCCAGTTGGGGAAGATGTATAATGCAGGAAATGGGAAGGACCACAGTGCGTTGTGACATCAGACTGACAGAGACCTGTCACCAGAGCCAGCTGGGTTGTCTGTGAGACTGCCACTCTGAGTTCAGAGGGGCCTACATCGGCAGGGGTGGAGGATGTCTTTGTTGATGGCCCAAAGTATTTTTCTACCTAGTGAACACCCACGCATCCTTCAGTGCCCAACTTAAACGTCACCTCCTCAGTGGAGCCCTCCAGGATCCACTATGTCCTTCACCTACTAGGTACTTCCTTCCTAGCGGGCCCTGCCCCTGTCATGTGCAAACTGAACACATATCCTGTGACTAGAAACTTTGTGGTCGTTTAATTTCTCTCTCCTTCTGGCCCGCAGGCTCCGAGCAGGCTGACCTGTGATGTCCATTGTTGTCTCACCCATACTTATCATATGGTGCCTGGCATGTGGAGGGGCACTATACATGTTTGTGGGGGGAAAAACATGTCTGGAAGCATGCTTGATCAAAGGCTTGGGGGGGATCACACATGGGTGATTGAGGGACAGAAGAGGTGAGTCTGTTGGACATGTAGAGTTCACAGTTTGAAACAAAAGGCTCTCAGGCCGGCTGGGCCGTGGAAGCCCTTAAAACACGAGGCCAGAGAGCTCTGACCTGAGTCTGCCAGCAACGGGCAGCCACTGAAGTGTGGCGTAGGAGAGTGTCACTAACAGAGATTAACCGATGGCATTTTAAAGCAACATGTTTCTGAAAACGCAGTTGATGAAATTGTCATTTTTACCTTTGTCGTGGTTGTTAGGAAACTGCATTTTGACAAGTCAGGCTCTCAGTTCTGTGCATCATGGGAAATTTATCTGAATAGGGAAGGTGTGCGGGAACAGTGTGGGACAGCTTCTCCTGGATTTCCACAAAGGTGTCAAACCGACTGTGAGCTGGCAGCCAGCTGGGCAAAAATCAGCGCATGTGAGGAAAAAACGGACAAGCTGAGTTACTGCCCAGCCTGAAGACCAGGTATTCTGAATCCAGGCATGGGTAAAGCCTGGAGCTTCTAGCCGCGCTCCTCTTCTTGCTGGGAAGCCCTCTCCATTGGCCATCTGTCACATTCCTCCAGCCTTCTTTGGTTCAGAGTAGATGTTACCTCTTCCAGGTGTTAGTCACTCAGTTGTATCCGATTCCTTTGCAACCCCCTGGACTAGAGCCCATCAGGTTCCTCTGTCTGTGGGATTCTCCAGGCAAGAATACTGGAGTGGGTTGCCATGCTCTTCTCCAGGGGATCTTCCTGACCCAGGGATTGAATCCAGGTCTCCCACATTGCAGGCAGATTCTTTACTGTTTGAGCTACCCAGGAACCACCCGCTAACAGCCCCTTAAGGAGAAACACCCCCCCCACCATGGCAGAACTGTGCTGTATCTAGACCACTGTCTGCTGTGGGAAGGGATTAACTGTCTCTATTATGCTGAGGCAGGGACAGTTCATGGTGGGCATAGAGGTGAGTGCTGGTTCTACCAGACATTAAAATATATTCCAGAGCTATACTGTCGAGACAGGAATAGACAGATCAATAGAATAGGCAATTCCCAAAATAATGGAAAAGTAGTACTCTATAAACATGGTGCTTCCAGTCAGTGGGTGAAGATGAGTTATTTAAAAGATGATATTGGGACAATTTGGATAGCCATTAAAAAACAGAATAAGCTAGAGCTTCGCCACACTTCTTTATTTTTAAATTGGAGTATAATTGCTTTACAAGGTTGTGTTAGTTTCTGCTGTACAACAACCAACACCAACATCAGCTATATGTATACTCATATTCCCTCCCCACTAAGCCTCCCCCCTCCCCCACCCACTCCCCTAGGTCATCAGAGAGCCCTGAGCTGAGCTCCCTGTGCCGCACAGCGGCTTCCCACTAGCTGTCCAGTTTATACACGGTAGTGCACGCATGTCAGTACTACTCTCTCAATCCACCTCGCCCTCCTCTTCCCCTGCTGTGTCCACAGGTCCATTCCCCACGCTTGTGTCTCTACTTCTGCCCCGCAAGCAGGCTCGCCTGCACCGCTGTTCTAGACTGCATGTATATGCATGAATATATGATATTTTTCTCTTTCTGACTTGCTTCACTCTGTGTGACAGGCTCTAGGTTCATCCACATCATGACCTACTGCTTAGTTTTGTTCCTTTTTATGGTTGAGTAATATTCTGTTGTATATATGTCCTATATCTTCTTTATCCATTCATCTGTCAATGGACATCAAGGTTTCTTTCATGCCCTGGCTCCTGTAAATAGTGCTGCAATGACCATTGGGGTACATGTGCCTTTTTGAATTATGATTCTCTCAGTTTCCCTCACTTCTTATATGGAGATAAATTACAGATAGAATAAAGATTTAACTCTAATGAAGCTATAAATGCTCTAGAAGAAAATATGGGTGAATTACATTTATAATCTTAGAGTGGAAAAAAAAAAAAAACACCCTTTGTTTTGACCTGAAATCCTAAAGCCCTAAGGGAAAAAAACTAACTGGATGATATAAAAATGTAAAATTTTCATATGGCAAAAAATTGCATTGTAAACAAAATAAAAATAACAAAAAGAAAACATATTTGCAAATTTTATAACAAAAGACTAATATCCTCCCTTTCTAAATAATTCTTACAAAAAATAAAAGACCACAACCCAATAGAGAAAATGGCAAAGAATATGAATAGTTTTTTTTTTTTAAAGAATTACATGTGACCAGTAAACACATGATATGCATAAATATAGGCTCCCATTCCCAAATGAAGAGGGCAAAGAGAGACACCATTTTTCACTTCTCAGATTGGCGAAGATGAAAGAGGTTGCTGATACCAGGCGCTGACAAGCGTGTAGTGAAGTGGGAACTGCCAGGCGCCCCTGGCCGCTGAGGAAACTGGTGCAGCAGCATCCGTGGAGAGGCTGCTGACCAGCACTGTGAGAAGCAGCCTCCTGAGCCTGCCAACAAAAGCTGCTGCTGAACCAGTACTCCCTCTGGGGGAAGGGGCAAGCTTGTGTTTTAACCTAACCTCAGAAGTCATAGACCCTCAATTCCACTGCCCTATCCATTGGGCCAGGGGACCCAGGGCGTGATACTTGGAGGCAAGGCTCATCCGGGGACAGCTGGGAGGCTGGCAGTTTCTAATGTCAAAGGGGAAATTTTCGTGTCAAACACATTAAAGACACTATTTTATCATCCACTTCGTAGACGAGGAAACCGGTACCCCAGGACACTTGTTTGGTGTCACAGCCAGAACTGGAACCAGTCCCATTTGGCTAAACTCTTTCTAGTCCACCTCCTTCATGGTCACCCCCAAACCACTCCTGATATATAATGAGATATAATCTAATCTCCTCTAATCTCATAATTTAGACTGCATGACTTCCTCGCTCTTAGAATAAAAGTCCCACACCTCGCGGTAGTGTCCAAGGCTCTGAGTGCTGGGCCCTACATGCCCTCTCCCCCTCCCCTCCACCCAACCTCCCCCTTGCTCTTTCCAAGTCTCTTCCCGCCTCAGGGCCTATGCACTAGCTGTTTTCCTCTACCTGCAAGACTGTGCCCCCAAGTCTTCACCCAGGGGTCAACTTCCACCATCCCAGGGGCAAGGCCCATGTGGGCTTTCTCACACTGAGGGGCTTCCTTGACTACTTAGCCCAGAGCCCACCTTGTCGCCCCTGTGTGCCCTCCACCCCTAACCCCCTCATCTCCGCTTCTCCTTGACCCCATCACCACTGCATCCCATGTCTCCAGGATCTGACCAGGAGTCAAACTTCGCATTCTGTTGTTATTTCTCCTTAGTCTCGTGATGGGGAACTGTCAGGCTGATGACAATGAATCTTTGAGGAACCCGAGACACTTGTGGAGAGTCTGTCTTTCAGTATTTCTTGTCTGGTTGTCTCTTCATGATCAGATTCAGGTTAAGCATTTTGCGCGGGAGGACTTGACATGGGGCGAACTCAACACAGGTGATGCTGTGAGTTCTCACTGCATCCCTTCAGGAGGTGAGCACATCGTTTCAGGTGGGCTCCACTTCAGGGTCTGCTGATTTGATCACTTAGTTGGGGAGTGTCTGCCAGCCTTGCCTTGGGGCAGGTACATGTGTCTTTTATAAGTAATTTGCAGGGAAAAGCATTTTTGAATGCACTGAGATGCTTGAATAGTATCTATTCTGGTCACAATACGATCCTGTTATTCCTAATCACGAACTACTGGTTCCCATGGTCAGGTCCCTGCTCCTGGAGCATGCTCGTTTCATATGGGAATCTGCCTGGAGTG
Organism: Budorcas taxicolor; assembly: GCF_023091745.1. NCBI lineage: Eukaryota > Metazoa > Chordata > Mammalia > Artiodactyla > Bovidae > Budorcas > Budorcas taxicolor. The sequence continues at coordinate 61,697,618 of NC_068922.1, read as the reverse complement.
GTTTGCTGCTTAAGAAGCTCCACAGAGCAAATGCCGCTATTTACAAAGGCACCCACTGTATGTAGAGCCTGGAGGGGATATGAAGGCAGTACTGCACCCTTAAGCAGACAAGAGTAGCCTTTCTCTGTTGTGGTCTCTCACCAGACTGGGGCTGGAAGAAGAGACACATCACTGGGAGAATTAGTGGTCAAGAAACTAGGTCATGCCATTCCTTGTTGGGACCCATGCTGTGGCCACTTTAAGGAGATGCGCAAAGACGCTGAAAACAACCTACACAAGGTTACTCAAGGAGTAGGCAGCTCCTGCAGGAATTAAAGAGCCAGGAGGTTTCTGCAGGCTTCAGCACACAGGAAAACTCTCCTAATTCGCAGTGCTGCTAAACAGCCAGGCTTCTCCAGGGCCCCCAGCCACTTCCTGTGGGTCGAGTGGGGCTGGAGCTGTTTTATCTCAGCGATGGTAAATGAGTTCACATTTCATGCCTAGAGAAAATCACTGCTCTGCCCTTCTGGGCGGCACTAGCTCTCTTATTTGTCAGAGAAGAGGTGGGTTATCTGGGTTCAATTCCGCCTTTGAACACCAGTTGGATCTGGGTTTATATTTCAAGCCCAGATGTCCACCATTGCTGTGAAATCGTGACTCAGGCCAGGAGAAGTCAAAGGTCTCCAGAAATGTTGGGGGAAGCGATGGGAAATCCTGGGCTTGAATTATGTCATTTGCAGAGTGAGGAAGGGCAGTTCCCGTGTTGGAAACAGCCACATTTCCCTGTATGAATTCAAGAATCATGGCCACTAGTTAATTCTAAAAATCATTATGTGTGTGTGGACAGATAAGGCAGTGAAGTTTCCAGACTGTCTCCTACCACAGAGGAGGGGACGTAAAGATCTCATGGAGAGAAGAGGGAAGAGAACTGGTTTGAAAACACATTTGGTTTTAGGGATGAAAGGTGCTAATGAGTAACATGCTTAGAGCCTCTTTTAAAAATAAAGTGTGGGGCTTATATAGACAGTGAAATCTTTAGCGTGTGCAGAAGGAAGTCTATGCGCTGTTAATTCGATGTGTTGTCATCTTTTTATTTTTCTAATGGGTGAATACTGAGCCCTGAACCTGTGATACTGTATTTCTAACTCGTACCTGTAGAGGGAGCCTTGTTTACCTCGGATTGTTCACAATGCAAAGCTTTCAGTGGAAGAAAGAAAAAGGCTTTTTACAGAAAAAAAAAAAAAGTTGGAGGGTTAAAGGCAGTCTGTTTCAAAATTGCAAACAATCCCGCTGGCTGTCTCGTTTTCTCTTCTTCGCTGGTTTCCCTGTGAATGAATTGTAGCGTAAAGCCAGTAGAAATTGCCCTTCCTCTTTGGATGCGACCAGAGGAATCAGGAGATGGGATCGTTTCTGGTGGTTCTTTTTTTTCTTTTTTTTTGCTATTTCCTCACAGAATTCTACGAGGGCAGCTCTCCAACCCCGTTAAAACAGTTTTTCTGAAGGCTGACCTGTTGGAGGGTGTGGATTTGGGGAGGGGGAGTCTGCCCCTGACCCGTCTTCTCTGTAGGGATCTAATCCTGCTTTCGGGGAGGTCTAATTCTGCTGTTGGGATACGAGCGCGCTATGTTCCAGGCTGAGTCTGAGGCTGCTCAGAGGTCCGGGGTCCCACACCCCAGCGACGACCGGTGCGGTCTTCTCCTGCACCCAAGGTGCACGAGGACCGTCTGCGCGCGGCACGGCATCTCTGATCCGCGCGGGTCCTCCCCCTACTGCGATGCTGTGTCTGGACCGCGCGCTCCCGGGTCTGGGATGGAGCAGCATTCTTGATGTTATCCTGTTACTTTACAACTGTATCCTGCGCGTCTTCAGGAGCCCGTGCAGTGTGGTTTAGGGGAGCACAATGACCGGCGGGAGGGGGAGCGGGGACGGACCCGGGAGCAGGCTGGCGGCGGGCGCTGGAGATGGTGGAAATGTTTGGGTCGCACAGGTGAGCGCACCCGGACTCCGAGGCGCCCGCCAGTAGGAAAGGGGAGCAGGGGAGGGTGGAAACTAAGTGGTGGGAAAGAGACAAAGGAAGAGTGAAGAAGAGAGATGGTGCGGAATAGAGGAGGGGGATGGGAGGGGGCAGCGAGTGGGCAGCAACGCCGAGGAGCCTGAGCTTGAACTTGATCGAGAAAAGGTGGGGGCCCAGAGGCTGGGGGGCGGGCAGCACAGAGCCGACCACGTGCCTGTCTTTCCCAGACCCGGGGCTCCCTCTGAACGCCGGGGGACCCAGGCCTCTGGCCCAGCAGCCCCGCCCAGCGAGGACCCGCGTCCCCTGGAAACCCGGGGACGCGTAGGGGTCGAGGGCTGCCGAAGGCCCAGGGTGCCGAGAGTTCCTAAAGGTGCCTGAGTCACTTTTTTTGGGTCAAGTCTCTCTTCTGGCCTAAACGCGGATAGCCGACCGCGCGCCGCCCGCCAACCCTCACCCCGGACTCGAAGACTGGGTCCTCCGGGAGCAAGGGGCGGGCACAGACCCCAGCGCCTTCTTTCCCGGGCTCCGTCCCCCGCAAGAATCTTCCTCCTAGCGCTTCCCCCTTAAGGGCGCTCACCCCCGGGAGCGCTCGGCGGCGCGTCCAGCGCGCCCTCATCCCTCCCCCTACCTGGCCCAGCACCCTCTCCTTCCTTCTCCCCACTCCCCCTCCCTCCTTTCTCCTGTCTCCCCCTCCCCCCGCCCGGGCCCACTCCTCCCGCCTGCCCGCCCGCCCCTCCACCTCCTCGGGCTGCTCCTCCTACTCCCCCAGCGTAAGCCCTCCCTGCGTTCCCCTCCCCCCGGCCCCCGCCCCGTGCCGGGTCCCGCCCCCCTCCCCCGCCTCCCCGTGCCCGGTTGCCCCCCTCCCCCTTCCTCCCTCCCGGCCGCGGCGCCGCCGCCGCCGCCGCCGCCGCCGCCGCTCGCCTGGGCCCTCCCCCCGGCCACCCCCGCCCCCGGGCCGGGCAGTGACGCGCCGCGGCGGTGCCAGCCCCTCTCCCCGGGCGGCCGCGGCGGCAGCAGCAGCAGCAGCAGCAGCAGCTGGAGCTGGAGGGCTGTCACCGCCGCCCGCCCCGCTCACTCGCCGAGCCCGACCGCCCGTCTCCGCCTCGCCTCCCGCCCAGGTACGGAGTCCGGCCCGGATCCCCGCGATCGGGCCGTTTCCGGGCCCCTGGGCCGCCGCCCCCCCTTCTCCCGCCGCTGCCGCCGGCCGTTGAGCTGCGGTTAGGGGGGCGGGAGACTGGGGGGGTTCCGGGGAGGGGGACGCGGGGGAGCTTCCTGCGCCGCGGCTGAGGCGGGGGGCGCGCGGAAGCGGCTGCGCCCTGGGCGGAGTGGGCTGGGGCGCGGGGGGGGGGGGGGTAAGTGGGACCGAGTGTGGTGGGGGCGGTGAAGCCTGCACTCCGGGGGCCGCGGGGCTCTCTAGAGGGGCGCCCGGCCCCGAGTGCGGGGGGCTGCCGGGCGCACCCCACTCCCGCGCCGTGCGCGCCGCCGGTCCTGGGGGGCGGTGATTGTGTGCGCCGCGCCGCGGTATTGTGCCGCGGCCGCACGGTTTGCGGCGGGCTCGGCACCGCGTCCCGGGGAGGCAGGCATTCGCAGGCGGCGGGGTGGGGGCCGGGCTCGAGTGGCAGCCGCCGAGGCTGTAGCGAGAAGGGAAGTGGACTGTTTGGAGATGTGAGGACGGGAAGCGTTGAGTGGCAGGGAGGGGCTCCCTGCCTCGGCGCGGGGAGTTGAGACGGGGTTTGCAGAGTTGAGCCCACTTCAGCAGACCCCCGCCCCTCCCTGGACCAGACCTGGTGCCCCTGTCAAGTGAAGGATCGGAGCAGAAGCTTGGGGTTTCGGCGGCCCCTATCTTAGGGGCATTCCTTACGGACCGGGGCGCATGGGTCGGGGGCAGCTGGCCAGAGCCTGGGCGCGCGCCCGGGTTAAGTTGGATTTACACCTCCGTCCGCCGCTCTCGCATCTCCGAGGCTGGACACTTTTTCGGGCGGCGGGGGTTGGGGGAATGCACTTCACGTTTTTATTCCAGCCGCTCGGGTTCAGAAGTGACCCCCCCCCCCCCCCCCCCGCCTCTACTCCCACCTGGAGCCGCGTTTGCCCTAGTCCAGTCGCCCCTAGCGGGCCGCGCTTCCTGGGGGAAGTTCTCATTAAGCCTCGCTAATTAGCATTATTCCTGGAGAAAGGTTAAGGTTAGACCGTCCTTTTCCTTATCGGGAGGCCCACCCCCTTCCTCCCCATTCCCTTCTTCCTCCCTCCTCCCCAAGAGCACAAAAGCACAAAAAGAAAGTGTGAAGAGGCGCAGATCAATGGAGAAGCCACAAACCCATTAATTCAAATGGAACCTTTTTCCCCCCTCTAAAACATTGATTTTTCTTTCTGTCTGCTCTGAGGGGAGATTAATAACCTCCTGATTTCACCTGAAATGGTGTTTGGACTCTGTGATTTCCTCCGCTTTCTGAGAAGGATTGTGGCTTGAAATAGATTCTCCCTTGAGATAAAGCCCTACTTATCCCAGAATGAGCTGGAAACCCCAGCCTGGGCCCCTGTCCTACCAGGTTGGGGGTGTGGGGAGAGGGTTGTGGGGCTCTCATAATTGCTCCAGAGAGAGTCATGACCAGGGGCCCCTTCCTGCCTGCCCCTTGCTTCTGGGCTTCGGGTTGTTCTGAGGGAAGGACCCATAAAGGGTGATGGTTTAGCCAGGAGGTAGTGAATTACCCCTACATTGGAAACCCATTACAGCCTGAATTCTTAGGTGAATACTATCAAGCTTAATTTAATCCCATCTCAAGGTGGGCTTCTTTTGGAGAGTGGGGGTTGGAGACAGCACCACCCCCCTCCCGCATCCACTGCACCATGGCTGGGTGCCAACACCCCATTCAGCACAGTCCTGAGGAACAGCAGGAAACCAAGCACCCGGGGCCTTCCTCCCAGCTGGAAAGGCTGATTTGGGAGAACTTATGTGGCCTGAGTCACTCTGGGGCCATGTGGAGCCGCACTGGCCCTGAGTTGCTCAAGAACTTTTTTTTTTGTCTTGTCTGGGTCCTTTTCTTGGAAGGAAACTCCTGCAGGGGATTAGTGCAGAGTGGTTTCTCTCGAGCCCACTTTTCTGCTGGAAGAACCTTGTCTGCTGAAGCTCATCTCTCCAGCCTCCCTTTTTTAAAGAGACCCCTGTTCATGGCAGGGTCTGGGGTATCAATGAGGCCCTCGTGGTGAGGAGTGCTGGGAAAACAGCCAGTTGCCTTTGCTTGGGAAACAAAAGCCCGTTTTACACTCAATACACTAGTAGGAAGGTGCTGAAAATGCTCACCCCAGCATCCAGGCACCCGTGACAGCCGAGACAACAGAGCATCCCTGTGTTGATGCAGACGTCTCTGACAGACCCTGTGCATGTGTGTGCGTGTGTGTGTGAGAGAGAGAACCTAAAATGTGGTAGGTGATTGGCTATGTCAGCTCTCCCCACTTCATGTTTCCCAGAAGAGCTTGTATGGCTAGGAAGCAGAGGAGGTATGCTGGCAGGAAGGAGTGGAATTGAGCGGAGTGTCCCAAGGAGCCTGGCATCTGCCCCTGGTGGCCAGGTGAGCTTGGGACGAGGGCATAAGCTGCAGCCTTGGGACTCCCTAGCCCCCAGGAGCTGTGGCTCAGACCACCCTAAGATGTCATTTGTGCTGTTCCTTCCCAACCAGGATTTTGAACCCTTGTTGCTTTGGATCCTGGGGGGGGGGGTTTGTCTTCCATTAATAAGCCATCTGATGAGCTGAAGTGGTTAAGTTGGGGTCAAATGCGGTTCAGTACCTCCTTGGCGTGCTCAGAAGGCTGTGTGGGTAATGCTCGCTGACATGGAGACAGGCAGGGGAATTGCCTCGCGCTGAAGAATTTCCAGGGCCTGGGAGGGGCCTACAGGTGTTCCAGAAGGAGGTGCTCACTTTGTCCACTCTGGTGTCCGCCGGTTTGGGGTAGAGCAGTGCCAGGGCAGCTGCCTTGAGCCTGGTGGTCTTCCTGGCAGGAGCTTCAGCCTCTCATCAAACCCACCCCAAGAGGCTGGACAGAGAAGGGGTCTGTTTCCTGCCTGGCCCATGCCTGCCTCCCACCCCTCCTCTGAAACACACACCCAAAGCTCCTGATCAGGGCTTACTGCTCACAACGGCACTAAATTCGCAGCAAATCCTTCTCCCTTTCTCTCTCAAAGCAAGCAGTAGAGATAGAGTTACAGCTCTGAGGAGAGGCCTGGAAAATGTTGTGTGAGGCACACCCCAGGATCCCTGTCCTGGAGGATGCAAATGGCTCAACTTCAGAGGCACCAGGAACCCAGTTCCCAAGAAATTGACCCCAGTTGTAAAATAATCAGGTTACTGATAGCACCTGCCCCTGGTTACACGCCATGGATACAGGCGCGTTTCCACCATTTCCCCTCTGGTCTCCCATTTTCTCCTCCTCCTGGGCTGGGCAGCAGTTGGTGCTAGTTTGCCTGCAGAGGAGGAAGGGCCTCAGAACCTGGGTGGAGAGAAACTGAACCTGCCCGTGAATTCTGGACTGCAGATAAGAGCAGGGAGGGTCTGGTCAGCTCCCCTCCTCCTGCCCAGAGTCAGGGCTCCCAGACTGGGGTGTGTCCCAGGAGCAGCCTTGGGTGCTGTCTTCCTGCCGCCCCCCCCCCCCCCCGCCCCCGCCCCGGCTCTTGAGTTCCCTTTTCAGAAGGGCAGTCGACCCAATCGCCCTGTGACCCCGCAAGTGGCTCAGGTCCTTTGGCGCCAAATAAATGATGACCTTTTGTCAACAGGTGGGCAAGGCTGCAGCCTGCAGGGTGTCTGAAGCCAGAGCCAGGAGTCACGTGGGGTCTAGGAAGAGGGGCCCCAGAAGTAATGGATTGTACACACTCTATTTTTTAATGAAAGTTTCAATGAAGTTTGTTTACAGAAAGATAAATTAGTAGACCAGGTTTCCTTGAGATTCCAGAGTGCCCGACTTGTGACCTCTGGGCCTTCTCTCCGTAACCCTCACCATCACCTCCTGCAGGTCCCTCAGGCCCAGGTATGTCCCACTCTGCTCATCTCTGACAGGCTCTGAACTGTGTGCTGGTAATTGCCTGTGTCACTGGCCTGCTCCTGGAGCCTGGGCCCGGTGTGAGCCAGTGAGGTGACAGTCTGCAGGGGGCTCTGCTGTAGCAGATGGATGGCAAAGGGGGCTTGGGCAGCCTTCTCTTGGCAGGTCCGCCCGGAAGTGAGGATGTAGGAGTTGATTTTGATTAGAACTTATAGTTTGGTGTATTTTTTTTAGTTAGGCATCATAAATTTGATTTCTTGCTTAAAAATTTACTGTATCAGGGACTTCCCTGGTGGCCCAGTGGCTAAGACACTGCGTTCCCAGTGCAGGGGGCCAGGGTTTGATTCCTGGTGGAGGAACTACATCCCACATGGCACAGCTAAAGATCCAGCATGCCACAACTAAGACCACAGCTAAGGCCAAATAAAAATAAATTTTTAAAAATTTCTGTATCAGTGGTGTCAAAAGCTTAAATAGAACCATCACCCACAGAACAGGGATTCATGTGGCAAAACACTGGGGGCTGTGGGCACACTCACTGGGGAAAGCTTGGTAGTCAGTGAATAAGTGGAGAGGGGGTTCTCCAGCCCCCTTCTCCTTCAGTGCTTACACGTGGGTCAAAAGTTGTCTCTGTCCTTCCCTGAATAACAGAGCCCTGGAGGGAAGGAGTCTTGCTGTGGTCTCAGCGCTCCTAACACAGCACCAGCACATAGTAGGTGGTCCATCAGTGCTCATCTATTCATTGATAAGAGTGGTCCCGGTGTGGGTGTAAATATAGCTTCACCTCCCATGAATTTCCTTTGGGTCTCATCCTGAGACACTTTGTTGTTAAGGCATCTGGTTCTTTGGACTGAAGGGAGGAAGTGTGGTGAGGCGGCCCCTCGGAGTGGTGGACTGTGATGTGGGCGCTGAGCAGACTGCTTAGGTTCAGATCTCACGAGCCCTGGGGCAGCTAAGGCAGGTCCAAGGCGGGGAGGGCGGGCACCAGATCTGGAGAGAGGCCTGACACGGGTGCCTGCTGTTCCTATTGGACAAGGAAAGCTCAGACAACCCTCGTCTCAGAGCCCCTCATGGATGGGCACTGGGCACTCTTCCTTATTGGGTGATCGCAATTCAGTGTAAAATGTAGCCCACCTCTGCCCAGTTTGGCCTGTCCAGGCAGGGAGATGTGAAGGAGGGCCATTTGGGGAACAGTTAAGTGATCTGAGCCAGAGAAACCCGAGGCTCTGCATGGGGGCGCCTGGCAGCTGCAGGCAGGGAATGCCACACGGCAGCACGCTGCCACCCGCCTGCCAGCCAGGGTCCAGGTTTCATATGGTTTCCATTCAGGAACCGTGTGTAACAGGACCAAGCCCCTGCTTGTCAGACTGATGCCGCATCCTCGTTAAACCCCAGTGTCATGCCAGGCAACTGAGCCAATTTGACTGGTCTCACTGGCTTTGTCCAGAGAACATAGAGCCCGCTCCCCACTCTTGGAAGGACTTAAGGCTGTCTGGGGGAGAGAGGGCAGAGAGCCACTGTGCTGGCCACTGCAGCTGAGTTCTCTGCTGCCCAACTGCCGGGCTGATGGTACAGACAGGCAGGCCGTGTGAGGAGAGGTGGGATGGAGCCTGAGCTGGACTTGATGGAGAAGGGGGACGTGCGTTTGGAGTTTGGGTTCTGAGGTGCACCATGGGCATTCCAGGTGAGGGGCTAGGAAGGAGGCTAGCGTCTGGGCCTTCAGGACTGTACGCTTCTGGCTCTGCTCATGACCTTGGGTGAGTGCCTTCACCCCTTGGAGCCTCGCTTCCTCATCTGTAGAATGGGGCTGATAACTGCATGTACCCAGTGGGCCTGTGATGCACTTGGCAACTGATAAACCATGGCTTCCATCGTTGTTTTAAACTGTGGCCGAGTGGGGCTAGAGTGAGGTTTAGCACTGCACCCAGCAGTTCTGAATTTTCCTTGCTCCTTGATGAAGAAAACCTGTGTGTTTGGTGGAGCTCCTTTCTCTGAGTGGAAGATGCCCACCGGGATTATGTGCCCCTTAGGAGGAGACACCCCGAATGGCTTCACTGCCCATGCAGCTCCCCCATCCCCTAGTCACAGTGGCCTCCTGACTGCCTGCTGGAACTTACCAGCGTGTGGCAGCATGTGGGTTCCAGCGTGTGCTGGAACCCACCAGCTCCCCACACGGACCGCCTGTCACAACTTCCTCACTTCTGCAAGCCTCTGCTCTGATCGTCTGACTGGCAAGGCCCTGCTTGGCCACTCTGGGACACAGTCCTGCAGGTTCCTCGCCCCTCTTGTCCTGCTTTATTCTTTATTGTGTTGCCCTCACACTCCCGATGTTATGAGTTTTTCTGCTGATGGTCCCTCTCCTCCGCTGTCCCTCTCCACAGTGAGCACCAGGAAGGCCATGACTTGTCCACAGGTAAATTTTCCAGCATCTAAATGCAGTAGACGTGGGTTCGATCCCTGAGTTGAGAAGATCCTTGGAGAAGGAAATGGCATGGACTGTATAGTCCATGGGGTCACAAAGAGATGGACACAACTGAGCGAGTTTCACATAGATGTTCATTAAATAACTTGTTGAATGGATGGAGAATTTTGAGTGGGTGGTGCTTCCAGATGTTTAATAGACTACTTGTCCTTTAAGTCACAAGTGTTTCCACAAGAGCCAGGAGAAGGCCTTCCTGCTTCAGCTGGGACTTCAGGGTCCAGTGACCCCAGGACAGCCAGGAAGGAGCCAAAAGCCCACTCGAGGATGGCCCAGTTCCTGGCTCCCAGAACCCAGATACCCCTCTGAGGGTCCTTCTCCCCACCTGCTCACCACCCCTTACCCACCTGTCCCTGCCCAGTTAGCGCAGGGACAGTCATGTTGCCCTTTTTGCAGAGAGAACCCTTTGAACGTGTGTGTGTCCCTCCAGGTGTGAGAATGCAGTCTGAGTGAGTGGGCTTTCACCCAGGGACAGCTGTGGAGGTGCATTCTTGTGTATGAGGAGCAGGGAGCCTGTGGGAGGGAGGCAGGGCGGCTGTGTGTGTGTGTGTGGTGGGCCCCTAGGGCACGCGTGGTCCCTGTGTCCCAAGGCTCTGTGCGAGCAGCATGGGGACCCCTGAGCTGGGCAGAGCTGTCGTCCTCCTGATTCAGCCACAGAAGATGCCCACTCTTCTGTGCTGCCCAGAAGCTGTAAATCCCAGGAAACTCCCTGCCAGCCGGGCTGGTGGGGGAGGGCGTGGAGGAGCACCCGCTGGTTCCCTGGCACTTGCGGAGCAGATATGTCTGCCTCGGACAGCAGCCGAAGAAGAAAGTTCGAACCGGAGTGTGTTTGCTTGCTGTAAAAGAGACCTCTGTGAGGGGCCCCTGGAGGGAGGCTTTGGGGGGGATGGTGCTCTGCCAGAGGTCCTTACTGGGGGCCCACAGAGGCCATTGTATCTTGCCGGATGGGGGAGGGGTGGGGGCAAAGCCAGAGCTCCAGGGTGTGGGAGCTGCTGGGTCATCTTTCTTGTGTTTTACAGCCAGCTCCCAAACACAGTTGCTAGCTGCTGCTCCTGAAAGAGGCTGGGCCTGAAGGAGGTGGGGTCCCTTCCCACTGGAGAGCTGGGTGGAAGGGGCCCCGCCCCGGGGGTTCCCGGATGCCTGGCCCAGGGCTCGCTGAAGCCAGCAAGGGGAGAGGAGGCAGGCGTGGTCCTCGCCTGCAGGCCCTCCGGCTGTTTGGAAGGCCCTGGCGGCCCCCCAGGCCCTTGAGCCGAACCCCCTTTGCGGTCTGATCCAAACCCTCGCCTGCCCCACCCCCTTCCTTCGCTATACTTCTGGGGCTGGCCTTTTCAGCTCTGGAAGCCGCCCAAGAGCATATCTTTGAAGCACAGCAAAGGTTAGGAAGGAGGAAGACAGAAATGTCCTCTGGGCTGGGGGAGTGGGAGAAAGGAATTCCATGCATGCTCCACAGGAGTTGGGCGGCCGGCATGGTGGGGGCCGTCAGCCTGGCCTCGGCAGTGCCCGACGTGTCCTGCTGCCCACGTCTGCCCGCCTGGCCCTATGTGGAGTGAATCCTTCTCCCAAGGCTGTTGGCAGGGAGTAGGGAGCAGTGGCCCTTGTTTACGGCGCCTGCTTCAACCTTGGCTCACAGGGGTAAGAGCCAGGCCCTGCCACCCGCTCCTACAGGATGCGAGACCTCGTAATTGTCTTCAATTACAGCCAGCGCCGGCCCTCAGCCCCAGCTTCCGACAGGAACCAGAGCCCCAGCCACTTCCATGGGTGGGAGGCCAGGGGGAGAAACCCGTCCCCACCTCAACGTTTGGGGGTGCGCTATGGCCTATGGGGGCACTCTCAAACACCCTCGGGCCCTTGGGTTCACCCTGTATGCTGCCGAGGGGCTGCAGAGAGCCCGTCCCTATTCAACGCCCACCTTCTTTGTCCCTGATCAGGATGAAACTTCTGTGAGCAGTGAAGATTTTGATATGAACGACTCCACATGGATGTCAGCTGACCCACACCTGGCCTCCAGCCTGAGTCCCAGCCAGGACGAGAGGATGCGGAGCCCACAAAACCTCCACAGTCAAGAGGATGGTGAGTGTTCCTTCGTGGCCAGCAGGGGAAGGATTGTGTCCACGCCAGGAGCCTAGGACTCTGGGCTGGAGCCTCCAGGGGTGGCCAAGGCTCAGGCTCACAGCGGCCCCCAGCATTCTCAGTATCTCCTTGGGCCCCGCTGCCCCAGCCCTTAGTTCCAGGAAGAGCAGTTGTTCCTCTCAAAGGTGAATGGCTCAGAGCTCTTTTGGGGATTGGCAGCCTAACCACATCCTGCCAGTTTGTCTGCTCTGATGCTCACATGCTGGTGGGATGTGGATTTCAAAGTTATCATGATTCAGGTCTGGGAAGGTTAACAGTGTGCCTGACCCAGAACAGTCCAGCCTCCCAATCATGAAAACAGGAGTTGGGCTTTGTGGCCCGGGTGTGAGGCTCTGAGACAGGGTCCCTGCCTGTCCCTGGTGAGCGAGCAGACACTGTGCTTGTCTGTCGTGTGGCCCCGGCCCCTCAGGATAGGAGGTGGGCTGGCTGAGGAGCTGTCCAGATCTGCCCTGGCCCTGGCCACCCCCATCCCCCCCACCCCCGCCTCCAAGGCAAGCCCGGCAGCCTCCTCCAGCCTCCCTCGGAACAGAAGCATCTTCTTGGGGTGGGAGAGTTGGGGTCAGGGTCAGACCCCAGAGGTCTACTCCGGCACTCTTGTGTTGAGCCCCCCAAACTGGGCCTACCTCAGTTAGACTTGGTTGTGGGTGTGCAGTGGCACCTGTGGACAGAATGTCCTGGGCTGGGCTGTGATTTTCCGGGCAGACACGAGGTGGGTGGGGGAAGAGCTGGAGAGAACAGGGGTGTAGAGCTGCAATTAGGAGAGGTCGAAGGTCGGGGCCTGGAATGTGGGAGGGAAGGTGCAGGGTTAAAAAGGGGTGTAATGTTAACTCTGCGAAATAGGTTAGCCTTACAGAGTAAATAAGGAGTAGGAGCCTTGCAGTTTGGGTCAAAGTTCGTCTCCATGGCGGAACCGCGTGCCTGCCTCCCTACAGCCTTCAGAGGCCTGAAATCTGGCTTTGTCTGGGAGGAGGCCCAGCACAGAGACAGCTGGGGTGGCCCATCCACAGGCTGGGGAGCCCCGGGTGTGGTTCTGTGAGGAATGGGGTGCGAGGTTGCTGGGAAAGAAAAGGCTTTTGTCCCTTGACGCCTCAGGAGGTCAGCACGACCCCCTCGTGCTGCCTCCCAGACCAGCACCGCCTTCCAGCGTTCCCACGGGTGGGGGCCGGGTGGGGGCACCACGTGCTGGCGTGGGGGAGCCCTGGGGTGAGATGTGCCCAGCAGCTGGCCTCCTGCCTCATCTGAGCTGATTGAGGGCCATACCCAAGGGCCACACCAGCAAAGCTCAGCCCAAGGCTGTGGACAGTACCTTCCCAAGAAGGATCCGGAGCATTTATTTATAAGCCCCCCCCACCCCCCGAGAAGTAGGACTGAATGGGGGCCATGGTCCCCAGCTCATCCTCAACAATTCTTATGCTGTTATTGCTTACAGCTACCTTTTGGGGGTTCAGGTCTGGCAGAGACACTTTCCAGGGAGATCTGGTGATATGGGGCCTCCAGTATCAGGTCCGGGGCAGGGGGGGAAGGGTCACGGGGCTTCCTCAGCTACAGGGTTAATGGGATCAGTGCATCCCCGCAGCTGGTCCCGGAGGAGCCAGGTGGGAGAGCCAAGCCAGGTGTCTTCACACATGTCTTCCCTTGACCCGCCGCCCCCCCCCCCCCCCCCCCCCGGCCACCGCCACCCAGCTGCCCAGGTCCCTCCTGGCTGTGGGTGCTGGGCCTAGGTCGGCTGATGGCACGAGGGTGTTCATCAGGGCGGGCAGCCAGAGCTGGAGACAGGGAGGATGGTGTTGACCATGATACCATCAATTTAATTATGCCATCACAACCTGTGTCTGGAGGCTGTGGGTTGATGTGCCGGCCAGAGGCCGACCCATACCCAGTGCAGAGGATCGCAGGCCCAGAGAGACCAGTTGACCTGGTCATCGCTACTGCCCTTCTGGTCCTAGTTCTGGTGGTGACCACCATGTCTGTCCAGACCAATGGGTTCCCAAGGGGTTTGGGCTGGGCACAGACCCGGCCTGGAGTCCTTGGTCAGCCCCCCCAACCCCCTCTTTGAAGGTGCCTGCAGTGCAGACATGAAATGGGAACCCGCTCTCATCAGTGAGAGTTGGAAGGGTCCTCAGGGTGTTCTCCTGTACCCTGTTGTTAAGGAAGGACTGGGCAGGGGCAGGCCAGGCGGGGGCTCTGTCTGAATCCAGCCACAACCCTCCATGGTCTCCACATCTCCACTCCCTGCTCCTGTGCCTTGATCCAGAGGCTTCTCCAGCACACACCAACCCCCAGGGTGGCTTGGTGCTCAGCCTCTGGCCCTTGGCCCTCCATGCCTGAGGCCCCCATTGTGAGCTCTGCAAGGGGTGGACCACGTGGATCCTGCTCTCTGCTCTGTCCCTGGTGACTCTGGTTGCACGCCTGGCACATTATAGGGGCTGCTGAATATCTGTGGCCCAGATGAGTAAAGGAACCAGCATTTATTGAGTCCCTCCCTCCCCACCCCCGCCCCCGAGCACACCAGCCAGAGGGGATAGAGGTCGGCTAAGTTGGGGCCAAGTTGGGTTCTTTATTCCTGGGATTTCGGCCCTCCTCCCCAGCCTGAGCACCTGGGTCTTTTTCTTTTAGCCAGAAAATGTGGGGGCTCCCAGGGCTGTGTCAGGGAGCATCTCACCTCTGCTGGCCAGGAGTGCAGCCCAGAGCATTTCAAAAAACCAGGCAGTTTGCACAGGTTCACACCTGTTGGTGGATGTGTTGGGGCCCTTCTCTTCCACCACCTCCTCTACCTCTTCCTCTTTGAAATTTTAACTGAGGCAGATCCTGTGGCCCAGGCCAGGAATGAATCAGGCCGGTTCTCACTCCCGGGAGCTTGTCTGCAGTTCACCAGGAGTGGGAGAGTGCTTGGTGGTGCGTTCATCCCCAAGCCTGCCACCACCCGCGAGGCCTCACATCAGAGAGCTCTTTTATGGACCCTATTCCCAGCTTTTTGACATCACAGCAGGGGTGCTTGGCTGGGGAGCCCCAGAGTGCTTCCTCATCAGGACAGAGCTGCTGTGGGTGAGCACATGGCTCTCACCCCAGCTCAGGAGGGAACTGCTGATCAGTGAGAGAACTGGGGCCATCTGGCCAGAGTTGGGGGATGCCAAGGCTGCTGCCATCCTCTTTCCTCTTTGGCAGGCATTGAGGCCATGTGTGAGGTTCCCCAGAAAAGATGGGCATGGGAGTCTGGGGACTAGAGGAGGCTGCCCCCTGGAAAATCAGAGCACTGCCTACTTGGGCTGAGTGATCCAGGCTGTTCCCACCACTGCTTCCAGTCCACGTATAGCCAGGTCCCCCCAGACCAGCACTAAGCACCAGCTGAGGGTTTGGACTTTCTTTGGGGTCCGAACAGAACCCTGGTCTCATCATAGGTGCCTGGGAAAACACTCTGGCCCAGGGGCTGCACTTTAGAAAGTAGAGAGGAGGACAGTTGGAAAAAGCCAGCTGTTGAGATCGTGTCCAGAGACGCTGTGGTCGGGCGTTACTTAGGACTGAACAGCACACCTGTGTGTAGTTATGCCCCGTCAGTGGGATGATGTGTTTGATGGCCATCTCTTCCTCAGATCCTGAGTAAGCACTCTGAGAGCCAGTTCTCTGGTGCCCAGCAGAAAGCAGGTGGAGGAGTGTCTGTTAAATGAGTAAGTGAACAGGGGCGCAGGCTGGGCAGGTGAGCCAGCGTCCTTGGACGTCAGAGGTGCTGCTAGGCCAGGGCCCTCTCCTTCTTCCATTTCCCCTTGATGTGCTTCATCAGGCCTCTTGCTCTGCCCCTTCCTGAGCGGAAAATGTGAAGCCTGGCCCCCAGAAGGGATGCGGGGGGTGGGGAGCGGACATTACTCACCTCCCAGGCAGACAGGAAGTCAGCGCCAGGGCAGAACCCAGGGTCCTGCTTCTTTCTTCCTGCAGGGTCATGGTGGGGGTGGGGGTGAGAGGTGGTGGTGCTGGGTAGGATCTGGGGGGCCGCTGGGGGCCTCTTGTTAGTGCCTGTCAGATGAGAGGCCCCCTCCAGTCTCAGGCCTCTGGGACCCACTGAACCTCAGCTTGCCTCCCCCTGGGGACATGGTGCCAAAACTTCCTGCCTGGAGCCTCCCCTCCAGGGCCCGTCAGGACTGAGGCACTGAGGGTCCTGGCTTAAGCTCTTGGTTCTTTCAGGACTCTCCACCGGGTCTGTCACGTGAATACTGAGCCCTGTGGCCTGGGAGGCTGATAACCCCTTCCTGGCTTTGTCCCTTCCAAGAGCCTGCAGGAGAGGGGCAGGCGCTCAGAACCAGGGACCCCTGCCAGGTTGTAAGCTGTCTGAGGGCAGGAGATGTGTCACTGAAAAAACATGTCTTTTTACATCTATTACATTCATTGTAGATAATAGAAAAAAACAGAGGAGCAAAAAAAAGCAGTCAAAATTATCAGTGTTTGGGGCATGTTTTTCTTTGTCTTTTCTGTGTATGTAATCAGTCTTGTTTTCTTTATTTAAAAAAAACAAAGGAGGAGGGATCACGTAGTGCTGGAGTCACCTTTTTTTCCTAGAAGTTGTCTCGCCTCTCCCCTGCACTGATACCACATTTTTAAAGGTGGTCCAATTATCCCGGTGACTGGAAGCCCCATTGCTGAGCCCACTTTTAGCTCAACTCTGTGCTGATGGTAGTTGGCTGTGAGCTCAGAGCTGTGACTAGGCCTTTCCTACAGAGGGGGAGGTGACTTGGCCAGACCCCATGTGACCACAAGGGTGTCTCTGACCCCAGAGCCTGAGTCTGGACCACTCATGGGGAAGGGTGTTCCAGCCCCTCTTTCTCGTTATCACAAACCGTGCAGCATGGAGTAGCCTCAGGGCCAAGCGTCCTCTTCTGGGCTTTATCCCCAGCCCTCGACTCAGAGCAGGTGCCCAGCGAACAGCTGTTAAGAAGCCCGTGGCAGAGCTGGGGGACCAGCAGAGGCGCCTCAGAGAAGGCCACAGTGTGATGTTCAGGCAAGTGTATAGCAACCTAGGAAGCTTGGGCAGTATGTCAGGAGGAGGCTGGGAGGAGAAGAAGATGCTGAATGCCAGGCTAGGGGGTTTCTTGGGTCACGTGTCTCCAGAAGCTCCTGGTAACCCCAAGCTTCAGCCAGGAGAGAGGGCCCCAGCCAGTTGAGGGGCTGGCATTTGAGGGTTCCAGGAGGAACAAGAGAGATGAGGCTGCCTCTTGGGCCTGGGGTCTCAGCTGGACACGACTCCCTGCTGGTGGCCCCTGGCACCCTGCCAGGGCTCCCCTGAGCAGGTCCTGGCCTGCGCTGGTCCTGCAGTGCAGTCTGAAGCAAGTTGCTCACCTCTGATCCCTGGCTTCTGTCTGTAGTGTGCCCTCGGTGACTGCAGCCATTAATCCTGGTGTGTCTCAGGAGCCCTTTGTGAGAGGCCCAAGGCTTCCTGCCTCCTGCTCTTGCTGCCCTTGGATGGGGCCCTCCGTTAGCCAGAAATGCAAACTGGACAGCAGGGGCAATCACTGGGGGCGCAGGTGTGTGACTTGCTTGCCCAGGGCTCCATATTTACGGCAATGCTGCCTCTCCTGTCCTTGCCTCTCTCCCCGTTGTGGGCTCCTCCCTGGTGTCCACAGGGCAGGTCTGAGTGGGGAGTGTGCCCCAACCCCAGACACACTCCCATCTTGCTGTGTGGCCAGTCACTCCCCCTCACTGGATGGCTGGTGAGAACCGGACGATGTGTGGATGGGGAAGGCCAGGTTGGATGGGAATGGGATCATTTCTCTCAGGTGGCCAGGCTGGTGTAGGGGGTCCTGATGAAGAGCTGGAGGCGGGAGGCCATGGTTAGCTGGCACTCACAGGCTGAAGGGCTGGAGGTGGGTCAGGCGCCTCCTTTGAAAGACTGAGTGGTCCTCCTCACTTCCCCATTCTTTGGACCCTTCGCTGCCTCACCTGGTCCAATCCTGTCTCCTCATCCTTCCAGGTCTTTCTCGATCTCAACTGCCCACTGAGCCCTATGGGGTTCTGACCACAGCTCTCTTTACAAGCTCACTACCTGTGTGCTCACAGCTTGCTCTAGCATCTCCTGAATTCCCATCCCACTCCCCACCCACATGTGCCAGGGATTGTGGGGGCGCCTTATGTCTCCAAGGACCTTGCAGATCTCCCAGATCCATCCCAAGCTCCCACGCTGGTGGCTGCAAGCTAGCACTGCCGTCCAAGGAGAAGGCACCTGGGCAGCAGCTTACCCACTGGATGCTGGCCCCTGTGGGCACTCAGGCTGCTCAGAAGTGTTCCCAGCCAGGGGTGGGAGCTGCTCGTTTGAGGGAACAGGCAAGAGGCCGTCCTGCAAGTGGGGTCGGGGCCGGGCCAGGCAGGCTCAGAGGCAGTCACCCACATTTGCCCTTGAGCTTCATCCACTTCACATGTTATCTGCCTATGGTGCCCACCCCAGTAGGGGCCCCAGGCTTCATGGCCTGCTGCAGCCTGCTGCCAGGGGCCCTGACAGTCGCAGTTGGGCATCCTCCCTGGTCACTGTTGACATGTAGGGAAGACTGTGACTGCTTCACTCCGGCCTCCCTGGGATGGCTTCCTGCAGTGGGCTTTTAAACTGAGCCTCCCCTCCCCCATGCCTGCTGGTCTTGGTCCTGACCCCGCCTGTCTCAGGTGAGGCTGGAAGCTATGTCTGGGCCTCATTCTCTGGCTACTGGTCACTTTTTCACTCCTTCTAGATTAGTAGCTCTTAGCTCCTATTCAAGGCTCCAAAACTCCACACCGGATGGAGAGGTGGTGGCGGTGGCCTCCTGCCGTTTATCCTCCCCTGCCAGGAGCAGAGAACTAGGACCTGAGTCCTTCTGGGGATTGGCTGTGGGCTGCCCCCCCAGTCCCAGGTCACAGGAAAGTGTCCGTCATCATCTGGGCTGCAGGCAGCTCAGACAATGCTGAGCTGTTCTGGTCTCTGGCCGCCACGGGGTAGGGGAGGCTAGGAGACAGCACCGAGAGATCCCTTTATCCCTGGAGCAGGCCGGCCCCACACAGCCCCGGCCTTGTGCAGCCTGCCGGGGTCTTAGGCCCTCATAGGCCTCCAGATGCCTGGTGAGGGCAGGACACGGTCCAGGCCCATAGAGGTGAAGTTCACCTGCTAAGAAAGAGAAAAGGAGATCCCTTGCACACCCGGAAGATTCGCCTAGGCCTGCTCGGCCATTGGGGTGTCAGAGCCCTGCCTCCCTCCCCAGCCCAGGACCCATGGAGACCCAGCTGCCCACTGACCCTCTATGGAGGCAGGCCGGCCGTATGGGAGAGGAGGCCGGGGAAGGGGTGTGCCCCAGAGGCATCACCATCTGAGCCTGTCCAAGGGTGACGTTCCCGGGAACCAGGAAGTAACCAGGGCCACCGGCGTCATCACTCTGACCTAAGGACTGGGATGCACCGAACCCAGACCGGCTTCTGGGCAAGCTGGCTGAAGGCCTGTACACAAGCATACAGGCTCCAGGGCCAGGGTCCTGCCCTGTGACTCCTTCACACACGGTTGTCCGAAGTCATTCTGTTTGCTCTGAACACATCATTTGTTGTGGGGTTGGGGCAGGGGAATGCAGGGGAGCTGCTCTCTCAGCTGGAGCTTAGCACACTGAATCAGCATTGAGTTCTCACTGCGCGTGCTTGTCCTTGAGGGTGGTGCCAGGGAAACTTGGCCCTGGGAAGACATAGACCTCGGTCCGTACAGAGAGTGTTCCCCTCGGGGTGCATTTGGCCAGTATTACTGGGGAGGGGGCTGCAAAGAGTGGGACAGTGGCAGGGTGGAGGGCTGTCCTGTAGTACAGTTGGGCAAGCCAAGGCCAGAGAAGAAAGAGCACTAGGTTTGGGGGTGCTTCGGGACCTCAGGCCACACTGGGGCCTGTCTGTGTCCTGCTCACGCTGTGTGATGATGACCTCCCCCTGGGGGCCTTTGGTTCCTTCCTGCTGTCTGTTCTAGGGAAAGCGGGGTGCAAAGCAGGCACAGTGAGACTGCCTGGCACCTGCCACATACTTGGTGCCCACCCCCACTGAAGGCAGCCCCCAACCCCGTCCCCACTGCCAGCCCTGCTCAGGCCACCTGCCCCAAGACCCCAGCTCTCATCTGCAACTTGGGACCGAGACTCCAGGGTCCCTGCACTGAGAGAAGTGATTTCAGGTTAGGGGGAACATCACAAAAATCTGGGTGTGCCCTAATGTGGGAGCCACAGACTGCTATTGAAAAGGGCTCATGAAACTCAGGCGTACCATGTGTGTAAAATACACGCAGTTTCAAAGACTTTCTTTGAAAAAGTATGTAAAATAGCTCAAGTTTAACATAGTATTACATGTTGAAAAGATAATATTTTGGCTTTATTGGGTTAAATAAAATAGATTATTAAAATTTACTCCACCTGTTTTATTTTCTTTTTACATTTTTTTAATATGGCTGCTAGAAAATTAACAATTTCTTATGTGGCTCACATTAAGTGTCTGTTGGACAGCGCCACTCTGGACTCTGAGGGCCTCAGGTGTTGACACCAGTTTAAGGAATGAGTCAAAAAAGGTTGATCAGGAAGATGGATGTTGTGGAATAGAGGTGCTGGGGGTGGTTAGGGGGCAAGAATGGAGGCCAGATGGAGAGAGCAGGACTGGGCCAGGCCTTTGGAACCACAGGGATGGAGCAGGGTGGCACTCATGAGGGGCAGCTAGGGGCAGTGGGGGTCTGAAGGCCAAGCTGTGGGGTAGGTGCCCAGTGTGTCCCCACCACCCAGGATGGGGGAGTCCTAGTGACACCACCTCACCCAACTCCTCAGTGTCCCCCATTTGACCCCGGGGCCCTCCCCCTTCCTTCCGGGAGGAAGAGCAGGGTAGCCTGCCAGGAGCCTGGCGCTCCAGGGAACTATGCATCATGTAAACACAGCCCAGCCGCTGGCCTTTGTCAGAGCAGGAGGATGCCTGGCCTGGCCTGGCGCACCCCAAATTCAGAGCAGAGTCGGTGCCCCCAGCCTGCAGCCCGAAGCCACGTGGTGGGGGGGCAGGGACTGGCTCTTCCAGATCCAGCCCCAGCCCCCGACGCCGCCACTGGCTCCAGCACTCTTGCTTCCCCACCTCCTCCCCAGCTCGTCTCTGGTGTGTGTAAATTATTGATGCTCTCTCCTCTCCCCTGCCTGGAAGCTGGCAGAGAAGGGAGGCTCTGCCTGCCTCGCCACACCTCTGGCCATAGCAGGCCGCCAGCACCCAGAACCCGTGGGGCCATATGGATGTACACCCTGGGACCATGGGCCAGCAGACCTTTGCGCCCTTGCCCAGCCCTCCTTGGGAGCCAGCGAGGGTCGCCCCTGGGAGAGGGTGCCACTGGCTGTGGCCCCAGGGCCCGGTGTGGCAATTGGCGGCTTGCACAGAGCCGGGCTTGTGCGGGCTGCGGGGCGCTGGCGCCCACATAAGGGCATTGTTTGCCGAGGTAAAAGGGGTTTTTGTCTCCTTCTGGAGACTGGACAGAAGGAGGAACAATTTCCCCCATTCATCACTAATTCCCCCATTTGAATAGCAGCACATTGCCCCACGTTACATAGATGGGGACACAGTCCTTCCCTGCCCGGAGGCATTCCGGGCCCAGGTGGTGGGTCCTGTGTCCTGCCCAGAATGGGGAGCTGCCCTTCGCCGGCGCCCGGGAGGCCTGGTTTTGTGGGAATGCTCAGAAGGGGTGCCTTCCCTCTGCTTCCCTGTGGTTCCGCACCGCACTTGTCCCTGTCACTGAAGCCACAGGTTGGGGGCTATCTTGTCCTGCTGGCATGACTTTTGGGCTCCGGCAGGCTGGCCGTGGGTGGGGTGCCCACCCTGGAGGGGCTTCCTGCACAGCCATGCAGGTCAGGACCAGGGGAGACAGGATCACTTCCAGCTCCGCGTCACATGCCTGGAGGCTTGCACCCCAGAAGGCCCGACTCCAGCACTCCAAGTGCCCATGGGGCCAGCTGGGTTCTTTCACAGGGTCATAAAGTGTTGGAGCCCAAGAGGGCGTCAGCGGCAACTCCCTAGACTGCAGATAAGAGGAGCCAGGGAGGCGGGCTGTGCCCAAGGTCAGGAGGCAGCAAGGCCCTGCACCTGTTCCCCCAGCACCGCTCCTTCGGGCATGGGTTTGGGTCCATGACCGTGTCTCCCTTAGATCACATTGTCTTTGCAGAGGGCGGTGGGCGAGACAAGAGTTGTGAGTGGATTGCAACCCCGCTTGCCCTGGCCTGCGATGCTAATGTTTCTCCCTGTTCCTTCTTTCCCCAGACAGTGAGACAGGTCTCTGGGCCGGGGCTGTGCTAGGGTGCTGGCGGTGGGCCCTGCCACTGGCCTCTCCTGGGGTTAGGGAGGGCCACGATGAGGAGAGAGCCCCGGGGTGGGGTGGGGGAGCAGGGGGAGGCTCCATTCCCTTGGGCCCTCCCAGGGGCAGAACCGTGGATTACTCAGAGTCCAGACCAGGCCCACATGATGCGACCTGCCTCTAGCCAGCTTTCGCAGTTAAGGAAATCATTGGGTCCTGTAACGAGAAGTCTAGGGCTTTCTTTGGATTTAGGCACGGATGGATTTTGGGGGGATTGGTCTGTCCTGGCCTGTCAGCCCTGCTGGGGCTCCCTGATGAGTGAGCTCTACAACTCCCTGGGCTGATGGGAGAGTATTTCTTTGTTTCTGCAGACGCCCCTGGACTGACTTCCGTGGGCCCGTCGTGGATTGCTATGATGGACTGTGCTGACCGGCTGGGCTCGGGGCATAGGCTCACCCTTGGGAGACATGGGGTGCCCTCACCAGAGGGAGAGGGCTGTGGTTTCTGGAGAGACAGGAACCACCTGGGGCAGCTGACAAGGGGGGCTGGGCACAGACCACAGACAGAACATGTGAGAAGGTGATAAACACTCTGGAAAACTGGGTAAAGGAGTCAGTGTGTCAGAGTGGGGGCAGGGAGGTCGTACCGAGAAGGTGACCTTTCAGCAAAGCCCTGGAGTGGGAGGGAACACGGAGTGTCCCGAGAAGAGGGGACAGTAAGTGCCAAGGCCAGGGCACAGCTGATGGGGCAACATCTGGGGATGGGGTGGGGGTGGGGCACTGCCAGGAGGGCCCAGCAGGAGGCCTTGGGAGGGTTTGGCTTCAGTTTGGGGGTTTGAACTCAGTCCAAGGGCTGCAGCTGGATCATAGCCACTGCTGGGGTTGGTAGGGGGGCATTGACAGATAACACTTCACCCCCAGCAGCTCCTGTGCCCTGCTGGCCTTAGAGGGCTTCTGCATTTGCCCCCTGACCTTCTCAGTGTTGTTCTTGGAGGCTTCTTCCATGGGCTACTTCCTCCAGAAACCCTACCCTGCCTCCCTCCTGCACAGTGCCCACTCTAGACTCCCCCTCCCCGGGGGGAGCTCCACTGAGGGTGGTCCAGAACTGGGGCCTTGAGCTCATGCAGTCAGAGAGGACCTCCCAGAGGAGGAGGGGTTGCAGGGATAGGGATCAAGGATATAAGCACACAAGGCTCTCCCCAGAGCCCAGAGTCCTCTGGGCCTTCTGTTTGGTTTCTTGCTCCTGAGAGCATGAGCCCCCAGGACAGCAGCCACCCCCATCTTTCCGCTGCTGTGTCCCCGGTGCCTCACACAGGCCCGACGCCCAGCAGGTGTTCGAGGAAGGGAGGGACGAGGGCAGGGGCAGTGTCATCGTGGCCCTGTCCCTCTCCCACCTCCCCTCACCTGCCCACCTCGGATTTGGCACCAAGCTGGTCTCTGAGGGGCCCCCGGAAACCCACAGTCCAGTCTGGGAGAGTATGTGTTATAAAGTGAGAAAGCCTGGGGTCAGGGAACCAGTTCTGTTTGTTTTTTTTTCTTCAACACCTATTTGCTGTGATGGATATTGTCTACACCTTATAAATCCTATTTTACTGACATGGCACCATTTTGAAAGGAGGCAAAGGGGCGTCTTCAGGGACACACAGCCCCTCTGCCTTCTGCCTAAAGCCCATGGCCTCCCTGGGCAGCAGAGTTGAAGGCAGTCTGTGAGCAGGTTGAGGGCGGTGTGATGGGTTGCAGGGGTTGGTGCTTGTGACTCACCTGTGCCCCCTGAGGTGGGCTCTGTGTGTGTGGCTGGCTTTCCCGGCTCCCAGGTGCAGAGTGGAGGTGGGAGAGGCTTGGCCTGTGGGTCCATGGGATGGCAGCGGATGGAGCTTGTAAACTGGGGCCCACTGGCCTCCTCCAGGATTTTTGTTTTGTTTTTTGCTTTGGGGAAATTTTTTGTGGTGGTAAATTTTGTAAAACAGAATTTGCCACTTTGTAACCATTTTTAAGTGTACAGTTCAGAAGCGTTAAGTACACTGACCATGTTGTGTAACCAGCACACATTATTTCCAAGATAGAGTTCTCATTACTGTAAATAGAAACTCTGTAACCATTAAGCAATAACTCTCAATTCCACCCAAACCCAGCCCCTGGAAACCCCTCAGATATTCTCATTCTCTGTGGATGTGACGATTCTCGATATTGATATTGCACGTGTGTCCTCTTTCAATATCTGTCCGGCTGTGTCTGACTCATTTCACTTAATGCTAACATTTCCAGAGTTCATCCATGTCGTAGCATGTATCAGAATTTCATTCCTTTTTATGACCGAATATCTCATTGCATAGATAGGCCACGTTTAGTTTGTCTGTTTGTCCAGCAAGTTTCTTCAAAATGTAAACAATGTGAGTCAGTCACCAATATTTAAAAACCTGGATATTTACACATGGGTGCCTATTTCCAGTTTTATTCTAAAAACTTGGAATACATAGCTACACAAGGTCCAGACTCCTGGCCTCATGGGTCTCATCTGCCCAGCCATTTCCCTGCCAGAGTGGGGTGGCATCTACCTCGGAGGAGGGGCTGTGCCGCCACTGGAGCCACCGCCTGTGACTCCCTGGGTGGGCAGGTGAGGCGCACAGCCCTGAGGGAAGGGAGTTGGGAGCTCAAGAGTCTAGGCCAGCACCCTGGGCTCCTGAGCTGGAGGGCCGGGCAAACACACACTCACAGATACACATGCACACGCGTGCATCCTCGTAGCATCCCAGCCTCCTTCGTGCTCATGCCTGGAGAGGCACAGGGCAAGAGGGTCCTTCCTCCCTGGAGACAATCTGGTTGGGAGGTAGGAGGTTGGGGTGCCGCCTCTTGGTCCGATGCCCACTGTGATGTGTCAGGAGGCCTTGGGCCTGATGCCCAAGCTGAGCATTGTGACATTGGCTCTCTTTGTGCCTGGTGTGGTACCTCCAAGCATCCCCTCCTTCCAGAGGAGAAAGACAAGGCCCTCTGAGGTCAAGGCTGGTTATGGAGTGGTGCAGGGTGTGAAGTCACGCCTGCCAGGTGGGCTAAGAATAGGCACTGGCCAGAGCTCAGGGGTGCTCAGACGGTCAGCCAGGATGGACGTGATCCTTGCCCTCCATCTCCTGGGCCCTGGCAGAGACTCCCGAAATCCCAGGTGTTGGGGCTTCTCCGGCAGCTAGGCCGAGCCCTGATGGGGAGGTCGGCAACTCTCAGGCCTGCACCTGAGCTGGCTGAGGAGGCATGACATATCCCTCGGAGGGATGGGCACAGGCTGGGGTTGGGTCTGTGAGTACCTCCTTCCCAGGGACCGCGGAGGGAGGAGGCCTGCTCTGAGAAGGCAGCGTTGGGCCAGCCAGTAAGGGTGGACTCACATTTACTGAGCTGGACACAACAAGGCAGGCAGATTAACAGAGGCCTGGAGCTGTGAGGTTCAGCAGTGGCCAATACAGTGGGACCTGGGCTGGGGGAGGCTGCAGAGGTTAGGACTAAGAACATACCAGCAAGAGGGCAGACTCTCCTCGGGCAGGCTGTGGGCAACAGGAAGGTGGGGACTAGGGGAGTGATAATTGGGCTGGTGCTGGGAAAGGGAAGGGTGGAGACAGGTGCAAGGGTGTGACCAAGGGAAGCTGGAGTGCTGAAGAGGGAACTCAGCCAAGAAGACTAGATGGAAGGTGGGGTGGGTGTGGCTTGGCAGTTTGGCAGCCCATTCACTTCCTGTGTGTTTCAGCAGTGAGCATCTTGTGCCCTCAGGAGGACTGGCCTCTTGGTCATAGTCACTACTTTGCCTCTCAGCTTGGGACCGGCCCAGCATGCAGTAGGTGCTCAATAAATACTGCTGGCGAGTTTGTTTATCCCACAAATGTCTAGATTGGTCACTGGAGACACTGTCAGAAGAAAACCAGACCCATCTGTGATTGAGGAGGAGGGGATGGGCGGTGAGCTTCCAGAGGTAGCAGGGCGGCTGGCCTGGGGACTCGGGGATGTAGCTGAGCAAGGGGGGGGTCTGTGGGGCGGCTCTGAGTAGAGCCTGGAGCGGCCTGCAGAAGCAGTGACTGCCCAGAGGAAGAGGAGGAGAAGGAGGGGCAGCCTGGCCCAGGGGACCTGCGGCAGCTGAGGGGGAGGGGTGCCGCTGCGTGGAGGCCTTCCCATCCCCCTCTGCCCTGGGCCTTGGCTGCTTGATGGGCAGCCTGGCCCCGCCCCTGGGCAACCGGCAGGCCAGTGATTGGTTGGCGCGCTAGAGCCGCTCGGTCGCCATGGGGACGCTCGGGAGGTGCGCGTGCCCAGTGCCCAGCACCAAGGACTAAATCTTCATAATCTGCTGGCTGGGAGGGGTGGGGGTGGGGTCGTGCGCGACCCTGGCGGAGGTGGGGGGGAAGGGGTGTCCTGGGATGCGGTCAGGGCTCCCTGCGGCCGCCCCTCCCCCTCCCACCCTGGTGGCAGGTGCAGAGCCGCTTGGGCACCTGGGCGCTACCAGGAACCACGCGGTACTCACCTGACAGTAACCCCGGGAGCTAGACTGTAGCTTGGGCCTCTGCCTTCTCAGCTGACCAAGCAGGAGGCAGGGGGTAGGGTCGGGGAAAGGAGCCTGAAATTCATCGGAAAGGTCTAGTCCCGGAGTTAAGTTTGTCGTCTTGGATTCCCCGGCAATGCTGTGCTCTCTGCAGCAGGGGGCGCCCTCCACAGGGCTTTGTAGGGCTGTCGCCGCAGGAAAGGCGGGATGGCCCACTGAGGTGCCGCGGACAGAGCCCCTGCAGCCCTGGCTCTGGGTGTCTAGTGTCGTGTGGCCATGCGGAGAGGCAGGTCTGTGCCTACACAGGCTGGCCAGGGTTGGGCCCAGGCCTGCTTGCTGGGAGCAGGGGTGTCACAGTGGAGCCATCCTTAAGTCAGGGGGTGGAGAAATTCCAGGGTCTGCGGTGGGGAGGGGTCCTGTGGGGAAGACGGTGTGAAGGGGTGAGGCAGTGGTGAGCCAGAGGAAAAGCCCCGTGCAACCTCCAGGGGTGTCAGAGGACCGCTGGGCCAGTGCCGGGTGGGTTAGACTGGAGGCTGCAGCTGCTCATCCCAGGCCCTGGAAGCTGAATGTGGCATTTGTATGGGTGGATGGCAGGAGGCCCCCACGCCCTGCACACTCCCTGGCTGCCCTGCTCCTGGTGGTCCCGGTTTCTGGCAGTGGGACCCTGCCCCCCAGCTCAGGGCTGGGGTAAGGCTTGGAGCCTCTTGGAGCCTCCAGTAGGGACAGCAACGCTCTCCTGCCCAGGGATGCCTGTGAGGACTATACGGGGCAAGTATCACTTCCCTGAGCTGCCCTGCCACATACCTGGGGGTGTCTCGGGGGCCGGTGAGTGCTGGGGTGGGGCCTCATACCCAGGCCTCTCGTTCCAGACGACTCCTCCTCTGAGAGTGGCAGCGGTAATGGCTCCTCCACCCTGAACCCGTCGACCTCCAGCAGCACGCAGGGAGACCCGGCCTTCCCCGAGATGAACGGCAACGGCGCCGTGGCCCCCATGGACTTCACCGCCAGCGCCGAGGATCAGCCCATCAACCTGTGTGACAAGCTCCCGCAGGGCTCTACTCTGGGCACACCCTCCTACCCCTCCGATGGCTGCAGCGCCGATGGACTGCGGAGCCGCGTCAAGTACGGGGTGAAGACCACCCCCGAGGTGTGTGGGGCTGCGGGCTCCCCACAGTTGTGAGCTTCAGCCACTCCTGCATACACGGCAGGGTTGTGCAAGGCTGATGTGAAATCGTATGTGGCCATCACCAGCGGAGGCAGGGTGGTGGCCGTGGCCACTGTGCCATCGTTTGCCTGGGGAGGTCGTGAAGCGGGAGCAGGCCCCTCACTTCTCCGCCTGTGTCCCCATCTGTGAAGTGAGGTTGGTGGCCTGGGCCCTAGTGGAGGTGGGGAGGGATGTGTGGCCCAGCCCCTCTGCCTCCATAACAGGGTCCGCTGTGAAGAGCAGCAGCAAGCGGGCTTCGCTCAGCAGAGGCCCCAGGCTTCCCATTTGCTGACTGGTCTGCATGCTTGTCCCCATTTTACAGATGGTGCAGATTGAGGCCTTGGTGGCCTCAGGGACATGGAGGTATAAAATCCACTAGAGCAGTCTGAGGTGGGCAGATAGATGCCCCCCATTTGGCCTCCCCAACCTTTTCCTGTTACTTCTGCTGGTCACCTCCAGACCACGAAGATCTGCAGCGTGGCCTTGGGTGCGGGAGCTACCCCGGGGAGAGGGCATTTTCTCCTGCCAGGGCTGGAGGGCCAGAGGTGCTTTCTCAGACCCCTACTCTCCTGGGCTCCAGCCGAGGCCCCTGTTCAGGTTCCTTCTCCTCCTGGGGCCTGTTTCCTCTTCTGCAGGGGGTTTAGGGTGGGTACCAGTGTTGGCCTGCAGTGGTATCTCTCGTGGGATGTTTCTGTACAAGAGTCTCTATACAGTCGTCATACGGTCAGCGTACCCGAGCCCAGGCCACGGAGCCAGGACTGGCAGTGCATCGTCCTCCCCCTCCACTTTTATTTTTCCAATTTATTTTTTGGCCGAGCCCTGTGGCATGTAGGATCTTAGTTCCCTGGCCAGAGATTGAACCTGTGCCCCCGGCATTGGAAGCATGGAGTCCTAACCACTAGACCACCAGGGAAGTCCCCATCCTCCCCTTTGACTGGGTCCCAGTGGCAGGCACAGCCTCTGTACGGCAGGCAGAGAGCCGGCACGCGTGAGGTGGCCGCTGTGGTCTCAGGCCACTCGTGTGGACCACGGAAGTGAGATGGGAGCGTGAGTCTCCTACGTGTCTGTCTCCTCTCACCCTGGCTGAGGATCCGTCAAGGAGTGCCTGGGAATGTGACTGACCCATGGCCACTTTGACCCTCCTGTGCGAGTCTGACACAGCCTGGCAGGAGGCCAGAGGACCCGGCTATCCCTAGCCCTTCAGAGACTAGGTGTGGTGGGCACTAGGTATGATTGAGAGATGGGCACAGGGCCAGGGACCCTGGGAGGGCTGACCCTGCTGGGTGTGGTCACATGGAGGCTGCTGGTGGCACCTACTGCCGGACAGGGCAGCAGTCAGTGTCTGTCTTTATCCTTTTGTTCATCAGCAAGAGCTGGGTACCACCTGGGCCACTGTATAGCCATGTGGCAGGGTCTGATGTGTTTCCTGGGGTTGGCCACCTACTAGAAGCTATCCTCTGTGAGGACAGAGGATCCCATTTCAGGAACTCCCCGTGTTTCTAGGACACTGCCAGTCAGGACTCGCCAAAGCCACAAGCTTTCTAAAAGGCAAACGACAGTGGTCTCTGGCCTTACCAGAGCATGTGTGGCAGGGGGCAGGAGACAGGATGGGAACTGAGCTGTAAAGGATGAAAAAGAGGGAAAAAGCAGGGAGGAGAGTGGGGAAGTGTATTCCCAGGAGAGCTAGGGAAGGGCTCCTTATTCTGGAGGGCAGAGGGGTCCCGTCTCTGCTCCTGCTGCAGGACAGGGTGGTTGCCCCATGGGCTGGGCCTGGTTCCCTCTCCTCTTTCTACACACGGGCTCTGCATCAGGTTCCTGGTGACTTCTGGGGGTGGCGGCAGACGGGAGAAGCCCAGCCCGGGAGCTGCAGGGATGCTCTGCCTGATGGCCGTCTCCTTGGCTGGTTCTCTCCCAGCCCATCTGTTCCCTATCCCCGACAGACAGCACATTCGCTGCTTTTGTGACAGCTCGGTTGTCAGCTCGGGGTTGCAGCCCCTTGGGGACAAGGGAGGAAAACCCTAAAGCCAGAATGGATCTTGGCACAAGCAGAAGAGGTTGGCTGGTGGCAGGAACCCTTTCTGTGTCTGCCTTTCCCTCGCACGAGGAGACAGGTCATGGTGTGGGTGCTGCGACCCCCTCCAGTGAGCTTCTCCAGGGCATCAGTTGTGGGGCTCCTTCCTGCAGCCACCCTGAGAGCTGCGGCCGTGTCGCTGTCCCCACTTAAGAGATAAAGGGAGCAGGAAGGAAAGTGACTTGCTCAGGACTTCAGAGCGTGGCTCACTGGGCGGCTGGGTGTGCCCGAACCCCCCAGTCCCCACGTTCATCGTGACCTGACCCCCTGCCCCGGCCTCTTCAGTCCCCCCCTTACAGCTCGGGGAGCTATGACTCCATCAAAACCGAGGTCAGTGGCTGCCCCGAGGACCTGACCGTGGGCCGGGCCCCCACGGCAGATGACGACGACGACGACCACGATGACCACGAGGACAATGACAAGATGAACGACTCGGAGGGCATGGACCCAGAGCGCCTCAAGGCCTTCAACGTGAGTGCTCGCCTGGGGTGGCCGGGGCGGGGCCGCAGCGGGCCAGTCCTGCCCACCGCCCGTGTCCTCCGCAGATGTTCGTGCGTCTCTTTGTGGATGAGAACCTGGACCGCATGGTGCCCATCTCCAAGCAGCCCAAGGAGAAGATCCAGGCCATCATTGAGTCGTGCAGCCGGCAGTTCCCTGAGTTCCAGGAACGGGCCCGCAAGCGCATCCGCACGTACCTCAAGTCCTGCCGGCGCATGAAGAAGAATGGCATGGAGATGGTGAGCCCCCAGCATCCCCCCCCGTACCTCTGGAAGCAGACACTGTGGCCTCTGGTTCACAGAGGAGCTCAAACCCCAGCCCCGCCCTGCCCACCTCTTTGCCAGGGGTCTCTGCACCCCAACTCTGGCTCCATCCCCGCTTCTGTCTGCAGACCAGACCCACACCTCCCCACCTGACCTCGGCCATGGCAGAAAACATCCTGGCAGCTGCCTGCGAGAGCGAGACGAGAAAAGCGGCCAAAAGGATGCGCTTGGAGATGTACCAGACCTCTCAGGTGCCTGCTTGCTGCCAGCTGCCTGCTTGCTGCCAGCTGCCGGGGGGTGCCCTCGGCCGTCCCGCAGGTCCCAGGGCCCCGGGTGCAGAGGGAGCAGGCAGGGTGTCCTCAGGCAGGGGAGGTGCTAGGGCGGGCGGGGAGGCAGAGGAGCCGACACAAAGGCCTTGCAGACTTCAGAAAGGCCTCTGGACTTCGTCTCGAGACCCAAGATGGTCTTCAGCCAGGCAGGAACAGATCAAATCTGCATGGAACATAGATGAGACATGGGGGTCTGGGGGAGGCCCTGGGCAAGGCACCCAGGGAGAGAGGGAGAGCTCTGCAGGTCCCCACACTGAGTCCCAGCATATCTGGGGCCCCCATCTACCCACCGTCCAGGAACCTTGGTCAGGGCTGGCTGCCTCTGAGGTTCCCCAGCACCTCCCTCCCGCCCCGCAGGACGAGCCCATAGCCCTGGACAAGCAGCACTCCCGGGACCCCACAGCCATCGCCCACTCCACCTACTCACTGCCAGCCTCCTACTCCCAGGACCCCGTGTACGCCAATGGTGGCCTCAACTACAGTTACCGTGGTTACGGGGCCTTGGGCAGCAACCTGCAGCCTCCTGCCTCCCTCCAAACGGGAAATCACAGTAATGGTGAGTGTGGGACACCAGCAGCCTGGTGGGGGCGGTGGGGAGGGTGGGGACAGAGGCTGCCAGGAAAGTGACTCCTGTGTTAAAGGGAACCTCCCCATCTTGTCATCTTAGCCGTCCTCAGAAGGGAAGGCAAGGTTAAAATAAACCACTACCTACCTCTCCTTTCTCAGCTCCCAGGAGGCTTGCTGGGCCTCTCCCTGGTTCCCTGCCCCCACCCGCCACTGCAAGCAGAGTCCCAGCGCTTTACCTGGCACTCGTCTTACTGAAAATGACCAGGTCTTGTGCCCAGGTCTCCCAACGTTGATGGCAGAGCCAGGATTCAGCCCCAGGCAGGTCACCTCCCCCGCCAGGCCACAGGTCATGACCTCAGGTGTGAGATGAAGGTTCAAGGGAGCACGGTGGGGCCCCATCTAGGTCACCTGGGGGCAGCGAGTGGGTCGCCATCTGTCCCCTCTCCACCCCCAGGTGCTCTCTGTAACTCTTCCCAGGTGACTGATGCAGATGGGACACAGATCAGTGTTGGAGAGAAACAGCCCCCCAAAGATACAAACCTCCCCATGGAGCCAGGTGCTGCCCTGAGTGGGGGCCTCGGGCCCTTTCATACGGAGGCCTGGGGGGTGGGAGCAACTGAGGAAGAACAGTACCCCCGTGGAGAACAGGCTGGGGGCGATCCTGGGGCTTCCTGGGTCAGGCATTTGGGTTTTGTTCTGTGTGTGGTGGGAGCCACAGATAGGCTCTAAGCAAAGGAGGCTGTGAGTTGTGCTGTCCACCATTGTGTGATTTTAATGTGGAGGCCAGGAGGCCGAAGCAGCGTGCTTTGGGGGCATTCAGAGGTGAGGAAGAGCCGATGGTGACAGCAAGCTGCTGCTTGAGGAGTAGGTTAGAGGAAGGTGCCACCTGCAGGCCAGGGAACTCTGGTTCTAGGTCTTGGCCGAATGTGCCTGAGATTTCCTCTCAAGCCCTTGTCCTTGGCCGCAGGAGGGAGACCCCTCGCGGGTCCCTTCCCATGGCAGAGAGCTCAGGCACCTGCCACTCCCCTTGCTCCCCACCACTGGGAAATATGTGAGGGTCCCTGAAGGATTCCTGCCTGGGCTTAACTTCTCATCCTTCCTAATGCCTCTTAACCTAAAATAAGAGGCTGCCTGGCCCTAATCCCTGAGGCTGAGGCCAGAGTGGCCGGCTGCAGGCAGGCTGGGGAGGGCTGTCCCGGGCGGGCTGCTTTCCTTCCAGGAAGAAGCACCATCCGAGAGCCCTGCTGCATGGGGACCTGGTTAGAGTGGGTCTGGAGAAGGAGCGGCGGCAGGGGAAGTTAGAGTCCCCTGTCGTGCCTGGGGAGAGCCCTTCCCAGGCGGCGGGCGATGGTGGTAAGCCCCCACCTGGTACCACACAGCAGGGCCCGTCTCACGGCACAGCTGCCAGGGCTCTCCACCTCTCTACCTGTTTGTTCACTCTTGCCGGAGAGGCTTCAAGGCAGGCCACTAGCTCGGTCTCCCCTGGTTCCTTAGGCGTGGGCAGTGAGGTCACAGAAGCCAAGTTCTGCTCGCTGACCTCCTGCCTGGGGCAGCCACATCCTGTTTGGGTCCAGCACTTGGAAGAAGACTGCACGCAGCCTCAGTTCCACTGCCCTCCCAGCGACAGCCCTTAACGTGGGGTCAGTCAGTCTGGTGTCTTGGTTGGGTCGTCCTGCCAGTGGGTTAGAGCCCCTCACTTAGCTCATGAGTGGATCAGGGAACCCAGATCAGCCCAGATAAGCCTTAGGCTCGCCTGTCTTCCCTGCGGTGCTGGGCAAGTTGCCCTCTAGCAACACCCTGAGTAACCAGAGCCCCCGGGGAAAGACAGAAGGACTGCTCTGAGCCCAGCAGTAAACAGGACCATGCTTGGGGGTGGAGGGAGGAAAGAGAGGAAGCCCAGGGCCAGCTCACACCGATGTGGCAGGCGCCTCTGGCCTTCCACTGCCATCCCCAGGCAGTGTCCTGAGGGCACCTAACCCTGCCACAGCCAGAACCCACTGCAGAGTCCCCGCCTGCTTCCAGCCTGTCCCGGCAGCCACCACTGTAGGTGGCAGCCACCTGCTTGGCTGCTCTTCCCAGCAGTTCACACCTCCAGTTCTTCTTCCTGCGCTTTAATAGACTTCCCCTGACCCTCAGTTCCAAGGATGTTCCTTAGCAAGCCGGTTCCTAGGACCTCCTACTTGGCATCCCTGTTCTCTGGTTAGAGAGGAAATAGCCCCATGTGACAAACCATCCCACCCTAGACTCCAACTTCCTTC
Source organism: Budorcas taxicolor (assembly GCF_023091745.1). Classification (NCBI taxonomy): domain Eukaryota; kingdom Metazoa; phylum Chordata; class Mammalia; order Artiodactyla; family Bovidae; genus Budorcas; species Budorcas taxicolor. The sequence goes on along the minus strand of NC_068922.1, from coordinate 61,664,010 downwards.
CCCATCTGGGGGCTGAAGCAGGTTCCCACTACCGATAGTCGTTTCCAAAATTGCTCCCAAGATGTTACTTCCAGTCTGTGTCTCCAGTGCCAAGCTTATCCATCTCTATAGCAACATAAAAACTGGCACTGTAGGGAGCTCCCTGGTGGTCTAGTGGTTAGGATTCCAGGCTCTCCTTGCCATGGCGTGGATTCAATCTCTGGTCATGAACTGAGATCTCACAAGACTTGTGGCACAGCAAAAAAAAAAAAAAAAAAACTGCCACTGTAGATGCAGTGATGAGTGAAACCAGCTGTCAGAACCAATGGGGTAGAGAGGAGCTGGCTTATCAGGGAGAACAGCCTCAAACACCCATGTGCACCTCAGCGCAGGGCAGGGCACAGGGACCTAGCTGGGTAAGAAAAGGCCTCCCAGGGAAGCTCCAACTCCTACACTGAGCTCCAGACCCTCTTCTTTGGCTTTCTTCTTGCTGAATGCCTGGAAAGAATGCTCTTCAAATTTCAGGCGTTTTTGTGTTTCCTGGAAGCCCTTTCCCAGTGGCCCTTCCATAGGCTGAGCAGCCCCGGCCTCACTGAGGGGCTCACCAGTGTGGCTCAGCCCCACAACAGCCTCTTGGTGCTGCAGCTGAGAGCCAGGGGCCCAGGGCAGTTAGGAGTTGCCTAGAGTGGCCAAACAGGCCGCCGGCCCGGGTTTCTGACTCCAAACCCACAGCCCACCCCGTAGAGGAGGTATTTGGGAAAGATGGAGAGGAACTCCCACCCGCCCCCCACCCGCACACCTCCCGTGTGTTTCAGTTAGATTGCAGACTCCCTCTTGGCTGCCACTGTTCACAAGCAAAGGGGAGGTGATTTCTCTGGAGGGTACCTCTGGGTCCCATCTTACCTTTTGACCCTCACACGCCCACCCTTTCGAAGCACTAGGGGAACAACCATGGAGACAGATGAGGGTCTCAGGTCCCCCGAGAGAGGAAAGGATGCCCCTCACCCTGGCTCCCCTCTCTGCAGGGCCCACGGACCTCAGCATGAAAGGCGGGGCCTCTACCACCTCCACCACGCCCACGCCCACCCCCTCCAGCAACAGCACCAGCCGGACCATGCCCACCGCCCAGCTCAGCCCCACCGAGATCAGCGCCGTGCGGCAGCTCATCGCCGGCTACCGAGAGTCCGCCGCCTTTCTGCTGCGCTCGGCAGATGAACTGGAGAATCTCATTCTGCAGCAGAACTGACCCTGCGGCTGGTGGAGTGCACTACCCTAGGGAAGGAGGCTCTCTCGGCCCTGGACCGGCTTCCCGCCTCACCAGTTTGGTACTTTTTGTTTTTTGAAAGAGGTGGATCCAAAAGAGCTGTTTCTAAGCCACACTCCAAGCGCCTGAGACTCTGGGCACAAGGACACTTTTTTTTTTTTTTTGGGAATCTCACCACACGGGTGCTCTGACCTGCTTGGAAGAGGCCAACGGGGCAGCTTCGGAAGGGCTGGGCTCCTCCTCCCCGACGAGGCGCTGGGGCCACAGCTCTGTGTAGAATCATCTTCGTGGGCCCTGATGTTAGACCCCCCCACCCCCAGATAATTACCTTTCAAGTCTTAGGTGAGCAGAATCGCATATTTATTGAGAAAAACAAAGTGGACCCTTTCTTCCTCTCCCCTTAGTAATTTATTTTTCTGAAAATGGATTCTTTTGTGTTTGTACAGATTGCCAGTCTGTGTGTGTCTGATCAGAAGGCTGTGTCCCTGTGACCTAACGTTCCATATCACTACACTGGCACGGGCTGGGGGCCAGCAGGGCGGGGCGGCGGGGGCACCGGGCCGGTCGGCTCTTGAGTGCCCGGCACTGCCAAGCAGGAGGGCCTCACCCACACCCACTGCAGAGCAAAGACAGAAAAAAGATGGCTCCCCACCCCCCCACCCCCACAGACGCTCCAGGCACACGGTCACCCGTATTCTACCTCACACTCCAGCGTGGGCTTTTCCAGGGTGTGCCCCGAGCCTGTTCCGAACGGCTGTCTCCCACCTGCCCCCCAAGGGTGTCTGCCCGGGAGCTAAGTCCAGAGGGGGAGGCCAGGAGCTGGAGCCCTGGAAGGACCTTGGCCCACGAAAGTCGCCACTGGCTGTCCCCTGGCCTCGGCGCTTGATGGGACAGAGAGCTGGGAGATGGCAGCTGGTCAGCAGGGCCCTTGCCCTCAGCCTGCCCCAGGGGCCAGGTCTGCACACGTCTCTGCACAGGCTCTGGCCCCTTGGACACCTGCAGCCTTGAAGGGCCCCGTTTCTTCAGGGACCCTGGCTGTCAGAAAAGGCAGCTGTGAGCTACCAGGCAGACTGCAGCTCCCTCCCCCATGCCCCCGTGGTTGGAGTAAAAGGGACCATCAGAGAAATGGAGAAGCCACTGGGGTTCTCCAAGGACCAGCCCTTCTGAAGGGGCCAGTCCTAGAAGAAACCCATAATCCCTGGAGTGTGAGAAAGGGCAAACAAAAGGCTGGCCTGGTTTCCTTCCTCCCCAATAGGCACTTCCTCTTGCTCAGTGCAATACCTACCAGTGCTGCTAAAACCAGGGATTTGCCCAGACCTCACAAGGCCCGCAGGGCCTCTCTGTGCACCACTCCGTAGCCATGACAGCAGCTCTCTGCTGCCCGCCCCTGCCCAGATGGCAGAAGCCCTCTGTTGCCTTTCCTCCCTCAGAGCAAAGAGGTCCCAGGGGAGCCCGGGCCAAGGGGACCCTAGGATCGAGAGCCACTCGACCCCAAAGCAGGTACCCCCTCCCAAACCAGCTTTTCTGCAGCCAGCTGCCTGCCGGCACTGTGGCAGACCGCCCTCAGGAGGGGTAGGGAGAGGGTTCCAGCGAGGACGCCTCCCCCTCTTCAGATCCAGGACTTGAGCTGTGGGCCCCGGATTCCAGAAAGTCGGAAGGGCAGGGGGGTCTTGCCCCTCTCTGCTTGCTTCCAGCCCCTGGAGGTTGAGGGTGGCCTTTTCTCTCTCAAGTGGCCTCCAGCACCCCACCTGGCCACACCACCTCTGCCTTCCATCTGACCAGTCCCCAGGCTCCGGTCAGGACACCGAGACCTGCTGCCCTCAGCACAGCACAAGCTCCGGTGCCCGAGGCCGCCCCCACGCCCCAGCGTCCACACGTCCAGCCCCCACCTGCTCAGTACTACTCCCGGACGTTTGAATTTATGTAAATATTTATTTTTGTGTGTGAACGATACTACAAATCAGTAGATCTTTTGCAAAATGTTACCCCAGGCAATTTGTGAAAATCTTAATGTTGAAAACTGGCAGAGACAATCGCCGCCTTACTTAGAATTCTTGATATCAACTGCTTAACATGTCGTTTCTCCTCCCGGAGGCAGTACCCGGGCCAGGCACGAATGGTTCGCTTCTCTTGAGAGACAGGAGTGAGAAAGATTGGGGAAGGGGCTCCCGCCACCCCCGACATAAGGGATTCAACGTGAAGATCAGTATAGGCTACAGTGTGAAGCCGTGGTTTTGAGTCAAGCTTGTCCTAACTGACCACCTTCAGCAGCCTGAGCACTGCTGTAAACAGTGGAGGTTCAGTGTGTGTCAGAGAGGAAATGAGTGCCCATGGTCAGGGCCCACTGGGGCTTCCAGAGCCCCTGCAGGACAGTGGGTCCCGTCACGATGACCCCGCCTCTTGGTGGGCTCCTTCCCGGTGAAGCTCCACGTGAAGCTCTTGTGATGGCAGGATCAGGAGCAAGTTGCTGTGTGGAAATAGCATATTCCATTAGCTAGTCCAGTCAGGGAACTTGTTCGGTTTCGTTTTTGTTTTAAAAGACACAGCGTCAACCCCGTCCCTTTCCTCCTGACTTGGGAGAGCACCAAAGAGCTGGCTCTGGGGAACCTCGCTCGCTGCTGTTCCCCCACCCCGGGGACTGCCTTCTCCCCGAGGGAGCGCCCACAGCCAGTTCTTACGGAGGGCCTCAGGGCACAGATTGATGAGTTGGGATCCTAAGTTTAAAAGGAAACGCTAGAGTAGTACACCAGTTCCAGAGTCTTCGCAGGGGGCTAATCCCACGAGGCTGGAATCAGAGAAGTGGGGATTTGGTCTTGGTGGTGGATCATCTTAGTAGACCAGTAAGAGTATAACCCATCTACAGTTCATTTCATCATCGCCACTCAGTTTATACCCGAGGACAGTGTTGAGGGGGAGGGGGACCGGCAGCGGGGTTAGAAAGGTTTTAGAGGATTTCACACAGGAAGAACCCAGCCATCCCAATCCCCAAGGGCCACTTTCCACTCCAGGGGTGGTTACAGGATTAACTACCAGTTCATTTTCAAAATGCTGCTTTGAACTCAGAGGGTTGATACTTTTAATTTGTAATTTTTTGTAAAACTTTTTACAAAATAGTAAAGTATTTCACCAGAATACCAGTTTCAATCCGTCCATGGTCTGATTTTTATATAATTTAGTGGTGCTTTAGAAACTTTGTTTTTGTTGTTTCTGAGCTAAACAGCTCAGCCCTTTTTCGCCTGTATCTACCTAAGACCAATGTGAACCTTTGTATTTTTGCTCCTAATTTTGGACTCAGTGAAAGTGTACTGTTTACATGTACAGATGCCCCGGTCCCTGTGTGTCCTGCAAGACTCACTCCCGAGGAGGAAGGTGCACCTCACTAGGCTCATCTGCTTAGCAAAGCCACAAGACAAAAACCTCTCACGTTTGACCTGTTTCCACCTAAAAACAAAAACAAAAAAACCCTACACCACACGAACTCAGATTTGCTGAAAAATACTTTTCTAAGCTCAGAAAAATCTCTGTGCGGCAGATGGCCATGTGCCTGTCATGTGGTCTGCTTAAGAGCAGGCTCAGGAGGGAGGCTTCTTGGTGGTGGCAGGTGGGTAACCGCGTGCACTCGTGAGATGGGGCGCAGGGCTTGGCCACAGAGCTGCGGTGGAAAGAGCTCCTCTCCCGGCAGCCTGGGAATGGGGAGGCCATGCTAACTCATACGACCTTTAGGATCAAGCCACCCAAGATTCAGGGACAACCCAAGAGGGTTGCCAATCCCTTCAGACATATTTGGGAAGAGGCCAAGTTCTCTACCTGAGATGAGTTTTAAGACTTTCCAATGCAGATGGTAGAAGCATTTCTTCAGGGTCCCCTAGAGGCAGCTGGTTCATGAGACATGACCTCTGGGGAGGGGCAGGGGGCTCCAGACAGTAAGCATATGGCACTTAAGGCAAACAGCAGATGGCACCAACTTTTTAAAGGTGACTCTATTACTTCGTCAATGGCTTCACCTCTAAATTATATTTTTACAGATATGCACCTATGCAACTTACCGTGGCTCTTCTAAGCAGGTGAGGACTTCCTCCTCAATGCTCTATAAAAATGATTTGTGTTCTCTATAGTGAGTTTTTCCAGTAAATGTGGCTTAATATTTTAATTCTTAGAATGTGTCTTCTCTATGTGATGCAACTCAATTCTGTTTTGTTTGTGGAATGACTAGCACAGGCCAACTCCCTCTCCCCTCACTTAACAAAAGACCAATGAGCTGTTAATCGAGCTGTTATCTCCATGGTATTACTTGCTAAATGCACTGATTTCATAAGTATGTGGAATCCTTTTCCTTTTGAATCTGTATATCATATATAAGACTGAATCTACTTAATAAACACTGAATAACAAACCGAATGCTTTATTTCCACGGTGTCCTGTCCACAAGAGCATGGCCGGCCAGTTCTGTTCTCTCCAGCTTGTTTGGCCCTGAAACAACCCTTCAACCAGTAGCCAATAAACTAGCGTACAGAAGATCCTTGCTAGATTCTGAACAAACGAACTGGTCACTTTTCGGCGCCTCACCCATCAGAAAGGGAAAGAAATGGACCTTTCCTGGTCCTCATCACGTGCTCAGCACAGGCACACACCAAATTGAAATCTCATGTCTCGTGGCCACCTGCCCAGGGAGGCGCTCTAGCCCTATTTGCAGGTGAGGAAGAGGGCACGCCAAGTGTACGCCTCACCTGAATGTGGCCAGTGCTCAAGCAACATCTTAGATGCAGCCGTTTCCTGGCAAACCATCCTTTCCCCGCTCCCATTCCCCGTAAGGGCACAGTTCTTCAGTGGGCTGAAACCAGACTCAGGCGGCAGTCTCTAAGCACAGGCTGGGGAAACCGAGGAAACACTGTCCCTGGTCCTGAACCATCAGGACTTGACACTCCATTTGACCAAAACCTGGGATCCCATCTTAAAGGAAGCAAAAAAGCTGCTTTTTCTTTCAAAGACGTTGATTTGTGTGCAGCCTTTTTTTTTTTCAATCCTACAGTTAAACTTTAAGGAAAACTTGCAGCAACTGACTGGGGCCAAACCCGACTGTCACAAGTTTAAAAGCAATTCTGCAGGAGTTAAAAGCATAAATACAACTGTTACTATTGCACGTATGCACACACACTATATGGCAGTTTTTCTGAAAACATTTTTTTGTAATGATGAATCTTTCTTTAAAAAAGTGAAACTCTATGCAGTAGCCAAATATATCAAATAGATAAAAGGAGAGGGGTCCACAGTTTTAGTCTAGACCCTGGGACCACAAATCCCACACTCCCTCCTGGGACAACACAGTAGGCCACACGCACGCAGTCTGCGCTGGCCCAGCGGGAAGCACTTACCTCCAGGTGCAGTCACAGCAGTACGGGCCCTGGGATCCGAGGAGACGCTTGTGGACAGAAGAGGGCTGGCTCCAGTCTGGCTCCTTGAAATGCAGCCCCCGAGCACTGGCACGGTGTGGAGAGTGCAGCATCAAGCAGGTGCCCCTGTCGTCAGCAACGAGCTCGAGGCCACACAGTGACTGAGCAGGCGAGGCTCAGCGGACTCGACCAGGGGGTGGGAGGCTGTGCCTGTAACGCAGTTTTAAAGTAATTGAGGAATTACTGTAAGTCCATTGAGGAAGCTCAGTAGTTACAGGAAACTGAAGGAGAATCCCTTGCAGAGGGATGCAAAGTCATCTCTCCCCTTTTCTGTATAAACCCAGCTCTTACTAGGTTTAGTATCAGTCAGCGGGGCTCTTCATTCTTCAGTGAGGAGCTCCAGCTGCCAGGGCAGGGTGCGGGGTGCTCATAACCCATCTGGAATAATACAGACCACTTTGTGCGTGCATGCGCACACGTGCACTCCTGGGGGAAGAAGGTCCAGAGCTCCCACTCGGCTCTCAAAGGAGTCTGTGTTCCCAAGAAAGTGAAGAACCACTGCACCGACAGCTGTCACTGTTTTCCTCACAGAACTTCCATCTATATCTTCTGGTTCTCAAGAGATGTTCATTCCAGGCTTTCAAAATGATGCGCAAAGACTTGAGGACGCACAGATCACTGGCACTGTTTGGTTTCAAATATTAACCTCCAATTTAGATGGCACCCACCCACACATACAGCCTGGGCCGCCTCCTCTCAGGGCCCAGGGCAGGCAGATGCTTCAGTCCCTGAGGCCCAAGGGACTGAGTGTGCACACACACACACACACACACGTACACGCAAGCACCCCTCTCAAGCAGGGTCTGATTTTCACATGAGCAGACTGAACAGGAAACCAGCAGACGAGCCTGTGCCGGGCCAGTAAGACCATGAGTTAAGCAAGCCTCTCCTCCCAAGGACCCATCTCTAAACCCAGGACTACACACTCAACCATAGAGAGATGTCCGCTTTGCCTGCCCCAGCACTCAGCACGCCACATGGGTCCCCTCTCCATAGCTCCTGTCTGGAGTGAGGGTCAGACAGGCACCAGGAGCTATACTGTGCTCTCCCGTGCGTTCAGAGAGATAGGGTCTTGGCCTTGGGCAAGTGAACAGGCTGGAGCACCCACTAGGCATCGCGCACTTGTTTTATGAAGCGGCAACTAGTAACCCAAATCAGAGATGAGAGAGGTACCAGAGGCTGAGTGACTTGCCCCTACCACAGTACTGGCAGGCAGCCAGGCCCTCTCGAAACCATTCCACCCTCCTGTTGAGATGCAAGGCTTTGACTGCGTTCTAAGCAGCTGCAGAAGTGAGCAAATTCCGAGACATGAAGGCACAAGCACGCTACCACCGCCAGTCACCTGTCACCACAAAGCCCCCAACCTTGACTTCTCCACCCACACCTTGATCAGACAGCAGCACCACAGAATCACAGCTCGTTACTGCCCCACACGCGAGGTCTACTTTCTCCAATTCACAGGAAACGAATGGCTATGAACTTCAGTTAACCTTTAAAGTCAAAGGTCTTCTATCCACTCAGGCTCATCAACCAGCACCAGACCCCATATCTCAGGCCAGCCCCACCCTCACCGCTGCTTGTCACCCTCCCCACAGATACCCAGGAATCGCAGGCAACCTCAGGTTCAGCGAGGCAGTCAGGATGAAGAGCTGTGGAGGGATGTCATAGCTCACGACTGGATTCTCAAGAGGAAAGGAACCTCACTGCTGACATGGGATTTCTGCTTTCCAGTCCACACAGTGGATAATGGGTGTGTTCACCACCTCACGCACAGGGTGTGAAGATCCACGGCACTGACAAGTCACGCCTTCGGAACCCATGTCACAAAAGAACTCCGCACACAAAGACAGCTCCAACGCCGAGGTGAGGCGAGCCAGTTTCTTCCCCCTCAGCCTGACCTTCCTCCCAGCCCAGCGAGACGGCCGCAGAAGACGAGAGACCACAAGTGCACGTTGTACAGGTTTATTTTTCCAAGACCACAGAGACATACAAGAGCAGTGCTTTCCCTGGCGGACCAGTTCCCAACTGTCCCCTCGAGTGGCCCCAAAGGTCACAGCAGAAGGAAGAAGAGGATCAAACACGCTTGGGCCTCTGCTCCCTGTCTTTGGTAAACAAGACTCTGGAAGCTGACAACCGGGACTTGGCCAATACTGCACTTAAATCACCACGACTTTGCCAACTTCCCACTCGTGCTGCAGATGACACAAATGCCACACTGGAGGGAAAGTGGGGGAAAGACAAGACCTTCCAGATGAAACGAGGCTTGCTGAAGTCACACCAACTTCACAGCTCACACAGACGCACTCGCACAGTGAGACCTAAGTTCAACGAGGAGGAGGCTCGACTCACAACTCGAGGTACAAGATAAGGCAGGAAGCAGGAGGCAAGACAGCTCTGGACACATCTACTTGCTGGGAACATGTTGGGAGAGAGGCCGGAGGCTGGCACAGCTGCTTCTTCCTTAACCTGCTGTCACAGGTGTGTCCAGTGGAGCCCTGCGGCCCCAGGAGAGTGTGGTCCCCGGTTACTGCAGACAGGTGGTGAGCCTGGAGCTGGGAACGGAAGGCCCACCTGGGGGCTGCCCAGGGCGCTCACCCGAGAATCCAGAAGCACTTAACACTGGTAGTGGTGATCTGTCACACACGGCAGCGAGCTGCCACTGAAGGCTGGAGAAGAGATGAGGAGCAAGACAAGTTTGCCCAGCAACGAGTGGCCAGGCTGCCAGTGGCTCTGCAGCTGCAGCAGGTCCAGCGGCTGACCGGTGACCAAACACCGGGACAACCGGCAGGTCGTTAAGTCAATCGCTCCACCCCTCGTGTTGGGCGGCACAGCACGCAGTGGCTCTGACACGGGTGGAGAGAAGTCAATTACACCACTTTAATGCAACGATGCTGAAGACGCGAAATAAGGGAGAGTCGTTCGTGTTCTCTGTACAATACATCCATTTACAGAATCGGCCAGTACTGTGTACAACATATAAATATATGGTAAAACATCAGAGGTGCATAGAGCATACTTACAGAAGCCAAAAGTTCACTTTATACATCCAAGGATAAAGAGTTAAAAATATAAAAATAAGAAAAACACACTGCTTTGAAATGTAAAATGAGTTTCACATACACAGGTGTGTTGGAGATGCCCACTCCCACAGAGTCCAAAGTGATGCCCAAGCTGTTGCGCAGATGAATTCACCTGCCAAACGTCTGGACACCTGACTTACAAGGAGGAAAGACAATCCTAGCCCTGACCTGTTGTCCAAGGTCTGTTCGAGGTTCCGAAAGCTCCTGCAGGCCAGTGGGTTATTCGGAGACAGGGCAAATTGGCCTCAGCAACAGAACCGAAGATCACACTGGCTCCATCAACTGGCAAATGACTGGCTGTGACCCTGAGGTCAGCAGGTGCTTAAGCCCCCTGGTGGGCACTGCTGGGAGCTGCTTTAACCCTGTGCTGGCTTCTTCCCCATCAACTCCCCAGAGGAGCAGCCGCAGGAAAGATGCAGGGGGCAGTGGAAGACTGACATTTCTACTCAGTTCGGGTAGGTTAGCCCCCTGGGTGGAGAACACAACCTTCTCGCTTCAGTTTCAAGACCCTCCAAGTCTCAGGGAGGCTCCCCCACATCGCACCAGGCTCTGTCTCTGTGACGAGAGCTCGGGCTAGCTGGCCGGCCTTAGGCAGCCCAGCGAGCTGCCCTGCAGGAAACCCTTCCCAAGACCCAAAGGGCCGACAAGTGGCCAAGGGGCTTTAGCACTGTAGATTCAGGGAGCAGCAAGAGAACTCTTGCCTAGAAAGACAGAGTCTGTTTTATCAATGATATTCTGTATACAGATTTAAGATCCATCATTATCAAAATACACACATTAAATATACAACTTTTCCCATGGCCATAATTTATTATCTCACCACAAGGCACAATACACAGAGCTTTGAGGGTCCAATACAGTCATCATGACAGAACGCACCGCAGCCCTGGCACATGATCATGGCTTTCAGGCTGCACGCACACTGGAGCGAGATGCTTTCCACTGTGCTGCTGTCGGTGAACATTTGCAAGGAGAGGGATGCACTGTGGCTTGCACCAAAGTTTGCTTTGTGGCTCAGCTGCACCACACTTCCGGCCAGGCCTTTGGGAAATGGGGGGGAGCCGGAGGAATAATTAAAGCTGGTGGAACTCAGCTGGAGTTTGGAAAGCTTCCCATAAAATGCCTGCTTGATGTTGAGTTGGGAGGGGATGGAAGAAGGCTCCAGAGGCTGACTGAGCCCTTTCCCGGGCTCCCGGGGTAATTTCCAGAAAGGCAAATCAAGGACAAAGGGCATCCCTTGCAAGTGATCCACCAGATCCCGGGGACCAGGCCCCACTGCCTTTCTGTTCTCCGCATCCGCCTTGAGAGGCCCTCCACCAAGAGTCTTCTCGCTCTTGATGCTGCCAACAGAGGAAGGCGGTGGCTTTGGGACCCAGTCTTCCCTGGCAGTCTGTACCCCACCAGACAGAGAGGTTTTGCCTGGCCCTGACTTCCTATTGGGAAAAGCGGGAGGGGCATCCGCAGGCAGTGGCGTCGGCTCCACCAGCTGGGGGCACTGAAGGGCTGCAGCTGTGTTCTTGGAGCCAAAGAGCTTCTTCCCTTGGCCTCCTGCACTGTTCTGATCCCCCAGGGCCCGACCTGCCTGATCGGGACCCGAGGAGACCGCATTTGGAGATGAGAAAAGAGGGGCTCTCGAGGTAGTGAGATTTCCCAGACTCACACCTGGGGCAGCAGTTGAAATACTGCACTGGGACAGGTCACGGGCTTCCTTCTGATCTTCAAAGCTGAAGGGAGGTAACTGCTCTTTGAAATCCACTTCTGCTTTTCCAGAGGCAGCCACTGGATTGGTCACTGGATATAGAGAGTCTAAACTCAGGGCGTTCTTGGACATCTTTAGGGGTGCCCCAGGAGCCTGGCTGGCCTCCAGCCGGGCAAAGCCGGTACTTGCTTCACAGGTCTCAGGTAGCAGAGACTCTGGACTGCTCTTGCCAACTTCGCACCTGTTCTCCCCAGGATCCTGCAATGACCCCACCCCCAGGGAGCCACCAGGGCTCTGCTCTGCTGTAAGTGGGAGTCGTGGGGGTTCGGGTTTGCTGCCGCCGTGGGCTGGAGGGAGAACCTTCTCGAGGGGCAAGTGGCCCTGCAGCAACTGCATCACAAGGGGGTTAGCAGCCTCCATGGAGGACGTGGGCCTGCCCAGGGACACGGGTCTCGGCTGGTACTCGGGACTGGCCAGCAGCAGGGAGTCCGGGATCTTTGGGGGAACTGCACATACTCGAGACACCCAGCTCTGAGGAGCAACCATCCCATCTGTCCTGGGGACCAGACTCAGGTTGCCATTCACCTTGGAGAGCGAGGCACAGCGGTTCCGGTTGTTTCTCTCACCCTGCTCTGCCACCAAGGACCTCTTCAGCCCCAAGGCTGCACTAGGCTCGGCCTCACTGCTGTCCTCGGAGAGGTGGCCCTCACAGTCAGAGGCGGTGTCTGTGGACTCGCTGTGAGGACTCAGGGCTTCCGAGTCTCCAGTGACTCTGGGCTTGTCACCGTCCAGCTGTTTGCAGTCGCTGCAGTTGCTGCTGCCGCTGTCGCCACTGTCAACACAGCCAGAGGGCACTGTCCAGAGTGAAGCCAAGCAGACAGGCGGATCCAGACCCTCCTCCGCTGTCAAGCCCGCAGGCGATGCCGGGATGAGGGGGGCCGCTTTCTCCCACTTCTCTCTGACCTGGGACTTAGCGGATGGAACCTCTTCTCTGGAGTCGGGCTCAGGTTGTCCTGCTGCCTTGTCATTTGACAGGCCAGGCCTCCAAGGAGCAGCACCAGGGGAGACAGGAGCCTCAGTTTTCAAGTTTTCCTGTCTAGAAGCACTTTCCCTGGTGGATGGACCCGAGTCATCAAGTTCTGATTCATCATCAAATGGTCTGTCTTGCAGGCAACTGGCCAAGGATGATTCGGGGATGGAACTGGGGGTCACGTTCACAAGATTCTTCATGGTGGGATTACTGCCGCTGTCTGGAGCCTGGCCAGTTCCTTCTTCTAATCCAATAGGCCTCGCCAGAGCCCGAACAGGACTGTTCTCTGAGGGGATCGTAGGTGCTGGCTCCTCATCACCCCTTTCCCAGGCAGTGGTACCAGACCCACATTCAGTTCTACCTTCTGGATGCAACACAAGCTGCTCAACTAACCTCTCAGGTTCTGGGATTCTAGAGGGCAGTGGGGGCAAAGCCTGGCATGGCGGGTCCTGAGTGGGTGCAACGGGGAGTTGGAAGGCATCTTCCAGCCCGCTGCTGGGGCCATCTAGGACCCTCTGGAGTGGGCAGCTCTTCCCCTTTCTGAGAGAAGCCAGGTCCTCTCTCCTGGCTCTGGACACGGCAGTTTCGGCCTGGGCATGACCCCCACTTAGAGGACAAGGCGGCAGTAGTTGTGTTCGCTGTAGATCTGACGCACGCTCTCCAGGGGCACTCGGGGCTCCCCGGGGCTCAGGGTGGCCACAGGCCTCACCACCATCACCACTGCCGCCGCCTCTGCCACCTCCCTCATCGGTGGCCCCGCCGCCACCTCCACCCGGGCCACCCCCACCTCCGATGGCAGTGGTGGCCGCCTCTCGATGGCAGTGGTGGCCTCTCGCCCCTCGGACCTGCAGAGCACGGGCTTTAATGTCTGCAAGGGTCCTGGCACCAGTCCAGCCCCGGCAGGAGGACTCCGTGATGGGGACGATGCGGGGACATATCTGGTAAGTGGGCTGACCTTTAACCACCCAGGGTGGTTTGATACGTGAAAGTTGAATCTGCAAGAGAAGAACAGAACAGTTTTAACTGACTGAGTGCTCTGACCTAGAAACTGTTAAGCTAAACTGGGACCCTGCTGCTACTGCTAAGTCACTTCAGTCGTGTCCGACTCCGTGTGACCCCATAGACGGCAGCCCATGAGGCTCCCTCGTCCCTGGGATTCTCCAGGCAAGAACACTGGAGTGGTTTGCCATTTCCTTCTCCAATGCATGAAAGTGAAAAGTGAAAGTGAAATCTCTCAGTTGTGTCCAACCCTCACCGACCCCATGGACTGCAGCCTTCCAGGCTGTTCCGTCCATGGGATTTTCCAGGCAAGAGTACTGGAGTGGGGTGCCACTACCTTCTCCAAACTGGGACCCTAGTAGCTTAAAAGTCATGGCCTAGAGAATCAAATCATTTCATAGCTGTACAAGACATCACACCATTCTGAAGAGACCCTGCTCAAGGGCTGTTAAGTTCCCTATTCCTAAATTTAATTTCTGGTGGGACAGTGCAAGTCACTACACAAAGAATCTACTACCACCTAGTAAAAGATTTTAAAACCCCTCAGGGTTCTGACCCGTAGAGATAATGGTGAACAACCAAGTGAGGAAGAGAAGAACCTTAGCCCTGGGCTATTGGCGTTAGTCTCAAGAACAGTTCTCTATAGAAAGCTCTACACACTCACAGAATTAGCACAAGGGCCCAGGGCCTTCTGTCCCTATAAAGGAGCCCCACAAATCTCCTGTCTCTCAAAGGCCCAGGCGCAGGGCAGCCAGGATCACATAGCCACCTACCCGGATGGGCGGGACTTTGGGCTCCTCTTTGGTGGGCTGTGGCTTTTCGGGGTGAACACTTTCAATTGTGTTACGAAAGGACTGACGATCTTCAAGCCGGGGCTTCTTTTCGGGAAAGGAGGCAGAGGTCGCCTGCTCAAAGGATTTCCTCTTCTGATCCTTGGGTTCCTGATCCACTGTCTCCTGCAGCAAGCTGGGAATTCTGTCTGGAGATGCAGAGACACGTGCTGGGTCATTGGGACTGGGCTGGAGCTGGGAGGCCACAGTTTCCGCTGGGAATTCGGGACTCTCTGGGTTGGATGCTGCGGAGGACGTGCCAGGTGGGTGGGGGCTGCCCACCCCTGTTGCGTCGGTCTTAGCCTCCCCGTCCTTGTGGAGGGGGATGTCTAGTGCCACGGACTGTGTGTCTTTAGCGATCTCTGCTTGTTCTGGCTCCTGTCTTTTGTACAGATTCCTTCGGGCTCTGGTTCGAAGATCTGGCCGAGAGCGTTTCTTGAAATGCCCATCTCGCTGCCGGGTGGCTGGGCCACGCTGTGGTCGTGTTGATTCCGAGACACGCAGGTCACTCTTGATTTCAGCCTCCTCCTGGCCCACATTCTGCTGCAATGACTCTTCTTTGGTTAAACCCAACCTGCAAATCAAAGTCAGATTGTCAGCTACAGGGCAGAGAGCGCACATCTACTACATACGACATACATTCAGATACTAGAATTCTCAGAACAAAACCAATCTGCACGGTAACTATGTGAAATCCTATGTCAGCTTCCTCACAAATGGCATCAAGTCAAATGAGAGTCCCTGCGATCTCCAGCTCTCGGGAAACATAGCAACACGCACAGCTTTGAAAACACCTGCTCTGCCCACCCCCCACCCACCATCCGCAGAAGCCACACAACTCATAGCACCCAGGGCCTTACTTCTGTCCATAGTAGTCTTCGAAAAACTTTTCTTTCCATTGTTCCACTTTCTTTTCCTTCTCCATTTCTTGTCGTATCCTGACCTGCATCTCATGAGTGAATTCACCTAGAGAGAAACAAAACTTTCTGAGTAGCATATTAAGGAGATTAATATGCCTCAGGAAAAGCCAAATCCTGCTGTTCTACCATGTCAAGAGTTTACAAAACAACACGTGGCTTTGGGGAGCTTGGAAATCATTCCCTACCCTTCACTATCTTCATGCTGGCTCCTGGCTCCCTCCTAGGCCCTCTCACGTCCTGCCCTTACTCAGGACAGAATTAACACGTCTATTATAACGGAAACTGACTCCTCGCTAGGGTCATCAGTCCTTGGAAAGCAAGCAACATACTGATCAAAAATGCAAAACAAAACCAATCAACAAGAGAACCGTTCTTACTCCACACATAGAGAGAAGTTAACAGAGCAGGCTGAGGCAGGCCTGCTGACACGGTGGGCCCTTGGCTGACATCTGGGAAATTGGATTTCAGGAGGGTTTCCACCCCTTAACTGACAGGAATGGCTCACTGTGCCTAAACAGTTTATGCAAACCAGATGGCTTAACGGTGAGCACCTGCTTTCCTTCAGGGAATCTCAAATTCAGGTATGCACCAAGCAGAGGCTTCCTACATGATCACCTCCCAATAAAAACACGAGGCACCAAGTTCTGGACGAGCTTCCCGGTAGACTACCCTTCACTTATATGTTCACAACTCCTTGCTAAGGGAGCTGAGCATATCCGGTGGGACTTTGCTGGGAGAGGACCTGGGAAACGTGCGCCTGGTTTCCCTCATTTCCCTTTGCTGATTTTGGTCTCTGTTCTTTCCTGAAGTAAATTACAGCTGTGAGAACAACTATGGGCTGAGTCCTCCAAGCAAATCATCAAGCCGGGAGAGAGGTCCTGGGGACCTCCCAGCACAGTTTCCACATAGCCTCCCCACAAAACTGAATTAAGAGAAGCTAACAATCAGGACTTCCCAGGAGGCCCTGTGGTTAGGACTCTGTGTTTCCACTGTACGGGGAATGGGTTCAACCCTTGGTCAGGAAACTAAGATCCCACATACTGTGCAGCCAAAAATTACAGAGAAGCTAATACTCACTCCAAGTGACAATGTCTAAAAGGACAAGAGTACCTGGTGGAACTTAAAAAGCAGGTCAATGCCATGGTTACTGGAAAGAATAGGAGTTTACAGTTTTAATGATGAAGAGGCAACATAGATGAATATATATACACACTAAACAGTGAAAGCTAAACACTCTTGTAGCTTCTTCAGAGCCATGGGGTACTATATCCACCATATCAATTAGAAAAAAGCCTGCTTTATACTCAATACTCCTTGAAAAAAAGATTGAGAAACAAGCGTCTGGATTTTAAACACCAGGAGACAAGTGACACCACACATGGCAGGCACCTCTCAAGCCACTGGGATGAGAATGTATACTCACCATCAGCCAGGCGTTCCCGCCAGCTCTGAGCTGCGTGGGTGAAAAACTCATTGTTCAGCGCGCTACTGCTGAGACGTAACAGGCCATCAGTCCCCACCTAGAAGGAAAGAGGCCAAAAAAAAAAAAAGGCACACGAATGAAACAAACAATAAAGAATCTTAGAAAGAGACCAGAAGCTGGTGCAGAGAGCGCACAGAGGAAGCCTCCCATCCATACCTGTCTGTCTACTTCGGGCAGGAGGAAGAGGAGCTGCTGCTGGAAGTGGGACGGCAGGGCATGGAAGGTCCGCGAGTTGATCAGGGCCCGGAGGTTGGTGTTGACAAGAATGGACCCAGGCGTCTCAAAATCTATCTCTTCCCCTCTGTTGCGCTTCATTTGACCTGTAATTTTTCAAGCCATAAGAAACAAAACGTAGATTTTCAGCTTCTTAAAGCAAAAAAGCCAATGCCAACTGATGGAAAACTGTGGTGGCAGCACCCAAGCTTCCCAGAACTTCTCTGCACACATTCCGTTCAATCGTCCAGTCTAGTCTAACCTATTGGCTACCATTGAACTTAAGAGAACACTTGGGCTGGCATCACCTCAGACAAGACTCTTGTAGCAAATTGTATCACAGCCTGAAGGGACAATCTTCCCAGAGAAACTCAGGCCAGGGGCAGACTCTGAACTTCCCTCCCAAAGCTGGAGAACAGGCTCCACAAAGTCAATGGGAGAAATTACGAAGTTGTCTAAAAGCAAACCTAGTGAGTGTCCTACAGAAAAACCTGCAGAAGTCTTCTGTGAAGGGACTGGAGAGGTCTGACCTCCAGGCAGAAAGGTAGTAAGAGCTGCTTAAAGCCCACTGAAATGTCAATGCCTCTCACAAAGGCCTCGGCCAATGGGATACAGACCTGTGAGACTGAAACGGAGCGCTGCTGAGGAGCTGGGGAAGCTACGGGACAGCAAGCCTTGCTGCCACTGGGGCAATGGCTTATTCTCATCCTCAGAAGCCAAGGTTAGTCTTCCTAACAGTTTCATGGGACCCTTCTACAAAAATCCAGCATGTGGGCTTTGAGACATAGAGCCAGAAGTAGCAAATGGCATACTAGCCTTGCTAAGTAAGCCCCACTGGGGGTAGGGGGTGCATGCTACTGAATTTATTTGCATGCCCCAAATGGATGGCTCCCACCCCACATACTGACTAGGTTATAAAAAAAGGGTGTCTGATGGAGACTACAGATGTGGAGAACAAACTTGGCAGGACGCTACCAAAGAAAGAAAACAAATGCTGGAATGCTCAGAAGCATTTTCACTCACTTGAGCACTTTCTGAGCCATATCAAGGCAGGCAGAGGCTAGGCCCTTACAGGGACATACAAGCAGCACTGGGGTACCATCTGCGCCCACAGAGAGTCCTCTCAGTCTAGCAGAGAAAACTCTCTGTGAAATAACCAAACTACAAGCTGAAAGCCAAAGGAAATTAAAAAAACAGAGGGCCACCCAAGAAGTAAAAACAAACCACAGAAACTATAAAGGAAGTGGAGCAGAAGACATCATCATCTCTGGGCCTGCAGGGGCCCCTTACAGGTAGGGAAATGAGCGCCACGCCACTCACCTGTGGCCGGCTTCCGGAAGCCTCTTAGGAGCGGGGCAGGGTCCCGGGCGAGCTCGGCCTGGCCACGGATAGCAGCGCTGCCCAGGGCCGGAGAGCCGCCGCTGCTGCTGGATGGGCTGCCGCTCTCGCCATCGGCGTGGCGGCCCGAGAACCCTGAAGGCACAGCATTCCACGGGTCAAGAGCATCACGCGCCGCGCCCACGGCTCTCAGACAAGCTTACTTCTCCCAGCTCTCCCTGAGATGCTGCCAGCAATACCGGTGCTTCCACGGCCCAGCCTGGGGCTGTCAGAGATCACCACCTCCTGGTCTGGCTTTAAAATATCATGTAAGAATGCCAAACCGCTGTCTTTAGTTTGCACAGCACTGCACCTTTTACCAAGCACCTGCACACGCCTTCACCGGACCCTCACGACCGCCCCGTGAGGCCAAGGGGAGGGCGCCCAGCAGAGCCCACGCCAGAACCTAGGTCGGGTCTCACCACCGTGGTGCGCCGCCCGTCAGAGGAGGGCTCCTGACTGTACTGGCTCGGCACTACCTGGGCCAGAAACTGCTGCTGGAGGGAGGCAGGCCCCAGGACCTGAGGAAGGAGCATCACAACCACGAGGTGGCACGTACCTGATGCTGATTCCACGTGGGCCCCGTTTACCTTCAGAGGAGTCAGGACAACTCGAGGCAGCATCACCCCTGTCTTTTTCTTCTGCTTGTTTGCCTGCTTCCCCAGAGAGAATACAAAAGGAGCCCGTGTCACCTGCAGGTCACACCAGCCGTCCCTCTCGGACCACTGTCTCCCCCACTGTCTTGTAAAAGAGAATTAGTGTTCAACCAGTAGGGGCAGGTGATGCCGACTGCAGCAACGACTCAGGCTATGGAGCCACCGTGCCAAACATCATCCCATACTGAAAGGAATGCACTGTTATCCCCAATTTCCAGATGAAGAATCTACCCAAAGCTAGTGAGTGGTGGGCCACAATTCAAACTACTGACTCCCAAGCTCATGTTCTTTCTCCCCACTGTTCTACTTCTCCCTGCATGTTCCCAGGTTTTTCATAAATACAAACGAAATCATCCATCCACAGTAAAAAGAAAAAACCACTCTGTTCTCAGATCTACTGCCCACTTTCCCTAAGGCCCACTGTCAAATGATGCTAACAGGTGGAGACCACAGGGATCTTCTCCACAATTCAGCATGCTCACTGAACACAGCAGGAGGAGTTCTATCTTGTGCCTGCCTCTTCATCTACCCAACCCAGTCACGAAGCACTCCCACCTGTGACGAAGCTCTGTAGCTGTCCCTGGGGTTGGAAAGAGGCCGACTCTGAGATTCCGTAGAACAGGAAGCATTCGAAGATGTTTCATCGAGAGAAACTGGAAGAGAGGGAAGTAAAGGCTAGTCCCCAGCTCGACTGTTTGTGGCTCTTCGCCCATCTTGTCAAAGGCACTTACCATCGTTTTCACCACTCACAGTGCTGGCTTCATTAGACCCACAGCTCTCCACATCAGCTGTGTCCTCTGGCTCCTCTCCCTCCACCACAGCTGCACTGCGAGACCACTGCAGGGCATCCTTCTGTGACAAGGCATGACTCAGGTGAGCAAAACCCTACAAATCCTACGAGCACAGCAGTCATTCCTAAATGTGTACTGCTTACGGAGAAGCGGGATTTAGAATACTGATTAAATTCCCATCCCTTTCTACCTGACCTCTTTCTTCGAAAATTCTTTTCATATATACATCAAGAAATTCAGATATAACTTTGCATCTAATCATTCATTAAATATTTATGAGGTGCCTCCTATAAGCTACACCATACTAGTTTTGTGGTGGGGGGTGGGGTGGGACTAAGGAGAGGAATCAGAGACCTGCCCCGAAATGAGTAGAGGAGAAAGCCCAAGCTGTAACAATACAAAGCACAGGGATAGAAGAGAGCAGGGGCAGCCCAGAACAGGGAGCATCTAACTGAGCTGGAGCAGAGAGGGTTTGGATGTACAGAAACAAGATTAGGACCAAGGAGGTAAGTTTTCCCAGGAGATGGGCTGCTTGGGCTGAGTTTTAAACAGCGGGCATGTGAGAAATTGGATGTGTGCGCAGGACAGAGACAGCAGGAGGGTTGATGACTGTCATGACACTGTGCTGAGGGATTAAGACTGATTTATTTTACAGTCTCTGAAGGATATTAATCAGGAGAATGATCTGAGTTTCAGGAATTTCATTCCATTAACCATAGGAAGCCTGGAGGCAGGAGGAAGAGTTAAGACTTTGACAGAAAGCCCTTGAAAACGATAACGATCTAAAGTAAGACAGCAGGAAAAAGGTTAGCGTGTAGAGGAGAGTGCCACTCCAAATTTCATCTCCTAACAAACATTTCTTCCAACAGTGTCTGTTGAAGAGTCTCAAATCAATATCCATTTCCAAGGAAAACTCAGGAGCTATCTTGAAACCAGGAAGGCGTATGAATGAATACTGGGGGATGGGGAGGAGGTGGAGCAGAAACAGACTGGGGTGGGGATGCCTTCTTTGAATAAAAGTATGTGAAAAAGAATAGGCAAGGCTTCTTGGGGGGGCCAGGCGGTGTTCATTCAGTGCGTGACTGTGAAGAGCCATGGCCGGTCCCAGGGCTGCTTTCTGCTGCCTGGGGGTGCCTTGTTCAAAGCTGGGGCCTTAGGGTTGGCCTCCTATGGGGCACATGGAGCCCAGTTTCCAAATGCCTATGGGAAGAAGCTCTTTGACAAGTCCAACAAACATCATTTCTTACACGGCCTGACCCTGTTAGTGGTGTCCCTGTGCAGAAAGCCCCTCTGGGCTGGGTTACCACTAGCTTCTGGAACTACCTTATTCTGCACCATACTACCAGGCTCTGAGTGGAGACCCCAGCTTCCAGAATTTGGCTCCTGTGGGAGGGAGCCTGCTACTCTTGGGCAGACTTGCCTTGGCTCTTTGAGCTTTCTTGTGTTTAATTTCTGGGTACTTTTTTTTAAGAATTGGAGCAGGGAAGGAATTAAAAGAGAAAGGCAAAAAAAAAAAAAAAAAAGAATAGGCAAAATCATGATTATATCACTTAAAAACATGTCAAAAATTTACAAGGGAAACCCACAAAATTCTAACTCATTAATTCCATGGGTCCTTTGATCTACTATATAGTAGCCCTTACTTATCTTCAGGTTTCTTTAACCTTCCATGATCAACCATGGTTTAGAAACATTAAATGGAAAGTAACAGAAATAAAACAATCCATCAGTTTCAAACCGCCCGCTGTTTCGAGTAGTGGGGTGCAATCTCATGCTGTCCAGGTCTGACCCCCACCTGGAAAGTGGACTGTCTCTTTGTCTAGCATACCCTGCCCGTGAGTCGCTGAATGGCCACTGCGGTTATCAGATCGACAGTCATGGTTACTGCAGCGCTTGTGTTCAAGCAACTCTTATTTTACTTAGTAATGGCCCCAAAGGCAAACACGGTGCTGCTGGCACTCCTTACTCTGTCTGATTTATACTTTTTACTGTACCTAATATAAAAATTAAACTTTCTCATAGGCAAGTATGTAGGTATATACAGAGCTAGGTACTATCCACAGTTTGAGGCCTCCCCTTGGGGAGTCTTGGAACGTACTCCCCACCAGACAATGGGGGACTACTGTAGTAAGTCTTCATCAATTTGTTTTCATGAATTTAAGCCAATATCATTCTGACCTAATTAATAAAAACAAAATGGCTTTTTATATCTTTATTTCTTTTCCCTACCAACCATAAATGTGCCTCAAGGATCAAAATCTAAAGAGTACTTTTAGTATTAATCTTGCAATTATGCTTATTGGCTGCCATGTTCTTAGAATGATGCAATAAATTTATTCCCTCAATCATACAGGCAGACTAACATAAAATACTCAATTTAATGAAAAAAGAGGTTTATTAATTGTCAAAAAGGATCCCAAAACTCCAGTTCTGGCAGAAGTGTGGGGAAATCACAAATACTGTTGGTGAGAGTGAAAATGGTTATTTAAAAGTTTATATACAGATAGTGAGTTAAGAAATTTGTGAGCAAAAATCTAAAAATGATATACTTTTTAACCCAACATCTCTAAGATTCACACAGGACATTATTTTAAAAAGGAAAAAATCAATCAACTGAACATTAAAATTAATATTCTCTGTTCAGCAAATAATTCCATTAATAGAGTAAAAAGGGCAGGCTACTCTACAGAGCTGAGGAAGAGAGCTCCAACTCATATAACCAATGAAGAACTTGTATCTAAACTGCCTAACTCAGAAAAAAAAAAAAGCAACCCAGGGACTTCCCTGGCAGTCTAGTAGTTAGCACTCTGCACTTTCACTAAGGGGGCTCAGGCTTGATCCCTGGTTGGGGAACTAAGATCCCACATGCCACGAAGTGCAGTCAAAAAGAAAGAAGGAAAAGAAAGAAAGAAAAAGACAATCAGGAAGAAAAATAGGCAGACATGAATTAGGTACTATACCAAAGAGGATATCTAAATGGCCAACGTTCACATGAAAAGATACTGAACCTCACTAAGTAAGGAAGACACACCAAAAAAAGGCAAATTAAAACCACAATGAGATGATATCACATCCACAAGAATGGCTAAAATTAAAGTTTAACGATACCAAGCAGTGCTAACGAGGATGTGAACAAGGACACTGAAAATGGATTCAAGCATTTGAGAATGTAGTTTGGCATTATCTGACAGAGTTGAAGATATAAACGTCCTATAACCCAGCAAGTCAGTCCCAGGTTTCAATTCCCTGGAGAAAGACATGCATGTCCACATCAGGAAACATACCCAGATGCTCACGACACCATCATCTGTAACTTCGGCTATAAACCAAGTGCCCATCAGCAGAATCACTACACGGACTGATCAACGACTGTGCTGACCAATACGCAATAAATGGATATTACACAATAATAAAAAAACCAGTGAGCTACAGGTACTTACAACATGGATGAACTGTATTGTGCTTATGTAGGAGAACGTCCTTGAATCAATGTACACCCCTTGTGTCCTTTCCCTTTTTAAAGAAAACTGAGGGATAATTTACAAAGAGTGAAATGTATACCACCTGATTAGTTCTGACAAATGCCTATCAAGACACAGGGCATACCCAGAACCCCTAGAAGTTTCCTTTGTGCCCTTCCTAATCAGTCTGCACAAACACTGCCCCTCTCACCCAAGAGATAATGGTTGTTTCAATGTCTACCACTGGAAACTAGTTTTGCCTGTTGTTGTCTGTGTAAACGGCATGCGGGATCTTAGACTCCTGACCAGAGATTGAACCGTGCCCACCGCAGTGGAAGCACAGAGCGGTTCACCGCTGAGCCGCCAAGGAGGCCCCTCAGTCTCCTGCTCATGGGTCGTCCATGCTGCTGCATACATCAGCAGTTCATTACAACTTCACTTTTAAAGAAAAGCTGTACGACGAAAAGCAGTACAAAGAACACCTGCCATATAATTCTTACCCATGTTCACCTGTTAACACAAACAAATGTTTTTAAAATACAAATCTATTCGTTTGGAAGGCAACTGGCAAAGAGACTAGTGATGAGGGTGAGGGGAACAATCAGTATTAATAAATAAAACCAGATAAAATATTTTCCCATAAGTCAAATGTTTAAAAAAAAAATCTATACTGTCTCTTAGGGAAGGCTGATTGATTGATCGAAGGGTTGTTTAACGTGTATTATTAAAAGCTAAGAACAGACAAACCATTCAAGAGTATATTAGAATTCCTAACCAATGCATAGCAAGAAGAAACAAGAAGAAATTAGAAGAAATCAGACTATCATAATTTCTAAGTATAATTAGCTACATTGAAGATCCAAGAGACTCCAAACTAGTATTCAGCAAGGATGTAAGATTCAAAATCACATCAAAAGAAAAAAAAAGCCAGTGATCCTAACATCAGCAATAATACCAATGATTAGAAAATGTAATTTATAACAACGAATGTAAGTTACTCTGAGATAAAGCTCACAACAGAAACATAACCATTTTATGAAAACAAAACTATTGACATAGGTTTAAAACCGAAATAAATGGAGAGCTATATCATGTTCTTGAAGGTAAGACTCAACACTGTAAAAAAGTCAATTCTCTTCAAACTGACTAGCAGATTCAATGAAATTCAATAAAACTCTCAGCTGAATGTTTTTTTTTTTTTAGTAGTACTTGATTGTACAGGGACAAGCAATGGGCCGCAAATAAGCAAAAGATATTTTCAAAAAGGAACAAGATGAGAGGCTCTGCTTTTTAAAAAAAATAAAGCTCTAGTAAATTAAAGGAGTGGGCTTCCCTGGTGGCTCAGACAGTAAAGAATCTGCCTACAAAGCGGGAGACCCAAATTTGATCCCTGGGTCTGGAAGATCACCTGGAGAAGAGCATGGCAACTCCCTCCAGTATTTCTGCCTGGAGAATTCCACGGACAGAGGAGCCTGGCAGGCTACAGTCCATGAGGTTCTAAGAGTCAGACACAACTTAATGACTAACTACACACACAAATTAAAGGAGAAGATTAGCAGTGCTAGGGGGTGGGGAAGGGGAGAACAGGAAATGATTGCTAAAGGGTGTGGGGTTTCTTTACAGGGAATGAAAATGTTTTGGAATTAGATAATGGTGATGGTTGCACACAGTTACGAATATACTAAAAGCCACTGAATTGTACACTTTAAATGGGTAAACTATATGGTCTGTGAGTTATATCCCAATAAACGTGGATAAAAAATTGCTTACTAAATTCAATACCTTTGAAAACATGAACGAATCTAATAAAAATTTGTAAAAACCAAATAAAGAACATTAAAGTATATAAAAAGCTTATAGATCCAAAGTAAAACATCATTAGACAATGGTCTATTACTGTTTTAACTTTCTTATGTGAACCCTAAAGGAAAATTAAAACTAGTAAAAAGCAACCTCTGTGTATGCTTGAGAAAAGGCTTTATCCTTTTTTAAAATACCTAATGTAAAATAAGTTCTTTGAATTTGAAATCCATTTGCATTATCACAAGCAATTTCAATATTACAGCTGTCAAAGAGAAAAGAAAGAGCTATTCTTTTGAAAATGAACACACTCTTTCAATTTAAAGAGAAGAAATTGTCTGAGATCTCACTAATGACAAAAAAGTAGTTTTCATCAACCAGAAATAAATTCCATCAACCAAAATAAATTGGTTGATGTGCCACTGATGGCTGCAAACAAACTTTCTAGTTGACAGGCCCGTGATCCTTCCTTTGAAACCCCTGGGTCTAGATGTACTTTAGAAGTTAAGATTTCCTGAATTTCAGAATGGCAATATATCATATTAACACGACCAGTAATCCACAATCACAGATGTTAATGTTTTTTGAATTAACATATATGTATATACCAAGTGAAATAAATAGGTTTAAAGTGTCCCTGTCAGTCTAGAGCAGAGATTAGCCACCAAATGAGTTTAGACAAGCCAGGTTTTTACTACCAAATGAGTTAGGAATTTGTTTTTTCAATTCTCAAAATGTTTCGTGTTTTAGTACTGTTAATAAGGGATTTATTCAGTTGGTGAGTCGTGTCAGTCTCTTTTGCTACTCCATGGACTACTACATAGCCCACCAACATCCTCTGTCCATGGGATTTCCCAGACAAGAACACCAGAATGAGTTGCCATTTTCTTCTCCAGGGGATCTTCCCGACCCAGGGATTGAACCCAAGTCTCCTACATTGGCAGGATTCTTTACCACTGAGCCACCTGGGAAGACCAAACAAGGGATTACTAGACCATGGGGAATTTCCGCGTAGCTCAGTGGGTAAAGCATCTGCCTGCAATGTTGGAGACCTGGATTCAATTCCTGAGTTGGGAAGATCCCCTGGAGAAGGAAATGGCAACCCACTCCAATATTCTTGCCTGGGAAATCCCATGGACAGAGGAGCCTAGCGGGCTTCAGTTCATGGGATCGCAAGACTTAGCAATAAATTCTTTCTTCTTTCTAGACCATTAAAAAAGCACTTTTCTCAATAAAAATTTTAAAACATTTAGAAGTTTTGTAATTCTACTTTTCTCACCAACAGATATAAAGAAAATGTAATGAAAGATTTTTGAGCCCCCCCAATGACCACCTCCATTTTACCCATTAAAAGATAGGGAAGTTATCTCCTAGAAAAATGTCACACATTTGCATATGAAGAGTACAAAAGTAAAAGGATGATCATTACAGCAGTTTTACTATTACAGTTTGTAATTGGGCAAAACTGGGAAAAAATGTGAAAAACCTAAATGTCTGTAACTGGGTACTGGATAGATAATATTGATATGATATACTACTAAACAGTAGGTAAGAGGAATAAAAAAATACATCTACAAAAACAAAGCACACATTTTTCATGGATACATACGAATAAGAAGAATGCACTTTAATCTTCGGTTGCTACTGGGAAGGAACAAGGGCCACAGGCCTGGATGGCATGAATAAGGGTAGGGTTTGGTGTGGAAGTCAAAGGCATTTCCCACTTTCTCTGCACAAAAGCTGCAGCTCCCATTTAAACAGGGTGAAATGAACACACATACAGCTCTCTGCAAACTCCTGCAGCCTCATTTGGAATGGCTGTATTTTAAACGGTATAAACACAAAGAGAACAAAGGAAGAAAAGGAAGCACATGAGAACTATCAACAGAATTACAGAAGATGAATAGTAGGAAGACAAGAAGTGACTGAATACTCAGCAAGGAAAGACAACTGAAGTCTAAGACAGCAGAAGGAAAAGTCACAATGAGCAGGCCAGCCGTACTGTAAAATCCCTACAGGGACAGGGATTAAGAGGCACCAGGAACCACTGCCGACAGAGGTGAGGCATGGGAATGAAAACAAGAGAACTGGTTGGAATTCTAAGAAGTTAGACCTCTCAGATCTCCTCTCTGTCCCCAGTCAGGCAATACTCTCCTCCGGGTCCAGAAGAAAACAGGAGATTTATATTCTGAATGGACTAAATCAGAGAGGTTCGAATAGAGGGCTTCCCACATGGTGCAGTGGTAAAGAACTTGCCTGCAATGGAGGAGACCAGGGTTCGATCCCTGGGTTGGGAAGGTCCCTTGCAGAAGGGAATGGCTACCCACTCCAGTATTCTCGCCTGGAGAATTCCATGGACAGAGGAGCCTGGCGGGCTACAGTCTCTGGGGTCCCAGAGTCAGACACAACTGAGCTAATGCTTTTCTGGAACAGAAAACATTAGCTCAAGGAGTACGGAGAGAGTGAGGTGCCACACTCCGTAAGCCAAAGTATTAAGTCAAAGACCTGTACAAAATGGTGATACCACTAGCTCTCTCCTTCAACTTGACTCCCAAAGCTCTCCCAACAGTGGCAGCCCTACAACTCCAACCCCAGACTGCTCTCTGCTACCTGGCAAACAGTGACCAGCTGAAGGAAAAACACCTTCAAGGTACAGACAATTGGAGGAATTTAAAAAACACAACATCCAGGTCCCCACTCGACGACAGTCGACAAGTAGCGTCCGCAACACAGAATGTGCCAGTTCTCACCGTGAATGATCTATCAAGGCCCACCAGATAAGTAAGGACTACTGCTACATGAAAGCCAGCAACCAAAATAAACAACAGGAGGAACTGAAAGAAAACAGAGATAATGAAGCTCCCACAACAAATACTCTCAGAGAGACAAAGACAAGCACAAAATGCTATTTTAAAAAAACAAAAAGAAGAAACATCTGAGTCCACGAGCAATGTGCTAGTAATTTAAAATAATACCAAAAAAAAAAAAAAAATCAGCAACAACCAATAGGCTATTCCCCAGAGAAGTGACTCAAAAGAAAAAGAGAATGGACTGCATCAAGAAAAGTCCCACATACAACAAACAGAAGTTCCAAAAAGAGAAAACAGAATAGAGGATAGTACGTTTTCCCAAAATTAAAAGACCCGAGTCTTCAGGTTTATTTAATAAGGCAAAATGCCCTGCACAATGAATGAAAAAAGACCCATTCCACAGCATGACCCCACACTTCCAATGCAGCGGCAGAGGTTCAATCTCTGGTCGAGGAACTAAGATGCACTGATGCACCCCAAAACAAAAACAAACAAAACAAACCACAACGTATCCTGGAAATCACTCTTTCATTTTATAGACATTCCTTCTCATTCTCTTCTCAGCTGTATAATGCTCCACGATGCAAACATACCAAAGTTTGTTTATGGAACTACTTCCCTACATGAAGGCATTTAGATGGCTTTTAAATATTTTACAAACAGAAACACCACTGCCTTGAATAACCTTGTGAATCTATGCTTTGTATTATTGAAGGTATATCTTCAGGGTAAATTCTTGAAGTAGAAACGATGAATCAGAAGGTAGATGTAGAAGTAATTTTGTTAACAGCCAAGTTGCCCTCAAAAAAAGTTGTACAGATTCGCATTCCCAAAGCAAAGTATGACAGTGATTGTTTTCCCACAGCCTTAAAAGGAGAAAACATTGTGATACTTTAAAGTTTGTTGCTTTATGTGTTTCAAGTAACACAACCACACTGAAGGAGGGCAAGGGTGGATCTAAAGCAAGCAGCAACTCCTGAAAATAATATTTTCACTATATACACACACGGCCAATTCTGGAAGCATTAAATGTTTATTCTAGAACTTAGCAAATAAGTAGATACAAAGTAGATAAAGTAGGGAGCCAAACCTAAATTTAACAGCCAAAAAATACAAGGCTTCCATAGGAGAAACTGTAGTAAATATTCACTGGCCAAGAAAGATTTCTAAAAAACACCAACTTTATCCTTTAAAAATGTTGATAAAATGATAAAATTTGCAATTTCTCAAAATTGCAGATTTCTAATCAAAGACAGCTTAATAAAAATGAAAAGGCAGGGACTTCCCTGGTGGTTCAGAGGTTGGACACGGTGTTTTCACTGCCATGGCCCTAGGTTTGATCCCTGATCAGGGAACTAAAACCCTACATACTGCGAGGGGAAGGGGGGCAGATCTTATAAAAAAGAGAAAAGGCAGCCAGCAGACTGGGAAAAATATCTGCAACACGTATATCTGACAAAGGATTTGTATCCATAGTGTACTGTTTTTTTAAATCTACAAATGAAAACCAAAATGACTATACTTCGACTTAGAAATAAAAAGGAAAGTGCTGCTATTTTCTTCCTTCCATTACGTGTGTGTGTATGAGAAAGGTGGAGAGACGAGCCCCAGTGGCCAAGAGTAGGATGTCAGAGTCCGAGTAGGGGACAGAAGGTATTCACATCTGAGGGTAGCATTCATGGTGTGGGAGTGAGAGCTCAAGAAGGGTGAAACTCCCAAACGAGGAATGACAAGAGGCAGTGTATCAAAGCTCAAATTGGGTGAGGAGGGTGTTTATATAAGAAGGCAGCCGTGTGTGTGTGTGTGTGTGTGTGTGTGTGTGCATGTGTGTGTGTGCGTGTGTGTGTGTGTGTGTGTGTGTGCAGGGTGGGGAGGTCAGAATTTGTGCAGGTGGGTCCATCATCCATGGGGGCCAAGCCAGGAGAAGGGGTTGGAGTCTAAGATGGGTCAAGAGGTCATGTTCATGAGGGAAGGGCAGCAACAGTGATAGAGATTAATTATCTAAGAGACTGGGAAGATTAAACAAGTAAATATATTGAGAGAGATATATTAGAGATATGTATGTAAATATACGCAAATATTCCTTAGCCTCTTCTCACTGAGAGGAACCAGGATCAACAACACCCCAATAACAGCAAGCATATCTAGAACCTAGATCTTGGCTTCTAAATACCACTACACAATAAAAGAACCAGTGTCAAGGCAGGCAAAGTACACAGTGAGCCTAAATCATCTTTCGCCAGAAAGATGACATCACTCCAAGAATGATGGGACTATGTCAAAGTGACACACAAACCAGACTGACAAAACTCCCACCAGCCAAGTCAGGGACAACATGAACATCTGCAGCTAGAGTAGCCCCTGCTCACTGCAACTAGAGAAAGAAACGAAGACCCAGTGCGGTCATAAATAAATTAGTAAGTTGTAACACACCAAATGAAACAGAAAACCAGGATATCATATCGCTATAACAACCCAAAATTTAGAATGGTATATCACAGTTTCAAAGCCCCTCCCACAAAATAGTTATTCAAAGGTGGCGGGGGCGGAGAGGAGCTTTACAGCTATGAAATCTGGCAGATGCTCCTTAACCAAGTGGCATCCTTAGTAATAAGACACGTTGAAATAATGAGCAAACTGAGAAGATGCATTAAGAAGCGTCACTCCTCTGACGTGCCTGATACAGATGCATAACTGGACTCATGAGTAAACCTAAGAAAAGCCCAAATGGACACATTTTATGAAGTAAGTATGACATAATCTTCGAAAGAGTCAGGGCCATGAAGGTCGAGGAAAGAGGAAGGAACTTTTCTAGACTGAAGGAGACCAAAGGTTTATAGCAACCGCATACGACATGTAAACTCTGAATCAGACTCTTTATGCATAAAAGACACTACAGGGACAATTGAGCAAAACTTAAATGGAATTCAAAGAATAGATGGCAAAAAGGCCACAATGTAATTTTTTGAATTTGATACATGTATTAAGAACATGTAATACATGTCCTTAATTGTAAAGTTATACATTTAAGTATTATAACAAGGCTCTAAAATGGTTCCAGAAAAGTGATAAATTTTGCACTGTACTTAAAATTTTTTTGAAAGCTTATCATTGTTAAAAAATAAATTCTTTTTTAAATGGGAAAAACTTTAATAGACAACTTATATGACATGAATGATCAGTAAGAACATGAAGAAAAGGTACTCAACAACATTTATCATGAAAAATATCAATTAAAATGAGGTATGTGTAAAAAAAAATCATATATTTCACCAACACAGTGTAATTTTCCACAAAATTCAATACACATTCATGAGAAAAACTTTCCGCACACTAGGAACAGCAGAGAGCCTTCTCAACTCGGTAAAGAGCGTCTGCTAGTATCTATAGGCTAACAAACACCAACGATAAAAGACGGAGCGCGCTCAGTCCCTCAGTGGTGCCCAGTTTTTTGCCACATGGACTGCAGTCTGCCAGGCTCATCTGTCCATTAGACTTTCCAGGCAAGAATACTGGAGTGGGTTGCCATTTCCTTCTCCAGGATATCTTCCCAACCCTGGAGTCAAACCAGCATCTCCTCCATTGCTTTCCCACTAAGACTGAGAAGAAGGCAAGGATGTCCACACACACCACTCCTATGTAACGTATCACCTGAAATCCTAGCCAGTGAAATCAGACAAGAAAAGGAAATAAAAGACACACACATCAAAAAGAATATATACATAAGTGGCCCTATTCACAGATAACATGACAATCTACATAGAAAATCCCAAAGAATCTAAAGGAAAAACTCCTAGACTAGGTGAATTTATCACATTCACAGGATACAGGCCAACATTTAAAAAAAAAATCAATCCTGTTTATATGCTAGCAATCAACAATTAGAAACCAAAATTAAAAGCACCATACTATTTACAAATTAAGGTATGTATCTAACAAGTCATGTACAGACTCTGGATGCTAAAACCCAAAACTGTTAATGAAAATACCAAAAACAATTTTAAGTAAATGAAAAGTCATACCATCCATAAAATGGAAGAGTCAACATAGTTGCCATTTCTCCCCAAAGTGATCTATTGGTTTAATATATTTACTACTAAAATCTCAAAATATTTTATAGATATAGTTAAGACAGTTCTATATGGAAAAGCAAAGATACCATAATAGGTAAAACAGTTCTGAAGAAGAATAAAATTGGTGGAATCACATCACCTAATTGAAAAACTTATCAGATGGCTATACAACAGCAATCAAGACAACACGGTACTGACAGAGGAAAAGGCATATAGGCATGAATGGTCAGAGACCAAAAGCGGAACCATATGCAACACAGCCAACTGATTTTTTACAGAGTATCAGACAACTTAAGGGCCTGCAAGGCGGCTCAGTGGTAAAGAATCCACATGCCAATGCAGAAGACCCAGGTTCAGCCTCCGAGTCAGACGATTCCCTGGAGAAGACGATGGTGAGCCACTCCAGTATTCTTGCCTGGGAAATCCCACGGACAGAGGGGCCTGGCAGGCTACAGTCCATGGGGTCGCAAACAGCCAGACTCGACTTAGCAACTAAACAACAACAAACATTATCAGAGCTGTATTTTAGAATCATTCTGACAGGAATCTGAACACTGCATTACAGACGGCGAAGAGTCTGAAAACCAGAGAGCGCTAATTAAGAGACTAATGCAATTGTTAGGCCAGGGGTAATTACTGCCTGAGTAAGAATGTTAGAACTGTAAGGAAAAAGACTTATGAGCATTAAGAATGAATGAAAGGAACACATATAGGCCATTTCTGTAAAAGAAAGAAAAGGAAATGAGAAAACATTTATCTGTGTATCTTTATAAAAATAAACACAGGAACGATAAACTCCACCTCCACATCACTGCAGATGGCGACTGCAGCCACGAAATTAAAAGTCTCTTGCTCCCTGGAAGAAAAGCTATGACCAACCTAGACAGCACATTAAAAAGCAGAGACATTACTTTGCCAACAAAGGTCCGTCTAGTCAAAGCTGTGGTTTTTCCAGTAGTCATGTGTGAACGTAAGAGTTGGACTATAAAGAAAGCTGAGCACCGAAGAATTGGTGATTTTGAACTGTGGTGCTGGAGAAGACTCGAGAGTCCCTTGGACTGCAAGGAGATCCAACCAATCCATCCTAAAGGAAATCAGTCCTGAATATTTATTGGAAGGACTGATGCTGAAGCTGAAACTCCAATACTTTGGCCACCTGATACAAAGAACTGACTCACTGGAAAAGACCCTGATGCTGGGAAAGATTAAAGGCAGGAGGAGAAGGGGACAACAGAGGATGAGATGTTTGGATGGTATCACCAACACGATGGACATGAGTTTGAGTAGGCTCCAGGAGTTGGTGATGGACAGGGAAGCCTGGCATGCTGCAGTCCATGGGGTTGCAAAGAGTAAGACATGACTGAGCAACTGAACTGAACTTAAAAGCAAGACTCAAAAGGATACATTTCTAAGTAACTTCATCTGCATTTCAGAACAAAGTTCAAAAATATTAATATGAATACAAAAATATCCAGAATCCAAGGTTTAACTTAGAATGTCTGTCATCCAATAAAAAATTATTAGGAATGCAAACCAGAGGAATTTAACCTATAATGACAAAAATAAATAGAAACAGACTCCAAAATGACACATGGCTGGACTACTGAAGAGTCTACAGAAAGTTATTAAAAGCAAACCTTGAAGACACTGTGAGTGTGGGTTCAGTTCCAGCCCACTGCAATAAAGTGACTATCGTAATAAGGCAAGTCACACCAGCTTTTTGGTCAACACCGAAATCAGACTGATTATATTCTTTGCAGCCAAAGATGGAGAAACTCTATACAGTCAACAAAAACAAGACCAGGAGCTGACTGTGGCTCAGATCATGAACTTCTTATTACCAAATTCAGACTCAAATTGAAGAAAACAGGGAAAACCGCTAGACCATTCAGGTATGACCTAAATCAAATCCCTTATGATTACACAGTGGAAGTGAGAAATAGATTTAAGGGCCTACATCTGATAGATAGAATGCCTGATGAACTATGGAATGAGGTTCATGACACTGTACAGGAGACAGGGATCAAGACCATCCCCATGGAAAAGAAATGCAAAAAAGAAAAATGGCTGTCTGAGGAGGCCTTACAAATAGCTGTGAAAAGAAGAGAGGCAAAAAACAAAGGAGAAAAGGAAAGATAAAAGCATCTGAATGCAGAGTTCCAAAGAATAGCAAGAAGAGATAAGAAAGCCTTCTTCAGTGATCAATGCAAAGAAGTAGAGGAAAAGAAGACAATGGGAAAGACTAGAGATCTCTTCAAGAAAAGTAGAGATACCAAGGGAACATTTCATGCAAAGATGGGCTCGATAAAGGACAGAAATGGTATGGGCCTAACAGAAGCAGAAGATATTAAGAAGAGGTGGCAAGAATACACAGAAGAACTGTACAAAAAAGATCTTCACGACCAAGATAATCACCACATCTAGATGATGTGGTCATTCATCTAGAGCCAGACGTCCTGGAATGTGAAGTCAAGTGGGCCTTAGAAAGCATCACTACGAACAAAGCTAGTGGAGGTGATGGAATTCCAGTGGAGCTATTTCAAATCCTGAAAGATGATGCTGTGAAAGTGCTGCACTCAATATGCCAGCAAATTTGGAAAACTCAGCTATGGCCACAGGACTGGAAAAAAGTCAGTTTTCATTCCAACCCCAAAGAAAGGCAATGCCAAGGAATGCTCAAACTACCACACAATTGCACTCATCTCACATGCTAGTAAAGTAATGCTCAAAATTCTCCAAGCCAGGCTTCAGCAATACGTGAACCGTGAACTTTCTGATGTTCAAGCTGGTTTAAGAAAAGGCAGAGGAACCAGAGATCAAATTGCCAACATCTGCTGGATCATCAAAAAAGCAAGAGAGTTCTAGAAAAACATCTATTTCTGCTTTATTGACTATGCCAAAGCCTTTGACTGTGTGGCTCACAATAAACTGTGGAAAATTCTGAACGAGATGGGAATATCAGACCACCTGACCTGCCTCTTGAGAAATCTATATGCAGGTCAGGAAGCAACAGTTGGAACTGGACATGGAACAACACACTGGTTCCAAATAGGAAAAGGAGTACGTCAAGGCTGTATATTGTCACCCTGCTTATTTAACTTCTATGCAGAGTACATCATGAGAAACGCTGGACTGAAAGAAACACAAGCTGGAATCAAGATTGCCGGGAGAAATATCAATAACCTCAGATATGCAGATGACATCACTCTTATGGCAGAAAGTGAAGAGGAACTAAAAAGCCTCTTGATGAAAGTGAAAGTGGAGAGTGAAAAGGTTGGCTTAAATCTCAACATTCAGAAAACGAAGATCATGGCATCTGGTCCAATCACTTCATGGGAAATAGACAGGGAAACGGTGTCAGACTTTATTTTTTTGGGCTCCAAAATCACTGCAAATGGTGACCGCAGCCATGATTATGACCAACCTAGATAGCATATTCAAAAGCAGAGACATTACTTTGCCGACTAAGGTCCGTCTAGTCAAGGCTATGATTTTTCCTGTGGTCATGTATGGATGTGAGAGTTGGACTGTGAAGAAGGCTGAGTGCCAAAGAATTGATGCTTTTGAACTGTGGTTTTGGAGAAGACTCGTGAGAGTCCCTTGGACTGCAAGGAGATCCAACCAGTCCATTCTGAAGGGGACCAGCCCTGGGATTTCTTTGGAAGGAATGATGCTAAAGCTGAAACTCCAGTACTTTGGCCACCTCATGTGAAAGAGTTGACTCATTGGAAAAGACTCTGATCCTGGGAGGGATTGGGGGCAGGAGGAGAAGGGGACGACAGAGGATGAGATGGCTGGATGGCATCACTGACTCGATGGACGTGAGTCTGAGTGAACTCCGGGAGTTGGTGATGGACAGGGAGGCCTGGCGTGCTGCGATTCATGGGGTCGCAAAGAGTCGGACACGACTGAGCGACTGAACTGAACTGTAGTCTATTAACTGTCTGATAGCATTACGTTTAAAAAAATAATGTACATATCTTAATTTAAAAAAACTTTACTGTTTAAAAAATGCTAACCATCACCTAAGACTCCATTAGGTCATTATCTTTTTTGCTGGTGGAGGGTCTCACCTTGATGTTTATAGCTAGACTGGTCAGGATGGTGGTTAAAGCCTAGAGTGGCCACTGCAATTTCTTAAAATAAGACAATAAAATATGCCAAATCAAAAGATTCTTTCATGAAAGATTTATCCATAGCAGGTAATGCTATTGGATAGCATTTTACCCACAGTGGAACTTCTTTCAAAACTGGAGTCAATCCTCTCAAACCCTGCCACTGCTTTACCAACTAAGTTTATGTAATATTCTAAATCCTTTGCTGTGATTTCAATAATCTTCACAGCATCTTTTCCAGGAAAAGAAACCACCTCAAGAAATCACTTTCTCTGCTCATCCATAAGAATCAACTCTTCATTTGTTCAAGTTTTATCATGAGATTAAAGCAATCCAGTTCCATCTTCAAGCTGCACTTCTAATTCTAGTTCTCTTGCTCTTTCCATCGCATCTGCATTTATTTCCTCCACTAATGTCTTGAACCGTTCAAAGTCAGTCATTCGTGAGTGTTGCAATCAACTTCTTTCAAACTCCTGCTTATTTAATGTCAGTCTTTTGACCTCTTCCCACGAATCATGAATGTTCTGAATGGCATCTAGAATGGTTAATCCTTTCCAGTTTACTTTGCTAATCCTTTAAAATTTACTTTGCCAGGACGCATCAGAGTAGAAACTATCTATGGCAGCTTTATCCTTACAAAATCTATGTCTTAAATAATAAGATCTGAAAGTTGAAATAACTGCTTCATCCACGGCTATAGAACAGATGTTGTGTTAATGAGCATGAAAACACTAATCATGTTGTACATCTCCACCAAACCTCTTGGGTGACCAGGCGCATTGTCAATAAGCTGTAATATTCTGAGTTTTCTTTTCCTGAGGATAGTGGATTTAAAGTGTTCAGCAAACTGTGTTATAAACAGATCTACTTTCACCCAGGCTTTGTTGTTCTATTTCTAGAACACAAATAGATTTACCATTAATTCTTCAGGGCCCCATGATTTTCAGAATGGTAAATGAGCACTGACTTCAACTTAAAGTCACTAGCTGCATTAGCCCCTAATAAGAGTCAGCCTATCCTTTCAAAGCTGAGTTCGACTTCTCCTCTCTAGCTATGAAAGTCCTAGCTGGCATCTTCCTCCAACAGAAGGCCACAGTGTATAGCCATCTTCGTTATCTACCTTAGTGAAGTCTTCTGGATAACTTTCTGCAGCTTCTCTATCACCACTTGTGGCTTCACCTTGCATTTTTGTTACAGAGATGGGCTTCTCTTCTCAAACTTAATAAACCAACCTCTGCTGGCTTCAGACTTCTCTTCTGCAGCTTCCTCACCTCTCTCAGTCTTCAGAGAACTAAAGAGAGCTGGGCCACATTCTGGATGAGGCTTTGACTTAAGGGAATGTTGTGGCTGGTGTGTTCTTCTGTCCAGAACACTTAAGACTTTCTCCACATCAGCAATAAGGCTGCTTTGCTTTCTAATCATTCCTGTGTTCACTGGAGTAGCACTTTTAATTCCTTCAAGAACTATTCTTTTGCATTCATAACCTGGCTAATTATTTGGCACAAGAGGTCTAGTTTTTAGCCTATCTTGGGTTTTAACATGCCTTCTTTACTAAGCTTAATCATTTCAAATTTTTGACTTAAAGTGAGAAACACAGAATACTTTCTTTGACATGAACACTTAAGAGGCCATTGTAGGATTATTAATTAGCCTAATTTCAATACTGTTATGTCTCAGGAACAGGGAGTCCCAAGGAGGAGGAGAGAGATGGGGGAACAGCTAGTCAGTGGAACAGTCAGAACACACAGAAAACTTACTAAGTTTGCAGTTTTATCTGGGCACAGTTCATGGCACCCCACAACAATTGTAACAGTAATATCAAAGATCACTGATCACCAAAACAAATAATAGTAATGAGAAAGTTTAAAATATTGCTAAAATTAGCAAAATGTGACACAGAGATATGATGGCAGCAAACGCTGTCAGAAAACGATGCCGACAGACTTGCTCAAGGAAGAGCTGCCATAAACTTTCAAGTAAAACAAAACAAAACACATTCCATGCAAAGCACAAGGTATGTCTATATATTTCATGTGATGAAAATTAAGCACATTAAGCAAAGACACGTAAAATATAAACAACAGCCAAACAGATCTAACA
Source organism: Budorcas taxicolor (assembly GCF_023091745.1). Lineage (NCBI taxonomy): Eukaryota > Metazoa > Chordata > Mammalia > Artiodactyla > Bovidae > Budorcas > Budorcas taxicolor. The sequence goes on along the minus strand of NC_068922.1, from coordinate 61,625,880 downwards.
CTACGGAAAAAAAGGTTGGTGACAATGAGGATGTAGCAGAGAAACTAACCAAAACAAAACCAGAAGAAACAGAAACAGCACACCAGTAAGTTCTGAAACAATCTCAAGTGGTCAAACTATAAATTATAGGCCCCAGAGGGGGAGGGTAGGAGTCAGAGAAAAATATTTGAAGAAATAATGGCTGAATATTTACCAAATTTGACCCAAGAACTATAGCAAAACCCAGGCAACAGGAAACATGAATCAAATCATGTCAAGGCACGTTGTAATGAAACTGCTGAAAAGCAGAAACGAAAAGAAAATCTTAGGAAATTGCTGACAATCTAGGACTCCACACTTTGACTGCTGTGGGTCCGGTTCGATCTCTGCTCAGGACACTCTAAAGATCCCAAGTGACATGCCTAAAAGATCCTGCCTGCTACAACGAAGACCTAGCACAGCAATAAATAATAAGATAAATTATCAATAATAAGATAAATAATTTATAAATTTTATAAACAATAAATAAGAACAAATTTTTAAGAAAAATCTTAAAAAGGAGAAGAAAAAAATACTTAGGAACGAAGATTAAAATAAGAGTACACATCTCATCAGAAATAATGGAAGCCAGAAGCAGAGGAGTAAATCCTCAAAGTACAGAAAGAAAAAAATTATCAACAAAGAATTCTGTAACAAGTGAAAAATATCCTTCAAGAAAGAAGGAGAAGTAATTTTTCAGACACACAAATACTTTAAAATACCATCACCAGCAGACCTGCACTACAAGAAACATTAAAGAAAGTCCTTCTAGCAGAATGAAAATTTCAGACAGGCAATAAAGAACACCAGACATTTCTTAAATCTCTCAAAAAGACTCTTAAAAGGACTGTTTAAATGAAAAATAATGACAATGTACTGTGGTGTTTATAACGTCTGTGCAAGTAGAGTGTATGACAACAGCAGTACAAAAACTTGGGGTGTGGGGAGTGAAGTATATTGCTATAAGGGTCCTAAATACAGGGAAAGTGGCACAGCATTACTTGAAGGCAAACTGTGATGTTAAACATCTATACAATAAATACTAAAGTAACCACTAAGAGAAGAAGAAAAATTATATTTTTTTCAAGTCCATAATGCAAAAGAAGGCAGAATAAGAAAAAAGGAACAAAGAATAGAGGACACAAATAGAAAACAACTAACAAGTCCGTAGCTTTAAACTCTATAACATCAGTAATCATACTAAATGTAAACGGTCTACACACGCAACAAAAAGGCAGACATTAACAAACTGCATAAAAGCAAGATCCAACTATAAACAAACCTACCAAAATACTCCTATGAAATACAAAGACACAGGCTAAAAGAAAAAGGAAAAAATACATACCATGCAAACACTAAATCAAAAGAAAGGAGTAGTTATATTACTATGAGATGAAGCAGATTCTGGAGCAAAGAATATTACCTTTGCTCCAGAAATGGTAAAGACGATCAGTTCAAAATGACAGAGGAATCAGTTCATCAAGAGGAATCTAAATGTTCTTGTGCTTTTAAAAGTGAATTTTAAAATACCTGAAATAAAAACTGGTAAAACTAAAAGAAATACATAAACCCACAGTTAGAGATTCCAATATCCCCTCCCTATATACAGTTATAATGCTAGCATAAGTGGATAGAAAATCAGTAAGATGAGTAAGAAAATACATAGCTCTGAAAAGCACTATCCACCAACAAGCTAATCAACATTTACAGAACACATCACTCCACAGCAGAATATACACTGTTTTCAAGTACACGTGGAACATTGATCCAGACCGATTGTATTCTGGGCCATAATACAAGCCTCAATAAAGTTAAAAGGATTCAAATCATACAAGGTGTGTCCTCTTACCACAACAATAATTACATTAAAAATCAGTAGCAAAAAGATCTCTGGATATTTCCCAAATATATTGAAACTAAATATCAACCTCCAAATAACCAGTAATTTAAAGAAACAATAGAAAAATTATAAAGGCATTTTGAACAGAATAAAAATACATCAAATTGTGCTGTACACATTAAATGCTTATTTTAGGAAAGAGGGACATCTCAAATAAATACCTCAGCTTCCATCATGAGAAAAATGGGGAGAAGGGAGCAAATTAAACCAAAATCAAGCGTAAGAAAGAAAATAATAAAAACAAGCAGAGATCAACAAAACAGAAAACAGGTAAACCATAGAGAAGAGCTAAAGAAACTAAAAGCTGATTTTTCAGGTAATTACTAAAACTGATGAACCACTGCTGCTGCTGCTAACTCACTTCAGTCGTGTCCGACTCTGTGCGACCCCATAGACGGCAGCCCACCAGGCTCCCCCGTCCCTGGGATTCTCCAGGCAAGAACACTGGAGTGGGTTGCCATTTCCTTCTCCAATGCATGAAAGTGAAAAGTGAAAGTGAAGTTGCTCAGTCGTGTCCGACTCTTAGCAACCCCATGGACTGCAGCCCACCAGGCTCCTCCGTCCATGGGATCTTCCAGGCAAGAGTACTGGAGTGGGCTGCCATTGCCGTCTCCGATCCAGGCTCCTAGCTTCTTTCAAATGTGCAATACAGAACTACTAACTCTAGCCACCGTGCTATACATCACCATTGCATTCACTTTATAACTGGAAATTTGGACCTTTTAACCCCCTTCCCCTACTTCACCTACTTCAGATGAACCACTGGGCAGATTAATAAAGACAGAGACACAAATTACCAGTATCAGGAAGACAGCAATGACATTATTACAGATCCTACAAATGTTAAAAAGACAAGGAAATAAACATTATAAACAGCCTTATGACAATAATTTTGACAATCTGGATGAAAAGGATACAAACTACTAAAACTCACCCAGGAAGAAAGAGATAACCTAAACAACTCTATATCAATAAAAGAAATTGAATTTATAATTAAAAATCTCCAACTTCATATGGCTCCTTAGGTGAACTCTATTTAAGGAAGAAATAATGGCAATTCTATAAAAACTCTTTCAGAAAATCTAAAAGGAAAAGATAGTTTCCAATTGCTATAATCTGAATGTGTCCCCCATATCCTCTTCCAAATTCAAACACTGGAATCCTTATGTCCAATGTGACAGTATTCAAAGGTGGGACCTTTGAGCTGTGATTAAGGCATGAGGTAGATTATTTAGTGACCTCATGAATGGAATCAGCACTCTTATAACCATGTGATGGTATAAGAAGAAGTCCGCAACTTCGAGGACTTCTCTGGCAGTACAGTGGTTAAGACTCTGTACTTCCAGTGTAGGGGACACAAGCTCAATCTCTGGTTGGGGAACTAAGATCCCACATGCTATGCAGCAAAGCCAAGGGGAAAAAAAAGTCTGCAACTCAGAAGAGGGCCCTCATCCCACCATGAGGGACCCTTGGATCTTCTAGCTTCCAAAATGGTGAGAAATAAATTTCTGCTGTTTATAAGCTACACCATCTGCGGTATTTTGCTACAGCAATCCAAAGACACGAATTCATTCTGTAAGAACAGCATTATTCTCACATGAAAAGAAAACTGCAGTCCAATACACGTCATAAACATAAATGCATATATTTTCATTGCTAACAAATGTTAACAATAGTTGAATCTGGGTAAATGATATAAGGGTATTTCTGTAGTATTTATTTTCTCCTTGCAACTTTTCTGTGAGTTGAGAATTATTTCCTAATAAAAAGTTTTGTTTTGTTTTGTTTTACAAATAACAATACATGAAAATACTGTTAGCCCAGTTCCTGGAACAAATTAAGAGCTCAATAAATGCTAACTATAATATAATCACCTAATTCAACTCCTCATATTATAGATGATGAAACTGAGGCTCAGAGAATAAGTAATTTATCCAAAGTCATTCTATTAGTTAATGACTAAAAGTCCAGTCTCTAGGTTCAGCCTTTCCCCTACTCCCTGACCACCACAGACAGAATTTCATAATGACTCACTAACTTGTTTAAAACAGAACAAAAATGGGAAATACATTTCTGGTTCTTTTTCTAGTTATGTCGTAATGTGCCCAAAGGAAAAATATCTCCACCATACAAACAAGCCATTTTGGGGAACTTCACCAAAAGTTTAGGATAAGAAAGGAGAATAAGAAGGTGAGACCTTGGTCTGAGTTAAATGGATAAGATAAAGAGACTGATCAGAGAGGAAAATTAGGAGAGATAATGAGAGACTGTGAACTAGAATATATACCCTGATTCTGTCAGGGTAAGAGACAGGATAGGATTACTATGAAAAAGGGGTAACGTGATCTAGCAGTTGACTGCATGTAACAGAAGAAAAAGAAGTCAGGAGTAACTCAGCTTCTGACTCTGGGTTACTGAGAAGACAGTGAGGGCACAGATAGAAGCAGGAAGCCTAAGAGGAAGGCTGATCTGTGGTGCCAGAAAGAGGACGCGAGATAAAGACAAGGTGAAGCTGTGATAACAGTGGAATCTTCACATGGAAATATCCTTTCGGGCATGCGGATCTGGAGTTCTTGAATTACAGACAAAACTTTGGGTATTTGCCCACTCGGCTGTGATAGCTGAAGATAGGATCACTAGGGACTTTGCTGGCAGTCCAGTGTTAAGACTGTGCTTTGAATCAGGGGGTGTGGGTTCAATCCCTGGTCCCCAGGCATGTGGGAACTAAGATCCCACGTGCAAAGGGGCACAGATTAGATCACTTTAAAAAAAAAAAAAGAAGAAGAAACTCTTGGGAATTCCCCGGAGGTCCAGTGGTCAAGACTTGGCTCTTTCACTGCCCAGGTTCAATCACTGGTTGGGGAACAAAGACCCTCATAAGCCATGTGGTGTGGCAGAATTAAAAAGAAAAAAAAAAGATGAGGAATCTTTTCTCTATTTAAAGACATATTTAAACTCAAAAAACAACACTGGGCCACTGCAGTGATTCTTTCCCATAAGAACAAGTGATGAGGAAGAACTGTGCTAGAGCACAAGGCAATCAAAACACCCTGATCAATCAAAGTGCAAAGGGCCACTGATGATGTCAACTGATATATCCTTGACACATATCTGACACAGTGCTTTGCGAGTGAGGTGAAAAATCCCAACGACACCACAGCTGCATCATCAGTAGTATGATTCTGACAGAACTCAGAAATTTCTATGTTTTAGTGAGTTACACTTGTTTTACAGGATGTAACAAGTGAGCAAATGTGTCATGGATCTTCCAGTGAACATGGCAGACAGGCCTGACACAGCAGCACTTATCTCCCAATCCAAATATGTAGAAAAATTGTGCAAAAGACAACACATACAAATTGGCAAGTCCAAAAGCAAGATAGGAAATTCCTTGAGGCCAGATACAAGCTACCAGGCCAAATGACTCACAGGGCTACTAAAACCAGATATAGGACTTAGGGTTTGGAGCTGGTGTTCCTGAAAGGAACTAAGAGATAAGAAATTGAAAATGAATCATATGCATAATATACCAAAGCCACCAAAAAACTACACAGGAATAACGAACTCTCATTTCCAGTCCCTGAAATAGAAGTCTCCCATTTGCCAGAAGTCAAGAGGTGAAAAAATAACCTCTGAGAAAATGAAACCCCATCATCACAAGTATGAGTTCCAAAATTCACAGTACCCAAACAGTCCAGGAACCCCAAACCAAGAAATTAGCCTAACCACAGGAATCATGCTACAGAAACCTGCCAGGTTCAGGAGAAGCTCAAAACTTCCTTACAGGGACACCTCCACACACACACAAAAAAAACAATTCCACAAATGATAAGCTTATAAGTCAAACTTTAAAACTATATAAAGAAATGAGCCATCCAAGACAGGAAGGATTTTCAGTAGACACAACAAATAGGCAATTTCAGACCTCCAGATCAAAGTACAGAAATAAAGTTAAAAAGAACAGGACAGAATGAGCATTACACAAATTTCAAAAAGAAGCAGAAAGAAAATCTAGAAATGAAAATGTGATTATAAAGCGGAATGCTCAGTCAAAACTAAATTAGTAAACTTTATCTGAAATTAGTATTCTTGATCTGAAACAACCTCATACAATGTAGTACGAAAAAACAGAGACAGAAAATATGAAAGCATTGAAGGCAGTATAAGAAGTTTTAACACTGAAATATCAGTAAGTATCGATCTCAGAAGAGGAAGCAAGAAAGACGATATTCCAAGATGTACTGGGGACTTCCTAGTGGTCCAGCAGTTAAGAATGAACCTTCCAGGGCAGGGTTCGTGGGTTCAACTCCTGGTTGGAGAACTGAGATCTCACATGCCACGGGGCAACTAAACTGGTGAGCTGCAACTATTAAGCCTGCGTTCCCGTGAGCGAAAAGGGCCCACACCCAGCAATGAAGACCCCGTGTGCCGCAACTAAGACCCCCAACACGGACAAAAACAGATAAATAAAATTAAATAGAGAAAGAAAAAAAAAAGGACGTTGAACAAAATTGAACACATAAGTTTTCAGATTGCCAGGATAATTTACTCATATTATACACTATAGCAAGACTGCAAAATAAAGGCAAGCAAAAAGTAGTAAGATGCAACCAAAAGGAAAGAACTATTATAAAGCAGCAACAGATCCCAGACTTCTCAAATGCAACAACAGATGCCAGAAAACAAGCGAATTACCTCTTCCTACAAGGAAAAATAACAGTCAACTACAAAATTACACAGGTAAAATGCCATCTAAGAGTAAGGACAAAAGCGGCCTTAAGATATACAAAGGTAGTTTATTACTTACAGATCCAAACTGAAAGTGCTATATAAACAGTGTACATTAATACAAAAGAAATGAAACATAGAACTGAACGAACAGGATGCCAGAAGCCATGGTAAGCTAATAAATTTGTAATAGCTCAACATAAATATTAACTTTTAAACATTTTTTAAATGCCTGTCTTCAAGAGAGCTAAAAGTAAGGTAGAATTAGAGAAGAGCATGGGAGAGATGAAATATTCAGAATTAAAACACTGTAAAATGCAACTATTGTTCATGAGGAGGGACACATACTCAGTTTAGGCTGTTAAGTATTCATGTTGAAAAACGCAAAAGCAATCTGTATGATAGAAAAATAACTTACAAGTCAACAAGAGTTAAAAAAAAGAGGAACTTTAAAAGTGAGTCCATGCTACAACATGGATGAGCCCTGAAGATAATATTATACTAAATGAAATAAGGCAGTCACAAACAGATAAATACTGTATGATTCCACTTACATAACCACTACGGTAATAAAATTCACAGAGACAGAAAGTAGGATTTGGAGGAGGAAGAAACAGAGAGCTAGCGGTTAACGGGCAGAGTTTTAGCTGGGGAGGGTCTGGAGGTGGACAGCGGCGACACGCCACAGCACATGCACAGCGCGCGTGTCCTCACCAACGCCACAAAACTGTACCTTTCCAAATGGGCAAAATGGTAAACTTTATTACGGATATTTCAGCACAGTAAGAGAGGGGGAAAAAAGACAGTAACTTTTTAAATCAGTTGAATAAAAGCCAGAAAAGGAGCAACAACACAAGGAAAAGCATGCTAAAGGTGTTTTTAAAAAAAGATCAAAAACATATTAGTAATCACAATAAATGTAAATAGATTTAATTCACTTATTAAAATGTAGAAACTTTAAATATTAAAAAACAATCCAGCCATAAACTATTCATAAGCAACAACAAAAACACTCACAGAAATGTTCAAAGGCAAAGCCTTGAAGAGAAGAAAGCAACCATATCCCACCCAAAGACAAAAGAATCCAAAGCAAAAAGCATTTATACAGATAGAGAGGGACACGAAAGAGGCCATCTAAGTAATCTGAAGGTTCTAACAATCAGAAACCTGACCACACACTGTGGTAACCAGCCAGTCTCTACAACTGGCCCAAATGAGTGAAGCCGCCGGGTATCCCATCCTCGTACAGTTCCCGCCCACTGAATCTGGCCTCATCTCTTGACTTGCTTTGCACAACACAGTGCGGAAGAGGTGGCCCTGTGCCAGTCCTGAGCCTTAAGAATGCCTGGCAATTCCCACGTTTGCACTTTTGAGAGCCCTGAGCTGGATAACCTTGCCAGAGAAACAGCATAGGAAGGACTGTGAAAAAGGGAAAACCCCAAGACCACATGAAAAGAAAGCTAGTCATTCCAGCACCATCCAAGCTAAGCCCTGCCTTTCAGCCATCCCTGCCACACTGCCAAAACTGTCATCAGTCTTGGACCTTTCAGTCTAATAGAGGTCCCACATGTCTGCAACCTCAGCTCAAGTGGAGCTGAAGAACCACTCTACTAAGCCCAATCAACCCAGAGATTCATGAGACGTGATTGAAATGGCTGCTGTTTTAAAACGCTAAGCTTTGCGGTGCTTTCTTACACCACAGTATGTAACTAAAAACATAAATACCATAGAATCAAACTACATAAAGGAAGAACTGTCTGATCTCAAGGAAAAATGGAGAAATCTACAGTCAAATGAGAATATTTCTCAAACTGATCAAGTTTGACTTAAAAATTAAAGATATACCTTTTAAAACTTAATTTAAAATTTGACAGGTAATATATAAACACTAAATAGTAAACATAAACAGACTAGTAAAAAATATACAGTCAAAGCACACCTTAAACATTTTAAAAAACTGACCATAATGTTAAACCAGAAAAGAAGTCTCAACAGGATCCAAAATACACATTATCACTTCTTTGACACTGATTTAATACAACAAATAAAATGGAAGGAGGGGAACACAATACATACATCTGGAAACTTAAAAAAAAAAAAACATACACACATTTCAATTCATTAATTAAATAAAATTTCGTAACAGAATTCCCAAAATATTTAGAACTAAAGAAATAATTTAAAAGTATACATGTCAAAAAAAAAGTATACATGTCAAAACTTGTGAGGCCACGTACACCAAAAGGGTACACAAATTAAAATACTCTATCTGGGTTAAAGAACCAGTTTTGTTGTTTTTCCCTCAACCCATCCAAGGCCAGTATGTGGTCCTACTGCACGTGACTAGTACACGTTACTCACTGTGCAAGCCTGAAAACACGCAAGCTGATCTACACTCCACTCTAGAGTAGGGATGAGTCCACCAGTCATGCTCAGATGTTGTGGCAATGTCGAGCTGCAATAAGTTTCCAAACATTCCTAACTTCTGTACTTATCACAGATAAGAATAACAGTTCACAAACTGACAACAATCTGTGGATCACACTTTGATTAGTACCGACAATGGTAAATCCACAAAATACAGTACTTAACAGCTATAAAGAGGAACAAACAATCTTCATAATATAGCTACAAGATCTCATGGCCATATTGCTAAGTAGAAAAAAAATAAAGTGGGGAAGAGTATGGTGCCATTCTAAAAAAGGAGGAAGATATAAATCTAAATATGTTCTTTGTTTATATTTTTGAGAAGAAAGGAAAATAACAAAAATAAAATAAAATGCTTACCCATAGGGAAAAGAAGGAGCAGGTAAACGGTATCAGAAAGGAGACAGAATTCACTAAATACTGTGCTGTATATTTAACCATATATATTTTATATTAATATGAAAATGAAAGTAAAGTTGCTCAGTAGTGTCCGACTCTTTGCAACTCCATGGACTGTAGCCTACCAGGCTTCTCCATCCATGGGATTTTCCAGACAAAAGTACCAGAGTGGGTTGCCATTTCCTTTTCCAGGGGATCTTCCCAAACCAGGGATCGAACCCAGGTCTCCTACATTGCAGGCAGACACTTTACCCTCTGAGCCACCAGAGAAGCCCTCATATTATTTTAAAGCAAAGTTAAAATTTACACATGCAATCTATTTTTAAAATGTGAATAAAATTAATACACCGAACTGTGTATCAAGTAAATGGAACGACCACAAACAAATTATTTCAAGTGATTTTTAAACTGCAATGATGTGTTAAATCCCTAGTAAGATACACCCTAAGGCCAACAACAACAACAAAATCCCTTTAGAGGGCTTTCCTGGTGGCTCAGCTGGTAGACTCCACCTGCAGTGTGGGAGACCTGGGTTTGATCCCTGGGTTGGGAAGATCCCCTGGAAAAAGGAAAAGGTTACCCACTCCAGTATTCTGGCCTGGAGAATTCCATGGACTGTATAGTCCATGGGATCACAAAGAGTTGAACATGACTGAGCGACTTTCACTTTACTTTTACTTTATTGGCGATGGTGCGGTTGCTATTGTTATTCTGAGAAGGCTATTAATAGGGAAAAGCAAATGAATAATTATGTGGTTTTAATGGGAGTCAAAATTTCCACAAAGAAGGCATACATGCAAAATAAGAAAAGATCAGGCCAAAACCCTAAAGTCTTTAATTTGAATTACCAAAGAACTCAGGAAATAGTTTATCTTTAAAAAAACACATACACACACACAGGGCATCCCAAGCAGTTTCCTGAGCTGAGACAGAGATCAAAGTTCTGGTTGGCAGAGATGGCTGGAGGTTGCACAACGGAATTCCAAAAAGAAGGAAGCTTTGCAGAAAAATCTGCATGGGGTCTCTGCACATGTATGGGGTGAAACTCCATTAGGCTGGGCAATGAATGGCTGAGTAATTCCCAGAGGAAACTCCCCCAAACATAAGGACTGAAGATTTAGGAGTTACAACCAGCCAGAGAGGAGGGACACAGTTAATCATTTGAGGCATTTGGTAGAGACCTCAGAAGGGAAGTAACTTAGTAGGAGAATAAAATTCATTCTTAGAGAAAAGGCTACTCTGACCTGCCCTAACAAAGCTTAAAAACTAGCCTCAAAGGGAGTAAACTAATCCAAAGGGAGTAACCCAATGACTTGCCAAAATAAAGCCCAACACTCTTGAAAGAAAGATAAACTTGTAGCACCCAACAACGTGAAATTCACATTGTCAGCATCCAAACAGAACTACTAGATAGGCCAAGAAGCAGGAAAATGTGACTCATAAGCAGAAGAGTCAACAGCAAGAGACCCAGAAATGACAGAGATGGAATTAGTAGATAAAGACTTAAAACAGCTACTTTTAATGCATGCACTATGATCAAGGGTTAAAAGCATGAACACAATAAGAAAAAATGAAGATATAAAATAGAGGAATTTCTAAAGATGAAAAGTACATTATTTGCAATGAAAAATTAACTTGATCAGATTAAAAACAGATTAGATAGTGCAGGAAAAAAGACCAGTGATAACAGAATATATTCAAAATGAAGCACAGGGAAAAAACAAAAAGGACTAGCAAAAATTAACAGAGCATCAGTTGTCTGCAGTATAATATAAAGTGACCAAATACCTATGTCATCCCAGAAAAAATAGGATAACGAGAAAAAAATTAAATAATGGCTGAAAATATTTCAAATTTGACCCACAGACTTGAGAAGTTCACCACTGCAGCCCATAAGCAAACTGTCAAAACCTATACTACAGAGAAAAATCTCCAAACCTGCAACATAAAAAAAAAAGAGGAACACATGTAAGAATTATCACAAACTTTTCATCAGAAACTATGGAAACCAGAAAACAAAGGATGGACATCTTTAAAATGCTGAGGGGGTGAAAAAAAAAAAAACAAAAAACACCTTCCAATGTGTCTAGATAAAATAGTCTTTAAAGCAAAATGAAGCCTGTGAGCTGAGAGAATCTGTAACAGCAGATCTGCACCGCGGAACTGTTAAAAGTCCTTCAGAAGGAAGGAGAATAGTAACAAACGGAGACCTGGACTTCCACAAAGAAACAAAGAACACTAGAAACAGCAAATGTGTGGGTGAAATAAGACTTCCCCTCACCTTAAACGTTCTCTAAAAGAATTGTTCAATGCAAAAGTAACAATGCTCTGTGGAGTGTATAACCTATGGAGAAGCAGAATGTATGAAAAGAGCATAGGGCTTCCCTGGCGGCTCAGCGGTAAAGACGGTGCCTGCCACTGGAGGAGACAGCGATCTGATCCCTGGTCCAGAAAGATCTCCTATGCCAGGGAGCAACTAAGCTTGTGCCCTAGAGCCAGGGAGCCACAACTACTGTGCCTAGTACCGCAACTCCTGAAGCCTACACACCTAGAGCCCACACTCTGCAAGCAGAGAAGCCACTGCAATGAGAAGCCCGCACACAACTAGAGAAAAGGCCTGCACAGCAAGGAGGACCCAGCACAGCCAAAAATAAATAAAATCCTACACATATACACATACACACATATACAAAAAGAATAAACTTATGGCTGTTTCATGCTGACGTTTGGTAGAAACCAATGTGACACTATAAACCAATTATCCTTCAATTAAAAAAAACAGCACAAAGGCTAGGAGGAAGTCAATGGAAGCATCATGAGGATCCTTCATTTTATGTGAAACGTGTAATACTATTCAAAGGTAGTCAATGTAAAACTAAAGGTGCATTTTGTTAACAATAAAGCAACCTCTGAAGAAAAAAAAACAGATAATAGTTAATAAGCTGTGATGATAAAAGGAATATTTAAAAACACTCAACCCAGGGTTAAGTGGGGGGGGGGGGGGGGGGATAAATTAGAAACCTGGAGTTAACAAACACACACTGCTATATATAAAATGAACAAGGATCTATTGTATAGCACAGGGAACTATATTCAACATCTTGTAATAACCTATAATGGAAAAGAATCTGAAAAAGGATATATATATATATGTATATGTATACCTGAATCATTTACTATAAACCTGAAACACTGTAAATCAACTATTCTTCAATAAAAAAATTTTAATAAATAAATGTCTCAAAGAAACATGAAACTAAAAATACTCGTTCAAAAGGCAGGAAAAGAAAAATAGAAATTCAACAGAAAAAGAGAAAATGAACAACTAGATGGAAGACTTAATCCAACCTTATCAGTAATTACACTAAATGTACATGGTTCAAGCATCCTAATTAAAATGTAGGAATTATTAGACTGGTTAAAAATAAATAAGAGCCCAACTAGAAATATGAAGAAACTTAAAAGATATAGATAGGTTAACAGCAAAAGAATGGAAAAAATATGCCATGCAAAAACTAATGATAAGAGAGCTGGATGCGCTGTATCCAGTAACAAAATAATTTCAGGGAAAAAATAATATTGCTGGGGCATAGGAAAGAAAAAATTTTACTAAGGAACAATAAACTTGAATGTAAGGTTATACAGTCACTTTGGAAAACCGGTTGGCTGTTTCTTAGTAAACAGGAATTATAACTCAGCAACTCTGCTGCTGCTGCTAAGTCGCTTCAGTCGTGTCCGACTCTGTGCGACCCCACAGATGGCAGCTCACCAGGCTCCCCCGTCCCTGGGATTCTCCAGGCAAGAACACTGGAGTGGGTTGCCATTTCCTCCTCCAATGCATGAAAGTGAAAAGTGGAAGTGAAGTCGCTCAGTTGTGTCCAACTCAGCGACCCCATGGATAGCAGCCCACCAGGCTCCTCCTCCATGGGATTTTCCAGGCAAGAGTACTGGAGTGGGGTGCCGTATCTACCCAAGAGGAATTAAAACGTTTATTCACAAAGACTTGTATACAAATATTCATAGTACTACTCTTAATAGTCCAGACAAGAAAATAATCCAAATCTCCCGGGGGAGTGGGGGAGAGGGAGACTCAAGGAGGGGATATATATATATATAAAATTATGACTGATTGGCACTGATGTACGGCAGAGACCACCACAACACTGAAAAGCAATTATCCTCCAATTTAAAAAACAGTACAAACTACTGAGGTGGCCAAAAAATTCATTCAGGTTTTTCATATGATATTAGAGGAACCTGAACAAACTTTTTGGCCAATTCAGTATCATGTGTAAAATAAGCTACAAGGATACATTGCACAACACAGGGAATGCAGCCAGGATTTTGTAACATCTACAAATGGAGTAGATTTCAAAAACTGTGAATTACTATACTGTACACCTTCAACATATAATATTGTACAGCAACTATATGTCAATAAAAAATCTTAAATTGTTTAAATAAAAACAAAATATTGGTTATTAAAAGAAAATAATCCAAATGTCTATCAGCTAAGGAATGGATAAGCAAAACATGGTAGATCCATACAACAGGATATTATTCAGCAATAAAAAGGAACAAACTATTGCTACAGTGTCAAACTCTATGTATACTATGTTTTTTCTTGCACATACACACCAATGATAATTGTGTTTAATTTACTAATTAGGCACAGTGATTAACAACAACAATAATAAAGAGAAGGTAGTAAAAGTTATGTAGATGTAGTCTCTATCTCAAAATTACCTTATCATACTGCACTCACCCTCCTTGTGACAATGTGAGATGAAGGCAGGTGAATGGTGCAGGCACTGTGACGGAGTGGTAGGCTACAAGAGGAAGACCGTCTGCTTCGGGCAACCCTACATCACTGAGCCGTGACGGCATCAATGGTTGGATGCCAGGAGCACACAGTGTCGGTGGCTGGGGATCCCGGGTGGGAGGGCACAGGACGGCTCAAGATTTCACACTATTCAGACCAGTGTGCAATTTAACATTTATGAATTGTTGACTTCTGGAATTTTTCATTTAATATTTCAGACTGCAGTTGACCACCAGTTACTGAAACCACAGAAAGTGAAACCGTGGATAAGGGGGGACTATACTATACATTAACCCACTCCAGTGTTCTTGCCTGGAGAATCCCAGGGATGGGGGAGCCTGGTGGGCTGCCGACTATGGGGTCGCACAGAGTCGGACACAACTGGAGCAACTTAGCAGCAGCAGCAGCAGCAGCACACTATACATTACAAGATGGCTAAGTCTCAAACACCTCACACTAAGCGAAGGAAGCCAGACTTGAAGGGCCTCATAATGTATAAGCCCATTTATATGACATTCCAGAAAAGGCAGAACTTCAAGGATAAAAAACAAATCAATGGCTGGGCAGGAGCTGAGGTGGGAAGAAGTGACTACCAAAAAGCATGTGGGGAAAAAAAGCATGGGAGAATTCTAGGGTGGTGAAATTGCTCTATATCTTAATGATGGTGGCAAATACACATATCTATGTGTCTGCCAAAACTCAAAAGACTATAACCTGAAAAGGGTGAATTTTACTGTCCATAAATGTAAAAGTGAATTTTCAGGGGAGGGAGAAGCACGTTAGCACCAACATTTACTGGAGCAACCACATTCAAACCACGTAAGGCATACCTTTAAATAGCACTATTAAAATGCCAAAGAAAATGTCAAAACAAATGTGAACTAAAAAAAAATTTCAAATCAATCTTTTCTGAAACTCACAGAACTGTACAGTAGTACATCAAAATGAGTGAATTCTACTCTTTGTAAGTGATGTCATAATTTAAAAACAGGGGAAAAGGCGTAGGGCAACAGGAATTCTCATATACCATGAAAGGAATGTAAATTCATACAATTACTTTGAAAAACCGCTGTACTACCTAGTAATGATGATCAGGTGTAAGACCGACTAGTCAGCCCCATTCCCAGCAATGTACACACCCTGCAGAAGCCACCACACACAGATGCCAAGAGATGTACAGGTATAATCAGTGCTGCAGTGTTTGTTACAGCGAGAACCAACAACAACCCAAATACACATCAAAAGCAGAATGGACAAAGAAATCATGGAATATTCAAACCCTAAGACAGCACACAGCAGAAAATATGACGTATTTCAATTAAATGCACCAACACAGATCAAGCTCAGAAATGGAAGTGCAGAAACAGCAGGTCTGAGAAAGACACATACAGTTTGAATCCATTCACATAAAGGTATTTTTAAAAGGCATGTTCTACAATACATACACATGTGGATAAACCTGGAAATAAAGGAAGGCAGTGATCAATAGGAAAAGGAGAACAGTGGTTATCTTACAGGGATAGAGACGCATCTGAGCAGAGGCTTCAAAGAGTACAGAGGATGTTCTGTTCCTGAGCTGGCTAGTGGATACAGGAGTGTGCAGTCTATTTCTTAGTTATTATTATTTAAAATAACACTCAACTTGCATATATTCTCTTTTGCATAATTTATACATTTCACAATCTTAAAAAGTAAAAACATGTTCTCAAAGTAAGATACATCATGTCCAGTAGGTTTCACAGGCAAATTTTACAAAAAAGAAAACTGTCTTAAAGACACTACTGCAAAGAATCAAGACAGGGAAAACAGCACAGCTTGTTTTGATGCCAAAACAGGGCAAGGTTTATACCAAAATATCAAACGTAGATAGGTCACTCATGAACACAGATGTAAATCCTAAATAAACTATTCATACTCTAAACCAACAATGCGGTATTTAAAAGAAAACCATGTCAAAACGACATTTATCCTAAGAATACAAGGATGCTTGAATACTGGAAAAAAAAATATACTGACATAATTCACTGTATTACCAAATTAAAAGAAATGAACTATGATTCATTTACTCACACAAATACTTACTGAGTACCTACCTTTTTCCTAGGGGCTGAAGAAACAACATTAACTAAAATTAAAATTCTTCCCTAGTGGACTGGTTCCAGTCAAAGGGGACAGGAAAGAACAACAAACAATGTGGATTATAATGTAGTATATCAGGCAGTGATAAATACCAAGAGAAGAAAATCTAAGGCAACAGGGAGACTGGGAGAGCTACGTGGTGTGAGGAGGTCAGGGTACAATTTGAGCAGACTGGAAGGAGGTGTGGAAGCCAGCCATGACGGTGTCTGGGGAGAGAAGCATTTCAGACAGCTGAAGCGAAGGGGCAAAATCCCCGAGATGGACACTGGCAGCATGTTTACAGATCACCAAGGAAGCCACCGTGTTTATCAACCAGAATGAGTGAAAGGGGACAGAGCAAGAGTAAGAGAGATGGGAGTGAGGGAGGCAGATGGTGAAAGGGCACTGCAAGCAACTCAAAGGATTTCGGCCTTTACCCTGAGTGAAGGGGGGCTGTGGGGCCGAGCACTGGAGGAATGACACAATCTGACATGAACTTTTGAATAAAATTCCTGGCTCCAGTGCTGAGGAGGGTGGTAAGAGTGAGGTATGGAGACCAGTTAGGAAGCTACTACAACAATCTAGGAGAAAGATGATGGTGACTTAAACCAGAATGGTGGTGGGGTAATGGTAAGATAGGGTACATCCTGAAACTTAAGCCAATAGGATTTATTGATGATTACATGTGCCATGGAGAAAAAAGAAAGTTCAAAGAGAACTCCAAAGTTTCTACCTAAGCAACTAAAAAGATGGAATTCTCACTAACTGATGTATTCAAGGTAAGGGTGAAACGGGTGTGAAGTGGGAAAATCATGACTATTCAGTCCCCATCAGGAGATAAGACACCCTTCCTCCAACACCAAGCATCTAAGTGACCACCACTACCCCTGCAGAAGACAAGTGAAGCCGCAAAACCACAACGCCCTGAAATCTGCCACCAGCATTTAAAACCCTGACTCTCAAGAAGAGGTGGAGAAGGCAATGGTACCCCACTCCAGTACTCTTGCCTGGAAAATCCCATGGATGGAGAAGCCTGGTAGGCTGCAGTCCATGGGGTCACTGAGGGTCGGACACGACTAAGCGACTTCACTTTGACTTTTCACTTTCGTGCATTGGAGAAGGAAATGGCAGGCATTTCCTTCCTTCATTCTCTTCTTGCCTGGAGAATCCCAGGGACGGGGGAGCCTGGTGGGCTGCCGTCTAGGGGGTGGCACAGAGTCGGACACGACTGAAGTGACTTAGCAGCAGCAAGAAGAGGGCCTCTGCGAAAAATCACCAGACATCCGAATAAGGCATGTGGAGTGAAAGAAAAGACCCACACTACAGTATATAATCACGGAAATCAGAGAAAGGCAGCAGACAAAAAGAAGGGGGCACATACACAGTGTTAGGGATCAATATGTCACTAGATCTCAAGAGTAACACTGGGCGCTATTACTTTTTTTCTTTTTTGAGAAAACAAAGCTTACACTTTGGAGGTTTCCAAACACCCCATTCCATGAAAAAAAGATCCTGATAAACATTCTGTACCACATATTTCAGTTTTAATACTGACAATTACTATTCTCAATCAATTTAACTGTTTGGCAAAGAGAACTGCTACCAATCAAATCAGAACCACCTCTATGTGTTTTTCCACTGCATTTGTCTAACAAACCTACTATGATAGGTACTGAGGATATAACCCAGAACAAAATAAAACAGATTCTCTGCCCCTAGGGCCTAGTCAGGAGAAACACATTGAACAATCACCCAAATAATTATAATCATAAACTTACAAGTGAAAAGTTCAGGGCACAACAGGAAAACCCAATTTAGAGAAGGCTCCTCTGAGGACCTGACAATTAAGTTAAGACCCACTTAGTTGAGCCAGGCAACAGTGGAGAGAAGAGACTTCCAAATAGAAGACCATAAAACTGAAAAGAGCTTACGGAATTACAAGAACTGAAAGAAGGGCAGTGTGGCTGAGCAAAGTTTGAATTTTTTGGTAAACACCATGGGAAACTATTCATTTCAGTTGCTCAGTAATGTCTGAAACTCTTTGCGACCCCATGGACTGCAGCACACCAGGGTTCCCTGTCCATCACCAACTCCCGGAACTTGCTCAAACTCATGTCCATTGAGTTGGTGATGCCATCCAACCATCTCATCCTCTGGCACCCCCTTCTCCTGCCTTCAATCCTTCCCAGCAACAGGGTCTTTTCCAGTGAGTCAATTCTTCCCATCAGGTAGCCAAAGTATTAGAGTTTCAGCTTCAACATGAGTCCTTCCAATGAGTATTCAGGACTGATTTCCATTAGGATGGACTGGTTGGATCTCCTTGTAGTCCAAGGGACTCAAGAGTCTTCTCCAACAGCACAGTTCAAAAGCATCAATTCTTTGGTGCTCAGCTTTCTTTATAATCCAACTCTCACTTTCATACATGACTACTGGAAAAACCATAGCTTTGACTAGACGGACCTTTGTTGGCAAAGTAACATCTCTGCTTTTTAATATGCTGTCTAGGTTGGCCATAGCTTTTCTTCCAAGAAGCAGGCGGATCACATTGACTACAACCTAATCAAACAGATCACATGGACCACAGCCTTGTCTAACTCAGTGAAACTATGAGCCATGCCGTGTAGGGCCACCCAAGATGGATGGGCCATAGTGGAGAGTTCTGACAAAACATGGTCCACTGGAGAAGGGAATGGCAAACCACTTCAGTATTTTTGCCTTGAGAACCCCCTGAACAGTATAAAAAGGGAAACTATTGCCAGGAGTCAAACAGAAATGTGTCGTGATCAAATGGTGTTTTTTTTAAAATAATCTCTCTAGCTGCTTTATGGATTACAAAAGAGGAAACCGGATTCTAAGGAAGCACAAGGGAAAGCAAGTAGACCAGGCAGAAGCTATTTCAGTAGCTGGCACACAAGGACAACCTAAAGGTGGCAGTGGAAATGCAGACCAAAAAAAAAAACCCAATTCTAAAAGAAATGTCAGCAGCTAATTTCCTCAAGAAAAGCTGGCATAAAGAGAAGACTAAAATAAAAGGATTACCTGACTGAAAAGGCACACATTTCAAAGCCCATCTTCCAGAAGAAAATGGACACCTTTTAGACTCCCTATTCTTCTCCTGCCTCATGTTGCACAAAGAATTTGAAGTTATTCTTCCAGAACTCTGAGAATGCATTGCAAACATTTGAGAATCAACTCATTTGGCAGAATATTCTAACCTGTCCTCCATGTGTTAAATACCAGTCTCTCAAATAACCAAAAATGTGACTTCATATCATTTATATCAAGTCCCCTACATACGAGCAAGTTCTGTTCTGAGAGCACATTCCTATATCCAATTTGTACGTAAGTCCAACAAAGTTAGCCTAGGTACAACTAACACTAGTACAATTTAATACTGTACTGTAACAGATTTAAAATACTTTTCACACAATAATGACATAAAAAACAAAAACAATTTTAACTTCACAGTGCCTTGAAAATTATAGTAGCACTGTACAACAGCTGGCACACAGGGGCTGGCATCGAGTGAACAGGCAAAAGGAGTTATTGACTGGAAGAGAGAAGGTGGAAGGTGGTAGAGATGACAGACTCAGCAGTAGGAGATGGAGGGCAAGCTGCAGTTTCATTCATTCACGCCTGACGTTGGTGGGATGCACATCGCATCTCTGAAAGTTCCCAACTTGAAGATTCATACCAAGGAGACTTCAGTTCAGTTTAGTCACTCTGCAACCCCATGAACCGCAGCACGCCAGGCCTCCCTGTCCATCACCAACCCCTGGAGTTTACCCAAACTCGTGTCCATTGAGTCAGTGATGCCATCCAACCATCTAATCCTCTGTCGGCCCCTTCTCCTCCTGCCCTCAATCCCTCCCAGCATCAGGGTCTTTTCAAATGAATCAGCTCTTCACATGAGGTAGCCAAAGTATTGGAGTTTCAGCTTCAACATCAGTCCTTCCAATGAACACCCAGGACTGATCTCCTTTAGGATGGACTGGTTGGATCTCCTTGCAGTCCATGGGATTCTCATGAGTCTTCTCCAATACCACAGTTTAAAAGCATCAATTCTTCGGTGCTCAGCTTTCTTCACAGTCCAACTCTCACATCTATACATGACCGCTGGAAAAACCAGAGCCTTGACTAGATGGACCTTTGTTGACAAAGTAATGTCTCTGCTTTTTAATATGCTGTCTAGGTTGGTCATAACTTTTCTTCCAAGGAGTTAGCGTCTTTTAATTTCATGGCTGCAGTCACCATCTGCAGTGATTCTGGAGCCCCCAAAAATAAAGTCTGACACTGTTTCCACTGTTTCCCCATCTATTTCCCATGAAGGGATGGGACCGGATGCCATGATCTTCGTTTTCTGAATGTTGAGCTTTAAGCCAACTTTTTCACTCTCCTCTTTCACTTTCATCAAGAGGCTTTTTAGTTCCTCTTCACTTTCTGCCATAAGGGTGGTATCATCTGCATATCTGAGGTTATTGATATTTCTCCCGGCAATCTTGATTCCAGTTTGTGCTTCTTCCAGCCCAGGGATTCTCATGATGTACTCATTATATATAAGTTAAATAAGCAGGGTGACAATATACAGCCTTGACGTACTGTACTTAAACTCTCTCAGGCTGTTTCTCCCATTAGTACAGGAATAGGAAAACATATTTGTTTTCAAAAGACCAATGTGTGCAGTATGATGTCTGTCTGGAATATATCAGCTCTCAAGCATCAGTTTCCATCTTTTCTACCAGATTTAACTAAACTAGAAGAAGAAGAAACTTCCTTAGACTAAACAAGTTCCTCAAACAATCCCAAATAGTCTGATGTGTAGGACTGAGAAGAGATCAAATGTAGTTTACATACTGGCTGACCAAAAAAGTTTAAGCATTTTTTCACACACAGTCCCAAGGAAGGCTACAGCCTGGACAAGGTCTTCATTTTCCTACAACGCTGGTGCTTTAAAAATCACACTTAAAAAAGTTATCATCCTGCCCACCCCTCTGACCTGCACAAAATCATTCCAGTGGTGGTGCTTTCCAAACCTCTGTTCCCTGGTCTTTACCATTTACCACTTCATTCTTACAGGGCTTGGAACTTCAGGAGGTAGCAGGACAAAGGGCCACTCATCATCTTTTAGGCATCAAACCACAGTTAGACCAGGGCTCCACTGACAAGCAAGTTCTCTTTTCTCCCTGAGCAAGCTGAACATCTGTCAGACAAGAATACCCCAGTTTTCAAAGGTGGATCCAGGCAGCCCTTGAGAATTACTCCAATAAGAAAACTTGAGGGGTCAAAACCTCCATCAAAACCAAACTATTACTACCATTAACCACAGCAAATGGTACCACTCTACCAAGAGACCTATGCAGTACAGAGTGGAAAAGGTTTACAATAAAACAGTCAGCCTCTAGTAAATTCCAAATGCACCACAAAAGAAAAATATCCAGAGCTGACTTAACTGTTCACACAACATAGTCTAGATGCTAGAATGTGAGCACAGAAAGGATCTTCACTGAATTCTGACTCCAGGAGGCTTTCAACAGAGCTTCAGGGTCTGGGAAAGATGTCCTGGGTGCTTGGAGCATAGGATGGGGATAGCAGAGTCCACCAGAGATGCCTGTTTCTACCAGAGCAGTTTCACAATCATCTACACCATGCAGCTCCATTTCATGAGAAAAAAGGTTTTACACCTGAAGTTTTTTAAACAACCAACCTACTTCAACTTCTCAGTGTCGGAGACAAAGCAGTATGAATGGAGATATTCCATAGGGCCTGAGGCACTGTGTTGAAACCCAGACCTCCACTCTAGTCCAGAGCTCTCACTACCACCATATACCACTCATTCCGGTACACAAAAGAACCACCGCCATCAGAAATGCTGAGATAATCAGTGCAGAGTGCAGAAAAGGAAACCAACTGTCCATAACTAAAGACTACACCTTTAAGGATGTGAAAAGTTACTTGTCCTTAACAATTATAAGAACTTTCAGTAAAGAGAATAAAACTAACATTTTGAGAAATATCAAGGAACTCACAAGACACTTCAAAAAGATGAAGTAACCAAAGGTCTTAAAACCTGAAGAAAAATTATTCTAAAATGGCATAATGAAAAGAAAGTGAAAATCGCTCAGTCATGTCTAACTCTTTGTGACTCCATGGATTAAACAGTCCATGGAATTCTCCAGGCCAGAATATTGGAGCGGGTAGCCTTTCCCTTCTCCAGGGGATTGTCCCAACCCAAGGGATCAAACCCAGGTCTCTCACATCACAGGCAGATTCTTTACCAGCTGAGCCACAAGGGAAGCCCAAGAATACTAGAGTGGGTAGCCTACCCCTTCTCCAGCGGATCTTCCCGACGCAGTAATCGAACTGGGGTCTCCTGCA
Organism: Budorcas taxicolor; assembly: GCF_023091745.1. Classification (NCBI taxonomy): domain Eukaryota; kingdom Metazoa; phylum Chordata; class Mammalia; order Artiodactyla; family Bovidae; genus Budorcas; species Budorcas taxicolor. The sequence goes on along the minus strand of NC_068922.1, from coordinate 61,603,093 downwards.
TTGCAGGCGGATTCTTTACCAACTGAGCTATAAGAACTCAAACTCAAAACGTGGATTCTTGTGTCAACTAGGCCATATGCATTCGTCACAAGGATACATGGTCATGAAGGATACATGGTCACTTAAACTGTCAGAAGCTCGGTTTTCTGTTTGCAAAATACAAATAAACTAGATGGTCTCAGAGGCTCTTCCACACTGAAATTCTAGGATTCTACACATTAAAAAATCATATATTTGATAAAGTTAACACAAATTATAAAAGATACCTAAAAACATCATTACCATTTTATATAAAAGAAGTTCTAAGAGAGATGATCAAAGTTTAAAACTCTAAAAAGATCAACATGATATCTAAAACATACCTAAAGTATTTAAACTATAATGGCACAGTTTCTGCCTTCAGCAATTGGAGGAAGCAGATTATGGCCATAGCCTGGGAAAGACTTATTTCCAGTGTCAGCAGATTCTTTCACAGATTAATGCAGAACTAACTGCTCTAAAGAGGGCAAGAAAAAAATAGGATTCTAAGAAGTCAACTTGCTGAGAAGGAAAAATAACCCAGAATATGCGTATTCTAGAATAAAACATAAAACAAAACTAGATTACCAGGAGGACTATCTGGCTTAAGATTTTGATGATGCTATCCTCTATTTTTCATTCAGCCAATACTTATTACATATGTATTATTTGCCAGACAGAGGAGATACCGTGAAAACAAGCCCCTGCACTGATATTCTAGTGGAGGGAGGCTAGAGATAACCAAGTAACCAAACAAACAAGGCAGGACTTTGAAACCACCAAAACGCTGTCAACGCTGTGTAACTAGAATTGGTATTTAGAGAAAGCCTCACTGGGAAGATACTCTTGGACTAACAACCAAATGACAAGAAGTTACTCCAGAGTTTTCCGGACAGAGTGGCTAGCAAGTCTAAGAGCCCTAAGGTGGACACAAGTTTGGGCCTTTTGAGAAACTGAGTGAAGGCCAAGGTGGCTGAAGTATAATAACCAAGGAGGAGGTATCAGGAGAGCAAATCAGAGAAGTAGGCAAGGACCAGGCAGGACAGTGGTTTATGATATGATTTGTGTTTTTAAAAGACCACTTTGCTTGATATGCACCTATCAAAAATCAAAATGGATTCTGGGGCTGCCTTTCAAATGACTCTATAATTTATTGTATCAAAGTCTCCCTGATATTTAATGGTAATGTAAATAGCTCTAGAACTGATGTAATTGTGGAGTTGTACAAGAAAAAATTAATTGTAGTTCTATAAATAACACTGTGAAACTGCAAAACTTACCTCCCTCTCTTCCTCCATTTGCTTTTATTTGCAAACTATGAATTTTAATGGATGAATATTTCAAGTGCAGACATCTATTTCTTTTACCAGGAAGATTTTTTTAGTACTTTAAATTTATATATTCTACATATTTGAAAGATTCAGCTAGACTTGTTATTTGAATTAAAGGACCCCTAAGGCTGAGCCCTGCATCACCACGTGAGGTATAATAAGGTCCAAAAGGCCATGACATCTTCACTTGAGCATCATTTCACAATAAAACTTTACCATGTTCAAATGACTGCAGTCATGCCTGACAGTGAGTGCTGGAACGGCCACTCACCAAACCAGATTAACCTCACCAAAGACACAGAAGCACCCTGTCACAGAAGGAAAGTTGTTCAGCATGAAACTCCTAAAAACATGGAACAGTACAAAGGCACTCTCACTGGTTTACAAGGATGGGAAATCCCAAGCGTAAAAGACAATATAAATCCCATCTCTAACCAGGTAATGATGGACACTGATAGCCAACTTCAGAGAAAGCTTAAGGAAAGCAACTCAAATCAAGAATTCAAAGCATGGACAGATTTCATCTGCCCCATCCATCCCTGAGGACTAGCTCTAAGGCCTGATGCAAGCATCTATGTATGAAGTGTCAAATGTACCATCACATTACCTAGAACAAATTTTATCAGAAAAGGAATCCTGTGGCAAGCACCAGAAGACTCTGGCTTATCAGTAAAGCTTTTGTAATCATAGATAAAGCTACACAAACTTTAGAACTGAAAAAAACTCCTATTTTCAACTAAGTAACAAAATCCCATGCTTTCTGACCTTTATGGTCCTCTAGAAGAGAGTTTCAAGCAGGAGGGAGAAAGAAACCAAACCTTTCTGCACATGCTTGTCCTCAACAATTTGGAAAACACTTCGGCAGAAAAAATACCACAGGAGTTCACAGGTGTCACTACAACCTCAAAATGAAAACCAAAAGTATGAGTTAAATAATTTGTGCCTTCCTGTCCCTTATCACAAGCAAGACTCGGAGCAAACTACCCTTAGACAGACACCATACAAAACATCCCATCACTTCCATCTTTCACCGTCGAGTGGCTCTGGGTGACAACCTGGAACAGGAGACGTGATGTGGCAGTAAAAACGTGAAGGCATCTGGAAATAACCAAGATTTCCACATGCTTATTAGTCCCTGAAAAATGTACTTAATTCTATAGGGCAACCTACCTGGAGTGTTCAAAAATACCAACGCCATGAAAAACAAAGCAAGGTAAAGGAACTGTCGCACACTAAAGGAGACGGCAGAGACACGGCAACCAAATGGAGTGTATGATTCTCAACTGAATGACTGACTTAAAAAATAAGCCGTGAAGAATATTTTTAAAACCAGAAGAGATGAGAATATAGACTTATATCACATACTACTATGTCGTTAATTTTCTTGACTATAATAATGATACTATGGTTACGCAATATGATGTCCTTGTTCTTAAGACATACATTCTGAGATGTGTAGGGGTGAAATACCAGTACTAGTTTAACACTTTTAAATGGTTCTGGGGAAAAACGCATACATATGGATAGAGGGATAAAGCAAATGAAGCAAACTTATAGCAATCAGGAAGAAAGCAAGCTGGCTACAGTACTCCAATTTTTCTGTAGGTCTGAAATTTTTTCAAAAAAAAAAAAAAATTTTTTTTTGAGCTAAGAAAGGAAAAAACTGCACCACCGTGGACTTTAGTCAGCAGACCTAGGTCCTCAGGTGATTGGATGGTAATCAGCTGGTTCAGATTTTTGGTATCCTTTCTTATCCATTCCCAAATAACAATAAAGTAAATCTCTGCACAATTTCTAGAAGACAGCATGGTGATAATGAGGCAACTAATAAGACTAATCAATGATTCACTCTCAAGAAGCCCAAGGGGGTAGAGGTCGGGGGGAGAATAAGGTGTGTACCTATGTACCAAGACAGCAAACATAATAACTAAACAAATAAGCACCAAAGCCATAAAGAAATTACAATCCAATTTTTTCAAATATTATTTACATAAATTATCAGGTTACAAGTAGCAGAATTTACAGGCTACCTTCACTTTCTCTGTTGTATTTTACTTTCTGTTACATTTCCATGTATCACTTTATAATAGGTCAAAATGTTAAGAGACAGCATAGATAATCAGCCAAGCTAAAAGTCTACCAAAGCCACAGGAATAAGCATCTTTCATTTTGACTGTGAGTGAGATGCCAGAGGCAGGTCTATAGATAGTTGCATCAAGATTGTAAGTAGCATCTACTACCAAATGTCAAAAGCAAAGGATAATAATGAAGTACCAGAATGCAGCCATTATTCACTAATTCGTTCATTAAATATACACTTATTGACAGTCACTTTGTACATTATCCAAGTGGATAATGAAATGAATAAGATCCACTCTCCACCCTCAAGTATACAGTCTCACTGGGGGAACCAGACAATGAACTCAAAAATATTAGGGAGGTGATGTACAACTCCAATGAGCAAGCTGCTAGGAAGACTGGGCAACATAAGGGCAATGCAGGTAAGAGAACGTGCTGAGCACGACGGTCAGTGCATCTCAGACATGGGCTGCAGACTAACAGAACACCCCCAAGCTTATGGCAAATTCAAACAACAGAGTTCACTCAGAAAATTAAGATACTGAACTCAGTTCAAATATTTATTAAGCAGAGAATTCTGCAGAGTCAAATTACAAAGACAAATGAAACTCAATTCCTTTCCTTTAGGTGTCCATAGAAATAGGTATTTCTCCTTCCTCTTAAAAGAGAAACATTCCATTAACAAACACATCTGTAATACATATAACTATACAAAATTACATATAATTATAGTACATAATATATAACAGAAAAATGCCGTTAACAAGCAATTAAGATTAAGGAACCTAAAGGACTATCCTAAAGGCTACCACTTATTAAGGACTGACCGTGTCAGGTATGCATACATGACCATAAAGAAGGGTTATATATGTCCCAGGTTACAGAGCTAGGTATTGAACTCAGGGCTACCTCTTTCAAGGCTCAGTTTCTGACATTACATTATGCTGCCTTTTAAAGTCTGAAATATTTTAAATAAAAATATAGAAAATAGCACAGACAGGGGAACATAAGATACACATGTGTATCTACAGATCAAGATTTATGACCACAGGTTATACAGCTGCTGTTTGTTCAAATCTTCATTTTTAATAAACAAGTCTATCAAAACAAAACTAAAACAAAATTTTATGGACTACTGCAATTTATAACTACATTATGGATGATTAGAAGGATTAGCATCAGATTTTCAGTTTCATCCTTCACCATCACAGGTCTGCCGCTGCTGCTGCTAAGTCACTTCAGTCGTGTCCGACTCTGTGCGACCCCATAGATGGCAGCCCACCAGGCTCCCCCATCCCTGGGATTCTCCAGGCAAGAACACTGGAGTGGATTACCAACAGGTCAACTATGTCTAAATTAGGAGTCAGCAAACACCACCACCAAGCCAAATCTAGCACACTGTTTGTTTTCATAAATAAAGTTTTATTGGAACACACCTATGCCCATTCATTTGTGCATTACCTGTGGCTGCTTTCCCACTTCAACAGTAAAGTTGAATAGTTATGATAGAGACAGTGTGGCCCACAAAACCTAAAATATTATCTGGTCCTTCACAGAAGAAAATTTGCCTACTCCTGGTTTAAATGATACATATCACAAACAGTAGAAAGGCACTTAGCCTGTTCAATTCCCTCTGCTGCTGCTGCTAAGTCGCTTCAGCCGTGTCCGACTCTGTGTGACCCCATAGATGGCAGCCCACCAGGCTCCACCACCCCTGGGATTCTCCAGGCAAGAACACTGGAGCGGGTTGCCATTTCCTTCTCCAATGCATGAAAAGTGAAAGTGAAGTCACTGAGTTGTGTCCAACTCTCAGCAACCCCGTGGACTGCAGACCACCAGGCTCCTCCATCCATGGGATTTTCTAGGCAAGAGTACTGGAGTGCGGTGCCACTGCCTTCTCCATCAGTTCGCTCTACTTAAGCTTTATTGTGAATTCTACCTGATTTCTCTCCAATAGTAATTAGTGTCACTTGTTAAATGCTAACGAGTTTTTTAATTTCCACAAGTATTTTCAAATTTCAGTTATTTTCCATAGAGTAGGTCTTACTCAGCTGTCCGGCAATTTATCCTTCACATTATTATAAACAAATTCATAATTAAGCACATTTGCAATTACCCACACACATACTTATCCCTCTATTGCATATAATCTGCAAAGATATAGACAAGGAAAAACATTACAGACACAATAGCTGATATGACTAAATATTTAATAATTCCTAATACCCTGTTCACACTAGATCGTCTCTCAATGTGCCATTTCAGAACAACAGCAGCATCCCTCGCCTGCCTATTATAAATGCAAATTTGTGGGCTTCATTCCAGACCTACCAGGTAATCCTTATGAACACTAAAATTTTAAGAACCACTGCACTAAAGGAAATTTACATGACTTACCTTGAGTGTAAAAAGGCTGATTCGGCCAGGTAGTTTATAAAATAACCCCTCTCCTCCTCTGGAATTGGAATGTAGCATGGCATTAAGACATGCGAGAGGGGATGTCCCACTGTAAAAACATACAAGGATGGAAAAAGGTCATACAAACCAAGATATCTACTTACTCAAAGATCTCTTACACTTCAACTCATTATTAAATCAAGAAGAACAGGAAGAAATATAAAACATCCCATGACAAGAATTCTGTTCTGAAAGTGGCAAAGGAGTAGCACATGAAATTCACATAAATCACACCTAGAGAGCGCTGGGATAACAGGTTACGTGGTATCTCTTACTCCACATCTGATGATTCTTAAGTGCCTTCTGCCAATATGAACGAAACTCTCAAGAAATTTAGAAACACTGCACATATTTTTCAGGTACACTCAGGAGTTTTGAAAAAAAAAATTACCCAGTATTTTTATTTACTCAAAATTTTTTAAATTAAATTTTAATGCTAATTAGAAACAAAACCAGGGTTCCCTAGCCTCTATCTTTCAACCTGCACATCATGCTCAGAAACTGCCACATAACATTTTTAACACAAAGACCAGGCATCAGTGATGCTATCCCGAGAAAATAAACATACTTTTTTTTTCCAGTTAAATTATTTTTCAATACACACACAAAAGGAATAGCATTTCATTTGCTTTTTCTCAGTTGGGAAGGGGGAAAGATGCATTTTATTTTGTATCTACCCAGGAGCAATTCTTTAAATTTGAATTAAAAAAGTCAAACAGACTTAGTATGCAATAATATAATGCTCAACCATTAAACCAAAAAAAAAGAGATAGCATCTTAAGTTGTTTCACGGTTCCTGCTACAACAGAAGGTTGCCAAACAATGACAACTTGAGTGAGTTAGAGACTACTTACTCAATCTCAAAAAGAGACACTGTCAAAAATACAGACAAATGCCCATTATTAACTGAGTTTGGCACTAGCATGTTAGTACTAGGGTTTACCTGTGCACCTTCTTGTCCCTCTCTCCAGCAAGATATATAAATATCAATATCTTAAGTAACGCCTCTCAGCATTTTTCAAAATTAGAGGCCCTAATTTTTGTCACGTTAAAAATAAATTTTGAGTCTAAAAAAGTTATCAAAAAAAAACTATTACTTATTCGGCTTTGGAACACCCTGGATGCCTACGAAAAAAAAAATTTCACCAAGGACCAATCTCTATAAGAAACCTTGTGCAGAATCTGGAGTGTCAAGTGGGTGTGCTAACATCTCTGCTACAGGGGAAAGCATGCTGGCAGAGTCTTTCTTCCAACAGCGTGACTCCTACACACTATCCCTCTGTCTACAAATTATAGAGCTGCTCACTCATCACGAGCCACCATGACCACTTCATAATTCCTGTAAGAGCCAGAAGCAGAAACAAGTTAGGTTCTCAATTCCATCTGTCCTAAAAGGACTAATTTACCTTCTATAGGCATAGTGGTCCACCAGCAGTGCAGACAGCGGCACGATGGGAAATAGCCCATAAAAACAAAATAAAACAAAAGACGCAATTACACCACCACACCGTGCATAGGTAGTATTTAAATGAAGCACCAGAACATCATCCAGACAATCCCGACCTTCCCTCCCCTCTGTCAGTTTGAGAATGTGTGAACGTCGACAACTGGAAAGTGAGGATCTTTGATCCTAAAAGATCAATTTAAGTAGCTAAAGCTTAACCAGCAAAATATATGCTGATTGTTCTGAATCCCAAGAAGGAACTGTGTTGTGCTCTCCTCTCCCACTTAAATTTTGAAAAAAAGGTTGGGGTGAGCAGAGAAAGGATTCAGGACAGTCCCTGGTTTTTATTTGTGCCTGTAATTCTTTTTGTGTTTCCAATTTGTTGCTTCTCTAGGAAAAATATAGGATAAGAAAATCAAGGTCATCACCAAATTTAGCATGCTCATAGCAGGATAGGCTAGAATCAGTAGGGGAAAAAAATCAGTAAGTTTTATGATTGGATCACCCTTCTCTGAGCCTAAAAACAAAGAACTTCAGAGATATGGTACAGAGAGAAGGATAGTTTTAGACATGATGGAGCAGATCAGTCTACTCCTTCTCTACTACTGACACGTGGAAAACGGAATACAAGAGAAAACACGCTGACTCCTTATGCAAAAAACAAGCTCCACGGTGAAAGGAATAGTAGAGCAAGGACGGGGAACCTGCTGCACCTCTGACGAAAACCAACAGAATTGCAGCCACTCCCGCCCTCCAGCCAGAGGACCAACGACACCGAGACAGCTCCACACTACCATCAAACACGTGTGTGTGTATGTGCGCACACATATATGCATTTGTGGACTTTCTCATTCACTACCTAACTGCAGGAAGACACATGTTCTCTAAAACCCTCACATTAAGCAACAAGAGCGATACAAACCTCATTTCCTTTAGTCCTTCTGCCTCTATGACCTGCAGAATCTGTTTGGGTGTCATTGGAGCATCCGAATAGTTTTCCAGTACCTGAAGAAATATAAATGTTCTGATTTCAGTGTGCAGTTCCCATTTATATCCATCACTATACAACATGGGCTACAATTCTGCTATGAGGTACCACTGCTGACATCTTAGTTTTTCCACAGTCAAAATTACTTCTGAAATCAAATTACACATATATCTAACTAGTTGCTGAAAGTGACTGCAATTAGAAGAAATACTCTAATTTTCAATTCTGAAAATACACATCCTCTCAGCATCCATGTTCTGGTATGTGGGGCTTTCCCAACTTTAATTGCCACTTAACCTGATGCTGTTAATACAGCTAAACTAGAGAATACATAGCACTATAAACTGTAAGACAGAACTGCATTCAGGCTTTCCTTCCCAAGTAAGTTTGATTAGTTACAATATTTTTATCTCTTTTTGTGTGGGGGGAGGGGGGAGGGGGCGGCGGCTTGGCTTGCAGGATTAGTTCCCCAACCAGGGATTGAATCTGGACACTGAGCAGTGAAAGGATGTAGCCCTAACCACCGGACCGGCAGGGAATTCCAGGTACCTGTATTTCTTCAAAGATGACTTTCGCCACTGGGTTGTGGCATTCTGGTGTTAATTAGTACAGGACAATTTGCCTTTCAGCAATACAATGCTACGATTCTATATGACTGGTGCAAGCAAAACAAGGAGAAATGGAACATCCCATTTATATTAGTGACATCTATAATTAAGCCCCAGCCAACAATGTCTTAGTGAGCAACCAGCGCTCTCTCACTTGAACAAGCTGAGTTGTTTTAGAAATGTCATCCTTTTCAGGAAGGAAAAAAGACAGGCTGTCAGTATCTCTGTACCATCTCTAGCAGTACAGCTGCTGAGGTTATGCCAAACCACACCAACATCTTACAGTCATTTAACAGCCCTAACAAAGTACTGCATGGCTGTGTCACAGATAAAATGCAAAGCAAGAACCCTAACAGGACTGCTGTGAAGGTTCTCTCTGTGGAAGAACAAGAGTTCTAAGTGATAAAGAAGTCAAGTTTTGGAGGAGCAGGTGCTGAAATAAAACCCCTATTTCCTATGGTCCCATTCTTAATCTCTCTGTTCAGTGTTTACATTCTCCTTGGGTATCATTATCATCTCTCACAGTTTCAATGCTACCAAAATACTGAATTAACTCCCAAATCTCAACCTCTTGCCTGGATTTCTCCCTAAGCTTCAGGCCGCAGATATTCAGTTCGGTACTGGACATCCCTCATGATCATCTTCTCTCTTCTGATATTCCTCTCCTTGGTTGGCAGTCTGTCTCATCACCTAATTTAGAAACCAAGGCATCATCCTTCACTCTCACCTGTCCCCCAGTTCTCCCAGCCAGTTTCTTTCCTTTAAAAAAAATTTTTTTAATTTAATTTATTTGGCTGCACCAAGTCTTAGTAGCAGCACTCTAGATCTTGAGTTGCAGCACGCAAACTCTTAACTGCACCATGTGTGATCAAGTTCCCTGACCAGGAGCCGAAACTGGGCACCTACACTGTGAGTATGAGGTCTTGGAGCCACCGGTCACCAGGGAAGTTCCCCCACCGCCAGTGTCTGACCTGACTTGACACAACAGCCTCTTCTCTAACATCCCTGCTTTCCTCAAATTCATTCTTACTCCGCTGCCATCCTTCATTCAACAAATACATGAAATACTCTGTGCTAGGAACAATTTTAGACATTCATCAGTAAAAAAGACCAAAGCTCTGCAGAGCTTAACCTGCTATAGCCTGAGGTCAGTCCAACAAAATAAACCTGCCCTCACCACTTTCTGCATTAAAGTCCCTTGACAGCAACCTATTTCCATACAGCGAAAGCTGAAGCTCCAGAGAGGCCACTGGCCCACTAGAAAAGCATGGGTTTTAAAAGCAAACAGACGTGGTTTTAAACATTCAAATTCTGAATGGTCTTCTAAACCTGGGCAAAGAGTTGTGTTGCAAAGAGGAGGACACAACTTGGCGACTAAACAACAAAAAAACCTGGGCAAGTTACCTACCCGCCCTGAGTCTAGGTTTCCTCACTTGTGAAGGAAGGATACTGAGGCCTTCTTCTCAGAGCTGTTGCAGAGATAATGGAGTAAGTGCCTATGGTGCCAGACACAAGGGGTGTGCTGGTCAGGCATGCCAGACCCTCACAATCTGGTCTCTGCCTGGCTCTCTGATACTCCACAAACTTTATGTTCCAATAACTACGTGCAGGTCTACCCCATTCCCACACTCTCCACCCTGCAGATAAACACACACATACACACACTCTCCTATTTTTTGTTGCCAGCTCCTGCTTATGTCCTCTGTAAGGAGTCTAACTCCTACTCACCCTTCAAGATTCAGTTCGGAAAGCACCTTCCTCCAGGAAGCCTTCTCTACTCTCTGCCAGATAGTTAAGCGTCTTTTTTCAGTGCCCCATAGTTGCACAACACATATAATTCATCTTCCAAAGCAGGACACTTGAGAATAAAAGGAGGAACTATTCATAATTATGCCTAGACAGTAAGCAGAAATCAGGATGTCTATTACCATTTATACATCTATGCTGGCACTTACCATGCTTGTAATGAAATTCTACTCACCTGTTAGAGAAGGACTCTAACCCCAGAAAAACCATAAGCTCCTTAAGGGCAGACCATATCCATCTCTGTAATTCCAAGAACCTAACTGCCAAGTTAAGCAGCACTGATGAACAAACCCACAATACAAACTACTAATGTTCACTGCCACAGATATGACTTCTTTGATACTAATTGTGAGCTGAGCTAGTGAATTTTTTCACAGTAATTTTTTCTTTTTTAAGAAGCATGACTCAAAAATTAGTTACCAATTATTTAAACAGCAGTCACGAAGAGCCTGAGAATCTTAAGACAGAGGAAACAGAATCTCTATAGGGAAGTTACATCAAAAGATACAAGGTATTCACTTTTATTAAAACTGTATATGCCTTCAGCTTTTAGTGTAAGAACAATTCAGCAGTGTTCTCTCCCCACCCTGTCTTTCTAGAGCATACAAAAAGTATCTCTTCTCCAACTTCAAAGGGGGAAAAAATGTTTGATGTAAGAATGGTCAGTCATGAATCAAAGTGAAAGATAAAGCATGCAATGAAGAGTTTCTCAAAGCCAGGGAGAATCCATTTAAGGGCATTCAATCTAAAGGGAAATCCACTCAGCTATTTCTCCCAAACTGTTTCTAACAAGCAGGAGGATTTAGACCCGCCCAACCACCTAAAGTCTACTTCCTACATCTAGGAAAAACAATACCAGCAGGTGTTAGAAAGAATATCTACTTCTCAACAACATAATTAACAGCTGCAAAAATCAATCTCCTGGGATTTACTACATTACTGAAACAGTCCAGAAGTCTCTTCTTTCCTGGTATCATTTTAACCACCAAACTGAGCAAGGTCGGGAGCAATATGAAACTGCCCCCAAGCAAGTGCATCTTGATTGCCACAGCAAGCACTCCAAATTCACCTGTCCAAAGAGTACTTAGAACTAACCTACCCTCCTACCATTACAACTCACTCTTCTCTATCCAGTGTAAGCACTCACAAACTCTCCAGCACTTGGTTTGTTAAAGCAATTTTTTTTTTTTCCATATGAGCAGAGAATTCTTAAGAGCTCCCCCTCACCCACCACCTGGTCCATCCAAAGGGACAGAAAATCCTAAACAAAAAACAATAGAAGATATACAAAACTACACACTATATTCCCACAAGTCATCTTGCAAGAGTTTAAGAGCATAAAGTAATTCGCAGTAGGAAATACTATTTTTTAATGAAGAATCATAAAAGAAAAAGAATTTACTGGGGACAAACTGAGCCATGATAAAACAGAAATAGCAACCTGGAACTGGATTGTAGATCACAATAAACTCAAGACTATAAAGAGACATAATAGTGGACCCCTGAATTCCCAGAGTCTTTCAACTAGGAAGAGCCAACGGAGCTTTAAGACAGGCAGACTTTAGAATTCTGTCAGGACATAAATAAGAAAGGATTTAAAGGTACTTTCACCTACCTCTAACAAGTAAAAACTCTGGCAAGCAAATTTCCTTTTGGTGCCCAGAGTCATAAACACCTGCAGAACAGAAACTCAGAGGAGAATTTCAATGAACAGCCTCAACCTCCAGGAGAAAGCAAGCACATCCTTCTGGCTCTCACTACTCTCCTCTAGGCCTAAATCTGTTTCCAGGTGAAGCAATCCTGGAGAAATCTGAAACTTCCAAGAGATTCTGAAAGCTAACCAAAGGTTCCAAATTTGACTGCATCCAAAAAACATACTTAAGTACTTCAAAATCTTCAAATTTCATATGCCAAACCAAAACAAAGTAACTGAAGCACAAAACTTCAACATACAAACTAATTGCTACTTCCCTTTCTTGGGCAAAAAAGGTATGAGAAAGATGATCAGGTACACCAGTGAAATTTCTCCTACACACCAAACAGCATTCCCTCTTTTAAGTCAGTAACTGAGTTTTAAGGCTCCAAGAAAGAAGAGTGTACCACAGATTTGTAAAAACCTCCAACACATATTCATCTTTTTTGCTCAACACCTCTGAGGCAGGAACCTCACTTCCCAATAAAATTAAAGATTAGAAGGCTGAGCTTCATTCATCATTAAAAGTAAATTACAGCAATTTCATATAAACTATAGGGTGTCAAGACACAAGGATGCTATCTGCACTATAACCCTGCTTTGTGACAGTTCTAAGAAGTGACATCTCTGAGACAAGTGTAACCTGCTACTATTGTCATCAGCGAGATTTTATAAGAACATGTCTCGAAGTGTCTTCACTTTCTGGGTGCAAATCCAGAGGAATATATTTCACCTGCAAGTCCTCTGACATTCTGGGACAACAGAAGATTCACAAAAACCGCATTACCAGGCAGCTTCAAATACTCAAATTACTCTCTCCTTTGCTAAATCCTCAGTGAGCAGTGTCTTCAAACAGAGACACCTGGTCTTTGTTCAACACTTCATGTTTACATGCAAGAGGACACTAAAAAATAGAGAACACACGCAAACATTCTTTACAAAGTGTAGTTAGCTGTCTGCAGACTGCCTATCTTCGGGCTAGCTTGTGGACTCGGCTCAGCAGATCTCAAAGTGTGGTCCGTGGGTCACCTGCATTACAGCCAACCCGAGAAGCTGGTCAAAAGGAAGATACTCAGGTTCTACTCCAGAATCTCAGACTCATTAGGTCTTAAGTAGGGCCCTAGGATGAACATTCTTAACAACCTCCCCAGGTGCCCCCACAGGACACTGAAGTTTGAAAACCAAGGCTCAGGGTTCAGGCTGGGAGTGAGCCTTTGCTTCCCTCCACACACCGGTTTAGATTGCGAAAGCTCAAAATGCCACTCGCGTCCTTCAGACTGGGGGGGCTCTTTCCCATCCCTAGCCAAAAGCACCACCCCACTGCCCACCAGGAAGCGAGGGAGGAGCTTCCGACCCTTCCCGGAAACCTAACTCCCCCGAGTGCACAAACGAAGCTTCCCCAGACCCCCCTAGACGCTGCCAAATAGTGGGGGAAGGGAGGCTGGGGCCCCTCCGCCCAGAGGAGGAGGAGCCGGCCCGCCAGCTCGACCCTCCGCAGGAATTTGGGGGGGTGGGGGGGCGTGCAGAAAAAGGCGCCACATCCGACCCGGCGGGGGATCTCTCCCCACCCAACGCCTTAGGGGGTTGTCCCGTTCCGGGAGGAAGGTGGCCCGCCCCCTCCTGCAGTGGGCAGGGCTTCGCCCCTCCCCCTCCCCGTGGGGGGGTGCTCGGCGAGCCCACCCCTCACAACCCCCACCGAGCCCCCCTCGGCGGCTAGCCTCACCAGGCGCGCGGCCTCGGCCCACGTGCGCTCCTTCTTCCTCTTCTGTTTGTCCTTCATCCTCCTCCTCCCCGGCGGCGGCGGCAGCTCCACGCGGGACCTCCGGGCGGGGCGGGCAGCGGCGCGGGGCTGGGGCGGCGGCGGCGGCGGCGGGGGGCGCGTGGCGGCGGCGACGCGCGAGGACTCGGGTGCGGCCGGGGAGAGGGGGCGGGCGCGCGGGGACCGGCTGGCGCGAGACCCGGCGCGAGGGCGGCGGTGGGGGAGGGGTGGCGGCTCCACGCGCCCGCGCTGCGTCAGTCGCCCGCGGCGGCGGCGGCGGCGGCGAAGAAGGCAGTAGCCCCGCGATCGCTAAGGAATGCGGCGGCTCCGCATAACCACGGGGTCAGAGGTCACGGCTCCGGCCTCTGCTTTCCCGCTCTGCTAAGAGGCCAAGACCTGACTAGCGGCGGGGCGGGAAGGCGAGAATCGGCTTTCCCCTCGGCGCCCGGGTGTGTGCGTGTCTGCCGTGGGTGTGTGTGAGTGTGTGTGAAGAGTGAGGAGGGGGAGTGTGGGGTTTTTTTTTTTTTTTTTGAACAAAAACAAACCGAAAGGGCAGCTGGGAGTCGTAGTCCCGGCTGCCTCTCTGGCCTCCCCCGCTCCGGAAGAATATGGCTGCATGAAACTCTTGGACCACACTTCCCGACGTGCCCCGCGTCCCGTCTTTTCCGCCCTCCCCTCCCTTCCTTCTCCCCGCGCAGAGCTCGGTAGGGAATGGGGGACGGGCAGTCGTTCGGGGAAGGGGCTGGGCGAGTCTCGCGAGGTGCGGGAACTGGTTGGGGGCCCGAGGCATTGTGGGAGGTGGTGCTGGGAAGGGGCGGTGGCCGGCTGCCCTCCTACCCCGAGCTACGTTTAACCCCTTCGGCGCGTCTCGTCTTCGGGCCGACGCGCGGCTAAGGGTGGGAATAGAGAACTGGTAGCTCGACTCCCAGCGCCCACTTTTCCCCGTCTCCGCCTAAGCTGTTCTCACTGACACTTCTTGTAGGTGACTAGAGACAGGACTTTCCCTTTTGGTCCTCCCCTAAATGACTCACCGCCGCATAATAATGAGACAGAAAGACACTTACACCAGTAAAACGGTTATTGCACGATTGATGGACCTAAACAAGTAGTTCCCCATTTCCTCCTGTGCTTTCATGCCGCTGTACGTTTGCAGAAGCTGCACCCGCAGCCTACAGCGTTCTTACCACCTGGTGAACTTGATAAGATTACGGGTTGTGTCAAGAACTTGGACTTTGGAGCCATACTTACCAGAATGCACCTGAGACCTTTTTAGAAGCACTACCCCAGAGGAAACACAGAACATGGAGTCAAAAGAACCTAGAGCCGAATCCTGGCTAAACCATTCCGTGGCTATCACAGTATTTTTGAGATGAGTATCAGCGTAAAACACCTGGCAGGTTGGAAGAGGGTGTGCAGGGGGAACCCTGACATTAGGTCCGTATAATTTGGCTCCTGCCATAGAGTAAGTGTTTAATAATTGGCACAGGCTAAGAGACAATGAGCAACGTACTTACCCTCTCCAAGCTTTGGTTGCAGAAGCATGAAATGAAATGGGTTCAGAGTACCCAACACATAGGTTTTCTGTGCCTATTTATTGAATCAGCCAACTGCCCAGAAGCATCGCTAGAATCAGTCCTAAACTGGATAATGGCCAGTTCTTTAAAATTAGAGAGGAGGTGTCACTGGTCACATTTGAAAGGATTCCCGCAGTGAAGAAGCACACCTTCCACTCCCTGGTGTTAGCACATGGGAGAGCCAGTGATGAGGGAAGATAAACAGGGTGCTGCCCACGTGGAACACCATGGAGTTAAGTGCTCCCCCTTCAAATTCTCATCACACAGGAGGCTTTCAGGTCCAGTAAACAAAATCCTGCAAGGTGACTAGACTGTGCAAGGTAAAATAAGGCATGGTTTTGTTGGGGTTTTTTTTGGCATGTGGGATCTTAGTTTCCTGACCAAGGATGGAACCTGTGCACCTTTAAGTGGAAGCACAGAGTGCGAATCACTAGACTGCCAGGGAATTCCTAAGCGTGTTTTCTAATCTTCTGTCCCCTTCTAACTTTACCCCAATGCGGGGAAAGAAGAACCCCATTTCCATGATGAAAAAAAGTGTTTGACCTGACTTTTCACAAAAGGGTGATGGTGGTGGTAGTGGTTTAATGTATAACCTTTGACAGGTCATTTGGCCTGTTTAAAATCTTTTCTTGAGTAGCTTCATCCCACTACCACCCCTGCCCCACTGACCTCCAGAGAGTCACCAGAGAAGATTTATTCTAAAATGTACACGTTTAGTATAGGCACTGTGGTTGGCAGAATAATGTTCTTATTGCCCGCCTGCCAAAAAAAAGAAAAACTATGCTCTAGTCCCTGGAATCTGTGAATATGTTATATTCCATGGTAAATAGGACATTGCAGATGGAATTAAGGACCATAAAATAGGGAGATTATCCTGGATTATATGGGTGAACACAGTGTAATCACATGGACCCTTGAAGGCAAAAGAGATGCCTTGGAGAGAAATGGCAGAAAAGAATCAGATTGGAAGCTTGAGAAGTCAACCCACTGTTGCTGAAGGGGTCATGAGCCAGGGAATGTCAGAAGCCTTTAGAAGCAGAGAACCTGTCCACAAGTAATGGAACCTCAGTTCAACAGTCACGGGGGACTGAGATTTCATAACCTGAATGAGCCTGGAAGCACGTTCTCCCCGTCTCTCATCCTGCAGAGAGAAGTCCAGTCCTGCTAACAGGCTGATTTTAGCCAGATCAGAGAACCAGCTGACCCACGCAGTCCAGACTTGTGACCCGTAGAAAGTGTAAGACAGAATGTTGTTTTAAACCACTAAACCTAGTAACTTTTTATAATAGCAAAAGAAAGCTAATGCAGGGACTGTGGAGATACCTAATTTTTTTCCTGGCTCTCAGTTGAGTCAAGCCACAGGGGAATCCAGATGTGAATGTTTCAAAGTCTCTGCCCTTGCAGAATCAAACAGAAACCAATGACAACATCATAGTTAAGTGTGAAAAGAGTATGTTCAGAGGACTCTGCAAGATGTGTGTTAGAGAATTGGCTTTAGTCATTAAACCTTAAGTAGCTGTCATTTTTTTTTAAGTTAATGAGACTCATGAGTATTCTATTGTCAGAAACACCAAAAACAAGCCTATATATATATATTTGGGGGGGGGGTGTTTTTCTGTTTTATCACAGTGTTTTTATTACAAAGTTTCTTTGAAGTCAACACAGGTGCCACAGCACAGTATAAGATAAACAGGTCTAATATTCAGCCCTGCCCTGTTTGGGGATGAGTCAGTGTTTTCAAACTGCACAGTTATGAGCAAAGCACACAGGAATCTGAATAGCAAGCATACCACCAGCAAACTAAGCATTCTCAAGAGGACACATATACCCTAGGAACCTCACTAAGAGATAATGCATTGCCACAGACTTTGGATTTTGGCAGGCCTGGGTTTGAATCTTCTTGTAGTCATTCTCCATGGCTGTGTGGTCTTGGTCAAGCTGTGAAACCTCTCATTGAATCAGAGTCACCATTTGGATAATGGGGTACATAAACTCAAATGGGTGGAATTGGGATTAAGTGGGATCTTTGTAGAGAGATCACAACGGACTCACTGGAACACAGCAGACTCACTAAAGGCCATCAAGAAGATCTGAGTCAGAAGTGTAAAAAGTGCCTCATTTTTATACTTCAGTGAACCAAGCCCTGGAACAGAGTTTGCCACACTGACACATGTTCTCTCCCAGTGATTCTGTCCCCATTTTCAAATGAAGTTCAGAGAGGTCAGATTATCTCCTTCAAGTCCCAGGGAGATAACATTGGCTAAACTTCCAACACAGCAGATGATTCCCAAATGTGCACCTCTCCTGGTCTCCCTCCACAGTTCATTTCTTTGTATGATTTTTGGTTTAGTGTCTCTGCTCTTGTTAGCATCTTCTTGGGTTCATCATCACACTTTCAACACCTGGCACAGTCTTGGCATGTGGTAGGCACTTAATCTGTGGAATTAATTACCTTACTCAATAATTACTGTATTGGACAAAATCCCTAAGTACTACTTATGAGCCCTGTACAGTATTTGGAATCTGCCCAGGCAGAATTGGTAAACAGGCAAGATTCACCCAAACATATCTATGCAAGCTGTAAAGATGCTTAGAGATGGGGACTTCATCACCACACTAATTCAGCTTATCTGCCTTTCACCATCATTTAAATCCATTCCTGTTTTTCAGTCTCCCATGAGGCTGAAAAAGGTGTTTAAATCCTGTTAATATTGGTTACTTCTGGTTTGTAAGACTACATTCAACTGGGGGGAGAATGGGTTTTACAAAGCATTACATTTTTTTTAGTTGAAAAAAAAATTTTTTTTAATGTATTTGGCTGCGTTGAGTCTTAGTTTCGGCACCTGGGATCTTTATTCCTGCTGGCAGGCTCTCTATTTGGGCTCCAGAGTGCCTGGGCTCAGTTGCCCTGAGGCATCTGGGATCTTAGTTCCCCATCTAGGGGCTGAACCTGCGCCCTGCATTGGAAGGCAGAGTCTTAATCACTAGACCACCAGGGGAGTTCCAAAAAAATTATTTCTCATCTAAACCACAAAACAAAGCATTTAGATTAAGGTGGCAGATCTAATGTTTTTCACTTCTTTACAGTTGTCTGTAGTTTCCAAATCTTCTAGAATGAGTATGTGCTACTCATACTCATTTGAGTATGATGAAAAAGTAAAGTTTTTCATGCTTAACAATGTAAGAACACTTTTTTTTGTTTTTTTTTTGGCTGAGCTGTGCAACTTGTAGGATTTGGGATCTTGGTTTCCTGACCAGGGATTGGACCCAGGCCCCTGGAGTGCAAACCCAGAGTCCTAACCAGTGAACTGACAGGGAACTCCCAATAATACATCTTTCCATTTTACTTTAGGGACTTTCCTGGTGGCTCAGTTCGTAAAGAATTCACCTGCAATGCAAGAGACCTGGGTTCAATCCCTGGGTCGGGAAGATCCCCTGAAGAAGGAAATGGCAACCCACTCCACCATCCTTGCCTGGGAAATCCCGTGGACAGAGGAGCCTGGCGGGTTACAGTACGCGTGGTCATAAAGGTCTGACACAACTGAGCAACTAAACCACCACCACTATTTTACTTTAAAAGATCTGTGGGATCCCCTCCTAAAATGGCTTCAAAGGATGACCTGAGTGATTTTTTACCAAAATTGTAGATAAGAACAGGATACTGCCTAATTCTTTTAAATTTTCAGGTAGAGATTTCAGGACCCCATGAAGGAACCCATCCCAGTTTTCAGTCTCTTTAATGCCAGAGAGTTGTACCCATATCTACCATAAATCTTTCTCATCTTAATTTAAGCCATTTCCCCCATTCTTTCTCTGTGAAAAAGGAAAAGAAACTTTAAAGTGCATTTTGACACCAAAATTGTAAGAGTGGTGCTAATTTGTTGAGACTGGTAGATGAGCTGGTTAGTTCTTCATTTGCTATTTTTTTGTACTGAAAACATTAACTTACACATTGCACCAAATGGCTTTTCTTCCTCCTCCTCTTTATTGATTGCTAATAACCGAATGTGAAGTCCAGGGCTTGGATAAATGGCTTTCACAGGCCTTAACTCTTGAGTAGCACAATTACCATGTGAGCTGAGTGAGAAAACTGGCAGGGCCAGGAAAGTGAAGGAACTTTCCCAAGCACAGTTGTCAGTGGAGTCAAGATTTAAACTGAAAGCTCCTCATTCCAAATTCCTTGTAAGGCACTGTGGTAGCCAGCCTCCAAAATGGCCCCCAGTGATTCAAAGCCCTGACATTCACACCTGTTTTAGTCCCTCCCATTCTGAATAGGGCTGAACCGTGAAACCAACTGGGTGCTTTGGAAACAGCCATGTGTGGCTTCTGGGGTTCGGTCATAAAAGACACTGCAGTTTCTGCCTTGTTCCCTCAGATCATAAGCTCTAGGGGAGGCCAGACACCGTGTCATGAGGACACTGAGGCAGCCATATGGAGAGGTGACATCTACACCACAGGTAGCCTCAGACAAGCTTTCAGATGACTTCAGCCCTGGCTAACATCTTGAGAGATCAACCTCATAAAAGATCCACAGCCAGGATCACCCAAACAAGCTTCTCCTGGACTCCTGACCCACAGGAACGGTCAGATAATGTTCATTGTTTTGGTCAGATAATGTTCATTGTTTTAACTCCCTAAATTCTAGGGTCATCTGCTACACAGCAATACACAGCAATACATAGCAATAGACAACTAAGAAAATGCCTTTCTCCTGCTTAGCTTGTACATTTTTGTGAAATTTAAAAGTCAAGGAACCATCCTTCCAGAAAAACTTATACCTATTTAAACAAAATTCTTTTTTTTTTTTCAAACAAAATTCTTTACAGAATTTTAACATGTGCCCAGACCCTCTGAAGCCAACATGGTAAGACTAATCATAGTCTTCCCCTTTTCTTGAATGCTCAGAGAACTAAAACCACTTGTCCCACCTCATGGAGCTACTAACATGCCAGAGCCAGGATTGAAACCCAAGTAACCCAGCTTTCCCTGGAGAAGGAAATGGCAACCCACTCCATTATTCTTGCCTGGAAAGTTCCATGGGCAGAGGAGCCTGGCAGGCTACAGTTCATGGGGTCACAAAGAGTCCGACATGACTGAGTGACAGAGCGCAGCCCAGCTTTGCACATGGCTCACACTCTGCCAGCTTGCTTCTCTGCTCTCAGAGCCCTAGGTTCAGAACCGCTGCTCTAAGCTAACTAACCCCACACTGTCTCTTCTTTCTGTACTCTACCCCTTTACTTATAGAAGTTTCTCTGACCCCATTTTAATTGCAGTTCCTAAGTGATCCACTGTGTATTAGTTCCCACCAGAGAGACAGAGTCAAGGTCACTGACTCTGAGGGGCCCCTGGTCTGATGGGATCATACACATGGAAGCATAACTGTACACAACCATCAGTATTGGACAAGAATTCAGTAACAAACTCTGGGAGGGCAGACTTCACAGAGGTGGTGATACTCTGGTTCTTGAATGCCGAGAGAAAAAAGGAGAGGCTCAAGGGAATTCTTTGTAGATGTTACAGTGAATATGATGGGCGCAAGGGATGGCAGCCTCCCCATGTGTGAAAGTGCAAGTGTGTTCAGTTGGCGAGGAGACTAGCAGTTCAGTGGGGCAGGAAAAGACGAGGTCAAAGAGGTGGGCTGGGGCCTAGTAGGGGGCATAAGGGAGAGACAGGAGATAGATCCCCATGCTGAGGAGTTCTGATTGTCTCCTGTAACTCCCAAGAATCAGCAGAGCTCTGATTAGAGCTCAGATACTGGCTCTTACCCAACCCTGTGGCCCCAGACCCAGCAGCACAGGACCTGACACAGAGCAGATGCTCTTTGCTGAATGGATTTATTCAAGGAGGCCTGGGTGCTAACACTAGTCTGCCCTGGAGAGGGAACGCGTTGGGTGCAGAGTCGTCCTGGGCTCCTCCTGGAATATTTCTTCAGCAAGGCTTTTCCTGCTGCTCTGTACTCAACTAGGTCCTTTACACTCCCATAGCACCCAAAACTCCCTTCAAAATGTAATGAGGAAAAATATGTAATGTAATTCACTCTTGACCCTAATGATGACTTCCTCAATGTCTGCTCCCAAATTAGACTGTCAGCCAGATGAGGTCAGGGATTGCCGGCCTATTTGCTGTCCTGCCCTGTGTCCTAGAAGAGAGGCTCTTCTGTTCCAGAAAAGAGTAATACAGCATGGGGCACCTTCTTTAATTGGCACTGGTAAGTCTGTACTGATACAAGCCCTATGCTGAGCCCTAGGGACTAACAGCCCAATTAGACACGGTTTCTGCATCAGAGAGATGGATTTCAAGTGACAGAAAACCAAGGGATGGAAACCTGGGGTGCTCCCAGAGCTGAGAGAAGGGAATGTCTCAAAGCTGATACTGTGCAGGGAGAAATTATTCCCCATATCAACAATTATAGCTACTTTGGGTGCAACATATACATTTAAAAATGAATGACTAGATATAGAAAACAGACTGGTGGTTGCCAGAGGCAGGGTGGACAAAATGGGTAAAAGTGATCAAAAGGTACAAAGTTCCAATAAAATAAGTCCCAGGGATATAAGGCACAGCATGGTGACGATAGTTAATAATATTGTACTGTATATTTAGAAGTTGCTAAAAAAATAGGTCTTAAAAGTTCTCATGAGAAAAAAGATGTATACTATGGTGAGAGATGTTAACTAGACTTATTGTGGTGATCATTTTGCAATATATACAAATACAGAATCATTATGTTATATACCTGAAACTAATATTATGTCAATTACCTCTCAATTTAAAAAGTGAATAACTTTCTTATGTACTAAAGAATTCACGTTCACCAAAATGACAACAAAACTTATATCACCTGGAAATAAAATTAACATAAAATCGCACCTCTTATATGAAGAAAACTATAAACTCTTCCAAGGAGCATAAAGTCTTATACCCATAAAGAGCACAACTTGCCTCGGACTGGAAAATGCTATAACATGTGGACATTCATTATCTGAAAATTAGCATATCAAGTAAATGTCATCCCAGTCAAGATCCCAGGAAGATTTTATTGTTAAAGTGATCCTAAAATTCAACTGGAAAAATAGATGCATCTTTTTCATTACAGAAAGACTGAACATTTACTGACCATTTACCATGTGCCAGACTTGCTATGCATCATTTCATCTCATCCTCACAAAAACATAGTAAGGTAGATACTGTTACAATTAACTTTAGACAGTTGAAGAAGCAGAGTTTCAGAGAGAGAAAAAAAAATTGCCTGAGATTACACAGTTTGTGGATGATTGACCTGGGATTAAAGCTCTGGCTGGGTTGTCGCTGGTGGCTCAGTAGTAAAGAATCCAGCTGCCAATGCAGGAGACACAGCTTCAATCCCTGGTTCAATCCCGGTTCCCTAGAAGATCCCACGTGCTCGTGCGCCACAACTACTGAGCCTGGGAGCCTCAATTACCGAGCCCACATGCTGACACTACTGCAGCCCGAGCACCCTAGAGCCTGTGCTCAGCAACAAACGAGCCACTGCAATGAGAAGCCCGCATACTGCGACTGGCGAGTAGCCCCTGCTCGCCACCACTAGAGAAGAGCACATGCAGCCGCAAAGACCCAGCTCAGCCATGAATAAATAAATGAGAAAACTATAAAGCTCAGGCTGGCTGAAAGAACACAAACTCCGTCAACTGAACCACTCCACTCCACTGCCCTATTGCCAAGAAAAGTTTGAGGATGAGTTGGGACTTGTTCTACCAAATATTAAAATGTACCTACACCAACTAGAGAAGGGAATGGCAACCCACTCCAGTATTCTTGCCTGGAGAATCCCATGGACAGAGGAGCCTTGCGGGCTACAGTCCATGGAGGTCACAAGAGTCAGACACGACTGAGTGACTTTCACTACCACTACACCAACTAAAACAGTGCCATTTTGAAAAATGAACTGACAGACCTATTAAACTGAACAGAGTATAGGAATAGAGCCAAATGTATAAGGAATTGCAGCGCACAGTAAAAGTAATATGTCATATTGGTGGAGAAAAGATGGAAGTCAATACACAGAACAGGACGTTTGGGTAGCCATTTGGAGAAAAATTAAGTTGGAGCTCCATCTCTCTCCTTAAATCTAAATTTCACTTCTTATATCAAAGAGGTGTATGTAAACAATGAAATCTGTTTCTTTTTTGGGAAGAAATAAACAAGTGACTATTTTTATAATCTGGAAATGGCAGTATTTCTAAACATGTTTAAAACTTTTTTTTTTTAATCCATCAAGTAAAATCAAGTCAAGATTTGACTTCAAAAAAAAAAAAGATTTGACTTCATAAAATTAAAAATTTGTATTCGGCAATAAAACACTACAGACAAGGTTAAAGACAGCCAATACAGTGGAGGAAAATATCTGTCACATTCATGACAAAAAGTTCTTAAAATGTCAATAAGAAACACTTGAATAGAAAAATCATCAAATAACAATGGCCTAAACAGGCAATTAACAAAAGGAGAATCACAAATGGAAATAAATACTTGAAAATATTTTCCACTTCATTAGTAACCACAGATAGAAACAAATTTGAGACACCATTTTTCAACAGGTCAGACTGGCAAAGATCAAAAAGATTGGGAGAACCTAGTGTTAACAAGGCTGTATGGAAGTGGGCACAATTTATGCACAGTTTATGCTGGTGGAAGCACAAATTCATATAGTCTACTTTGGGAGGCAGTTTACCAAAATGGAACAAAATTATAATGGGAAAATTCTTGGCTAGTCATTCATTTACAGTGATTTATCCCAGGAAGGACGTTAAACAAGTAAACAACGACCTACGTATGAGGCTGCTTAACACACTATTGTATAGGGACTTCCCTGGCAGTCCAGTGGTTCAGACTCCTTGCTTCTACTGTAGGGTTTGATCCCTGGTTGGAGAACTAAGATCCCACGTGCTGCGTGGTGCAGCCAAAAAAAAAAAATACAGTGTTATATAAAACAGAAAATAATCTGGAAATTACTTCAATGATCATCATGTATTAAATAAACTCTGGTGATTCACACAATAGATTACTAGGAAGCGATTAAAAATGAAAATGTAAATCTATATTTATTAACTGAACATATGTGTATAACATATTATTGAGTGGAAACAGGACAGGTGTGTACTGTGGATCCATGTATATTATGAAGGTCAAACCAAGAGTTTGCATAAAGAGATACCTAAAAAATTCACCATCAGCTATAGGAAATGGAATTTCCAGTGATACGTAAGTACTTCCTTAAATGTTTTTGTATTGTTTCAATGTTTTATCATCAGAATATATGATTTTTATAATCAGAATATTCAATAAAGCTTTCTGTATTTTGATTTTAAAATGGCACTTAGCACTTATTATACAACCTAGGAACTTATTATTATCACATTTATCATGTCAGTCCTACAAGGAAGGTATTATTCATTCATTTTACAGAAAAGGGAGACAATCCAGTGCTCAGAAAGTTTAAGCAACTTGAAATGGGAATGTCAGGATCTGAACACAAGTCTCTTGTGTTGACACAAGAGCTTGGCTGACACAAGAGCTTGGCTGACACAAGAGCGCTTTCCATAATGCTACACTGTTACTAATAATTAATAGTTATTACTATTTTAATTTATATGCCTCTTGAATCTGCCTGCAATGCAGGAGACCACGGTTTGGTTCCTGGGTCAGAAACATGCCCTGCAAAAGGAAATGGCAATCCACTTCAATATTCTTGCCTAGGAAATCCTATGGACAGAGGAGCATGGTGGGCGTAGTCACAACTTACTGACTAAACCACCATTGTGTGCCTATTAAGTGCCGGGTGCTTGATGGATGTTTTCTTTAACCTTTCAGCAAACTCTGAGAGCAGCAGGGCAGGTATTAACCCTCCTACCAAAGTGCAGTAACTTGCTCCAGGTAGGAAGTGCTAACCCAGGTTTGCTGCTGCTGCTGTGCTGTGCTCAGTCACTCAGTCGTGTCTGACGCTTTCCAACCCCATGGACTGTGGCCCACCAGGCTCCTCTGCCCATGAAATTTTCCAGGCAAGAATAATGGAGTGGGTTGCCATTTCCTGCTCCAGGGGATCTTCCTGTCACAGGGTTCAAACCCACGTCTCTTGCATTTCCTACATTGGCCAGCGGATTCTTTATCCCTGCGCTGCCTGGGAAGCCCAGCTCCAAAACCTCTGTTCCAATTTGCCACATTTCCTGCTTATCTGGTAGAATACTGTCTACACCTTGAGAAATTTTTTGCCCTGAAGTCTTTGCTCCTCCACAGGTCCTTACATCTCTATCTTGTAGCTCTTTGGTTAGATCATAGTGCCTAAATGGGGCTTCACTGGTGGCTCAGATGGTAAAGAATCTGCCTGCAATGCAGGAGACCCTTCGATCCCCACGTCAGGAAGATCCCTTGCAGAAGGGAATAGCTACCCACTCCAGTATTCTTGCCTGGAGAATTCCATGGACAGAAGAACCTAGTGGGTTACAGGGGTCACAAAGACTTGGACACGATTTAGCAACTAACACTTTCACACTTAGTGCTTAAATAGACATTATGCATTTGACTATAATGCAGCTGTCTACTTTTACAATGAAGTATTTAAACAAGAATGTTGAGAAGTCTTAATTTATCTGCTAATTTGATCACTGAGTTCAAAAGCCTTGGGCTCTCCCCTGGCAGACTAAAACCAAGGTGCCAGGCTTCAACACAGTGTAGCACAGAGTGCTGTGGGCCTTTCCATTCACGCTGCTGACCATACCTCTCCCAGGTTTTTCATCGCAAAAGCCTGAGCGTCGGGACTGGCCCAAAGTGGCATTCAGTTAATGCCAGCTGAACAGAGGAAAAAAGAACGCTCTGCCATGAGAGAGATTTCAACCAGGCAACTCAAAAGGGCCTTGGAGGCTGAGTGAAATTTAACTGAGCAGAGATGAGGGTAGGCTTGGATGAAGGCAACATGCTTGCAGTCACCTGGAGAACCACTGCTGTACACTGCTGTCCACGGTTTCAAAGTGCTTTCCTATAATAATCACAACAGCTTCCGTTGACAGAAGGCTTGCCTCATGCCAGGCGCCAGGTGAGTTACATCTCTGCTTTCTTATTCATGTATTTTTAATGTATTATGATTACTATTGTCTTTATGATTAATATTTACTTGCTGTCTCTACTAGCTCCACACAAGCTCTAGGGAAGCATGTTTTTTTCCCTGTTGTGTTCAAAACAGTGCTTAGTACTGAACAGGTTACTGAATCCTCCACAGAGCCCCACGAGGTAAGATCTTTTGCCCCCATTTACAGATGGGCAACCTGAGGCTCAGAGGGGACTTTTCCAAAAGTAGAGATCCCACAAAAGGACAAGACTAAAAATAAATCTATGATTTCTCTCTCCATTACCACTGAAACTGCCTGAAATGTCCCGTTGGCCTCAATGTTGGGAGCTGCCACCTGCCTGCTCCTCACTTAATGATAACAGCCTTGCAACACTGACCCCTCCCTGAGCACTTGCTACTACACACCAGGCACTCTTCCCAGTGCTTCGCATGGTTTGACTACGAGCAACTTAGGAAGTACTTGCTATGATGCCTTTATGGCAGTTGAGGAATCTGAAGCCCCAGAGAGGTTAAAAAGCTTTGCAGTAATCATACAACCTGTCAGTGGTGGGTTCAGAATTCAGAATCCAGCAATCTGGGCCCAGCGCCCGTGCTTTTCACCCCTGGCCACGATGCCTCAGCAAGATGGCGAGCAGTGGGGGAGAGCTGGGATTTCCAGAGCACTTATGAAGGCCAAGGCCATTCTGCCTGGCAACCATTAGGCATGCTGTCCTGTTTCTCTTCATGCTCTCTTTTCAGCCTCACAATCACCCTGTGAAGTTACAGAGGAGGAAACTGGAGCTCTGAGCACCGGACAGATGAGACAGAATCGATTAGTGGTTGCCTACGGCTTGTGTGGTGGGGAGGAAACGGGGAGTGGCAGTTAATGGGTATTTGGGGGGTGATGAAAATGTTTTAAAATTGATAGGGGATGATGATTACACAACTGTGAATATACTAAAAACCAGTTAATTATATGTACTTTAATGGGTAAAACGCATGGTAGGGGGATTATATGTTAATAACGTCTTTTATCTTAAAGTGGGGGGGGCATGGAAGGAAGTGGCAGGGGTGGAATTTCCACAGGCTTCAGATCAAAAACTTTGGAACCGCTGTTGCCTCTTCTTTGTCTCTCACTTCTCACATACAACTATCAGCAATCAGTGTATATCCTAAGGCGTGTTCCCACTTCTCCCCACTGGCTCCCACTGCCTGGTCCAAGCTACCACCTCTTCTCCAAACCACCACACCCCTTCTAATCAGTCTCCTTCCCCTCCCCTTGCTCTCGCTCCTCTGTTCTCCACAGACCAGCCAGAGGGATCCTATTAAAGCATTCCTGTCAGATTTCCCTCTTTTGCTTAAAAGCCTCCAGTGGTCTAAAAATAAAATTCATTTACAATTCAGCATTGGTCCCCCGCCACCTGTCCCTGCCTGCCGGCCACACTTGTCCTCAAACACACCGCAGCCTCCAGGCCTCTACACCTTGGATCCTCTTCCCTGGAATGCTCTTGGTCCTGGTGCAGGAAACCCATGCTTATTCCCCAGTTTCACTCGGGGCTCTGTTCAAATGGAAAACATGCTGCACAGAAGCCCTGGCTGGCCTCCCAGCCTGAGCCAGCCACCAACCCCTGCTCGTCTCTCTCTCACCCCTGCCCTGCCTTGTCCTGCAGGGCACCTTTGTGGTGAACCACCTGTCTCCCCCACTAGAACGTGCCATCCCTGGGAGCAGGAGCTTCATCCTGGGTCCCTGCGACTAGAACAACGCCCCCACATATGAGAAAGGATCTGACACCAAAGTGCTGGCTCCTCTCACTGCCCCAGATCAAGCAAAGAAGACTCATCACCACGTTTAACAGACTGCACCCTGGAAAGTCTACAACCCGCCCACTGCACTCCGTGAGTGCTGTATCTGAACCATTGAGCACTTTGAAATGTATGCATTTGTGCAGGATGATAATTCCCTACCAGGCGGGGAGCTCCGAAGGGCAGGGCCCTGAGTCATATGTAGCCCTTTCTGGCATAGAGTGTTGAACAGCATTTGGTAAATCTTTTGGTCACTGGCCAAAGAAGATAAATTTCAAAACCAACGGCAGAAGTTTAATTTCTCTGTTCCTAAACGTAGCAAAGGCACCACCTTCCATCCTACTGCTTTGAAAAATGCCTCAGCCCCATTTCCAAGGGAACTGAGTCACAGTCAACCCTTGGAATTCCTTGGGTTCTGAGCTGTGCCAGGGAAAGCTCCCTGCAGAATGGAGTTTGCCAACTGAGCCCAGAAAACCTGTGTGAACAGCAGGCACACTTAAAGCAGCACTTGGTGAAACTGCTTCCTGTTATCTCGGGGAGACACAGGAGCAGGAGAGGCTGGCTAAGGAGAAAATGCCTGGAGTGTAAGTAGGACCGGGCGTCACTCCCTCACACACACATCCACCAAAAAAGCCTCCAAGGGCCGGCCCTCTATCTTCAGGCTGTGCCGTGGAGTTGAGCCCCTTCTCACAGTCAGCTTCCTCACTCCAGCACACCCTCCCTGTGCTTGTCCATGCTGTTGTCTTTGTTTGCCGTGCCCTTCCCTCCTCCTCGGAGGGGGCTGCTACCCTGCTCGTTCTGCAGGAGCACGCCTCCTCTGTGAAGTCTTTTTCTACCCCTCCTGTCCCACCACCCTTTCCTCTGACAGAAAACACTCTGTTCTGAGCTGCGGGTGTCAGCACTGACCCTACCACTTGATCCATCAGAGCGTCAAGCTGGAGAAGACAACACAACACGCCCTCAGGGAACTTAACGGTCCAGCGTGGGGAGACCAAGACAAACAAATACATTGCAATTGGGGAAAGGGCTTAGAAGGAAACGCGGTTCAGTGAGAGACACTGCACAGCCAGGTAGAGACGAGGGGAAACCAGAATGGGTGGTTGGGGAAGGCTTCTTAGAAGAGATGGCATTAAATGAGTGTCTGAAAGATGAGTATGAGTGAACCAAGCAGGAGTGGGGAGAAATTACCAGAAACAGGGCACAGCACATGCGAAGGCGTCATGGCCTGTAAGCGGCTGGAATTACCGAGCACCAAGAGGAGGCCTGGGAGAGCGGCACGAGGGGAGGAGACTGGCCGTCTAGAAGGTCCTAACCACTCCGAATCACTCTTCTGAGACTTGTTTCTCTCATCCTGTTTCTCTCTCTCCCGGCTTCAGAAGGGCTGGAGTACATGTTACTCCTCTGTCTCCAGGGCAGAGCAAGACACCTGGCGCTTGCAAGCATTTAACAAGTTCCTGTGGGTGGCACCGTCCCTAGCCATGCGGGTGAGCCACCTCTCTTTCTGCCCATTCCCCACCCTCAAAGCCATCCCCAGTCAGCTCGCCTAACTGAAGCACCGGGGGATGGTTAACCACAGACTGCTGATAGAAACAGAGGATGAAACAGGAGCAGCTGTGAGAGCTACAGTTACATCCTTGATAAACGCCATTGACAACCCTGTTGGCAGATGTGACCACCGCATGGTCCTCGGAGACCAGATTCTCAGGGTAAACGTCAGTCCGATGGCAACTCTAGTGCAAGAGGGCCTGCCAAAATCACGCGCCCTGAGACAGACTGTCAGCGTGAAGTTCAAAACAGTTTCCAAGGTCAACTGTTCTTAGTCACAGTACTTCTGACAATGCATGGGTTTTTTCTTCCCTCCACCCATTAAGTCTCTGATTCTCCAGAAACCAAATGGGTGTCCTGCAAATCCATTTTCAATACTGACACTAACTCCCAGTATCTAAGGACTTGGTCCCACAAGACTGCCCCCCCCCCACACCCCGTTTCAGAGGCTAGTCCAGTGTTCCAGGTTGCCACTTGGACCTCTGACCAACCAGCTGTAACTGCCGAGGGTTTCCACAATCCTTTCCTCAGGTTAAATAATTACTAGAATGAATGGCTCACAGAAACTCAGGAACGCACTTTATACTATTACCATTTTACTGATGCGACTCAGGAACATGCAAATGGAAGAACTGCATAGTGCCAGGTCAGGGGAGGGCCATGGAGCCTCCTGGCCCTCTTTAGGCACGCCGTCCTTCCAGCACTTTCGTGAGTTCACCAGCCTGGAAGTGCTCCAAACCCTCATCATTCAGGTGCTTTTATGGATGGGTTCCATTAGGCAAGCAGGAATGACTGAATCATTGACTATTGGTGATTAACTCAATCTCCAGTTCCTCTCCCCAACCCGGAGGTCAGGAAGGGTGCTGAAAGTTCCAACGCTAATCACAAGATCGGTTCCTCTGGCAACCAGCCTCCACCCCTAAGCTATCCATAGGTCACTTTGTTAGCCTAAGCTCTGGTGTGGCTGAAAGGGGCTTCTTAGAAACACCGGAAGTTACTCTTGTAATTACGGAAATTTCAGGGGTTGTAGAAGTTTTTTGGGGGACGAAGACCAACTACATACTTCTTACTCTGTCACACGAGGTTTGAGTAGTTTCTTGATTTTTTTTTTTCCTTAAAACAATCCAGAAGATGAGAAGACAACCTGGTGAGTCAGCAGGAATTTCCAAGTTGCCCAGCAACCCTGCCCTGGACCTCCCCTGATAGGTTAGCCCCTGACCACCCAGAGCTCTGTCACTTTCAAGAACACACTCATAATTCTTCAGATCACACTTTGAACCCTTGCTTTCCGGCTAATGAGTTTTGATTTTATTCTAAAATAGTTAACCATGTAGGCTAGGCTAACCTATGATTTTTAACTCTTTTGGGAAAGAAAGGGGACTATAGGGACGTTACATGTAGTTTGAGGGCATCTTCTGAAGAGTTAAGGATCATCTGCCCAATCACAGAAACCACTGTCCTCTCTGTTCTTTCCATTTCTCGCTGGTGTACTATTTCTAAAGCCCTATACTATAATCTTTTTTACAGAAGCTCTGCATGCTTCCCCCTAGTGAGGGTAGAAGAGGACTGCAGATACCTTCCCATGAAATCCTAGTTGTCTGTTACATGAGGCTTTCACAGGTGCTGTTCCCTCTTTGAACAAATTTCTTTCTTTATTCCTGTCCCGGTAACTCTTGGTCCTCTGGATCTCCCTTTATGCCATTTCTTCAGAAAGCCCTTCCCTTCTTTACTCACCCAATCCAAATCAGGCTGCTATTACTCTCTTATAATAGCATGTCATGACATTTGTCATGACTGGGTAATACACATTCAGGTGCTTTTGGTTAGCATTTACCCCACCTCCCTCTCCCATGCAAGCACAAGCTGTGTGTGGGCAGGGGCTATGTTGCTCACATCTCTGTATCCAGTTCCTGGAACAGCATGGCGCAGAGGAGATACTCAACATGTATTTGTTAAGTGATTAGCCGCTTTTCTATAGAGGCCTAGGGGTTTCTGAACATAATACACCCAGTACTAGCTTCTAGTTTCTTAGGATACAAATTGCTCATGGTGTCTTCTGAACCCAGGGCCCTGTCATAGCAATAACCAAATAATTTTACTATTGAGTGGTAGTGGGGGTGGGGTGGGGGCTTTGGGGGTACGAGGGAATCATACCACACAGTTTGTATGATCTTAGTTCCCCAACTAGGGATTGAACTCAGGCCCTCAGCAGTGAAAGTGCAGAGTCCTAACCACTGGACCACAGGGAACGCCCAATAACCACATTTGAAAATGTCTGCTTTCATCCATATACTTGTGTACTTGTTGCTTTAAATGCAATGCTAATCCCTACAGTGGCCCTTCCAGGTGTGACTATGACCCTGTTTTACAGACAAGCCCCACCCCTCCACACACACACACACCACGGTTTAGACAGAAAAACTAAAATCCTCATAGTTGCACAGCTAGTAAGCACAGGCACAAGCAGGATTCAAGCTGAGCTCAGAGTCCAGGGTCTGAGCTCCTTCTATTGAGTCTCCACTCCTCACACAAGGTACATGACCCTTCCTCCATCCTGGGGGCCGGGACACTCCAGCAGGCCTGAGCACATAAGAAACCATAAGACCAACAATGAGTCGCTCATTTCTGGTAATTTTTTCTTGATAGTAAATAACATGAAATATTTTTGTGTTAAAAAATGTATATTCTAAAGTATATAATAAATGTAAAGAAACATTAAAAAACAAAACACAGAAATTAAAAGTAATTTCATGCCTGTCTTAGGAACTTCCATGGAAAACCACAAAGAGCATTCTTTTGTCACTCTTTCATTTCATGTCCCTTCACCTTGCTGCTATATTTTTTAAATGCCAACATTCCAACTCAGTCTTCATGTTCCACTCCCACCCTCCTTCCACTGGAAAGATTCAAATGTTTAAAAGAAATTGGCAGTGTGTCAGCCACCAGCATGTCATTCTCAGAAGCATCAGTCATTTATGAGGACACCTTTTTGGAGGTACAATAAATCTGATTTTTATTACACATCTTAGTTTAGAGTCACTTTTACATTCCTAGACAAAGAGATGATACAAATAAATATTGACTATAAAACTCAGAGCCCCAAGTATTGGCATATTCTTTGTCTAAAGGTAGCCAAAGAGAAGGTCAAGATCAACAGTAACTCCAAGGAGCCATAAAGCCCACTGCCTCCTGCCTGCCCCAGGATCACTCCTTTCATAAATAACCTCAGAAGCATTTCATTCAAGAAGCGAGGGCAGGGAGGAGGTGGGTCAGATTTCCAAACAGTACAAGACACAGCCTTGCACGATACACAACAGCCAGGCCTGCTGTTCTTACCCAGGTCCTTCTGAGCATTCTGATTATGGCTTTTACAGTGTATTAACAGCCCCATTTTTGTCCACTGATGGTGCTGAGATGGCCCAAGGTGGTGTTCGCACCGAGCCTTGACCTCCAGTGGGAAATGTGAGGCTGGACTGATATCCCACGTTGACAGGGAATGGACACTTCTCACAAACTTGGCAATGATTCTACATTCAGCGAAGGAGCGCTTACAAGAGTCACACAGGAGAAGCAGACCATGGCCCATGCTGGAGCTGAGCAACTCTCTTGACGCCCGTGGTCGTGGAGATGCGGGTGGTGCCATTCAAGCAGCATGCAGGCATTCAACGGGGAGCCATCCAGCGTTAGGGTGGAGTCTTAAGAAAGTGCTTCATGCCTATGATTTGTGGCCGTGAGTTCTGAATCCAGGGGCCTGGGAGACATGGGATTTGAAATCTGAAACCAGATACATTCCTGCAGGCAGTTGCACGTTTGTCTCAAACTACTTCTCTCAGATGAGCTTATTAGATCCTGGGATCTTGCTGCCAAATTTCATTAGGTGCTGCTGACGTGAAGGTGCTCAGAGGGCTTGGAACATTCTAGCATGACAACAGACAATAAAAACCTGGTCCCTCAGAGCCCAAAGCAGCAGCTTCCTGGTGGCAGCAGGACACTTTACTCTATTCGAATATTCATCGGATCCATTTGAGAGAAGAAAAGCACCGGAGACTCAACCTCCAGCCAGGTGTTCTTCGACTTCATTTCACAGACCACCAGATGAACACAGCTGAGTACAAGGCAGGCCTGTTTTCATGACCCTGCCTGTCAACTTGGCTTCTTTTGCCTTCTTAGAAAAGTTCCATGGTCATTCAACCACCCATGGTCAGAATAGTCACCTTGAGACATCAGTATTCAGCTACAGGGTTATCTGCAATTTTTAATTCTCAGACTTCCTAGATGGAAATGTTCAGCCTACAGAATTCAGATCAGCTTCAAGGAAATGCAGTGCCAAGAGACAGGTGTAACCAGCAGGTCACCATCTTAGGCTACCCACCCCATCATTTGGTTCCTGTTCAAACAGGGACATTCTTAGTAAATAATAAAGAACAGGGTTTGATCCCAAGAAAGATGAGGGATGCTTCCATTATGCTCCACGAATTGCTGAAAAGGGCCCTGGGTTCAGAAAGAATGGTTACTAAACAGGAGATAAGCTGGTAGACGACAGATCTCCATTTGCAGGACGCTAAGACATTGCACTCGGTACCTCCTCTTTCCCACGGGTTCTGATCCAGAAATGTGCCCTGGGAACTGAGCAGCTGAGTTAAAACATAACTCAAGGCCCACTGAGTCGCCACCTTCCCGAGGCACGGTGCCAGCAAAGTGCGCCGGTGTGGCCAACTAGGGACACGTATTGTCCCCTCAGGCTTGGCTCGTGGACTCAGACCCCCACGTGGGAGCTTCCAGCCTGGATTAGTCATTCAGCGGGCCTTTAATACAGACAAAGGCAACAACTGCACGTTAGTGTATTTCTAAAGTCGGGCAAGTTCTTGGTCTCTCTCTCTCTTACAGACACACACGACACATTCAAAGAACATAGGCACCACTGTGCTTGCACACCCACACACACTTATGAGCTTCTCATGGGGGGAAATGAGTAACATCCACCTAGTGACCAACATAAAGCCAAATTCTGAGTTTCAATAATACAGAGAACTAAAACTTACAAACCAAACCAGTACATGTAAACGGGAACTCCTAACTCCTCTGAACTATTCCATCGCACGGCCATGCCTTGCTACTGCCCCGGGCTCTGCCTGGGGGGAGCCCCAGTTCTAGGATTAGGTGAGTTTTCTGCTGGAGGCAGGCAGGATTCCTCTGCCGCACCAGCTGTGACGTCTTCCTCTGCCACTGCACCAAGCCTCACGGCTCCATCTTGGCACCCACCTCGTCACCCCAGAGCTCTCTATGCAAGGATGGAACAAAACAGGGGATGCAGAAGTGCTTCTCTGTGTCTCATGCCCCCAGCTCTGGTCCCATCAGAGAAGGCAGAGACAGCCTCCCTTTTCCCAAAATACAGGCCCACTGCAGAGCATGCTCCGGTGGCAGAGGATGGCCCCAGGCAGGTTCGCTCAGGGAATGTGCATGGGAATAGATGGTGACCTATAAAGAACAAAGTGACACGGCGTATGGACATGGCATCAGCTTACAGATTCACGTCTTGGATAAGATGGTCATGGTTTTGAGGTTCTAAAGAAGCTGTTTCCCTAAACTCTCCAAGGAGGCAGAGGAAGTGTTATTTCTATTGCTTCTGACATGGAATCCTTCTGGAGCAGAAGTTGGCAGCTTCCTTGGAAAATATCTGCTCCTTCAGCAGATCCCAAAAGCAGATCCACTTCTTACTGAGGTGCATGGACCATGCCCCTCAGAGGCTTAGCTCCAAATGAGATTTCTCATTTTCTACCTATAAGAACGAGCACCTGCTCAAGTTCTAGGACTTTCGCTTTTCAGACCCTTTGCCACTTTATCCTGAGGCTCCAAAGAGTTGGTCTGCTGAGGTGACTCCTGATTTTGCCCTATTGTTCAACAAGAAGGGAGCCCAGTATAAAGAACAGGCTAGAAAAGTAGAGGGGAGAGGATGGGACAGCAAGAAAAAGGAGAGGAGGTGGCAAGGGAGAAGGGAAGCAAGGTCACCGGTCACTCTCTTGCTTTCCACTCTGGCTATCACACTTTACCTTATCCAGGCAGTTCTGAGATGCTAATTAAAGGACAAGTCCCAGAGGAGCTGAGTGCCATCTTACGACCAGCCTGTTCAACCAGATTAAGTTGGTTCATCGGCAAAGAGGCCATTGCTTCTCCCCAGGGGAATGGTTCTGAGTTTGGGGTCAAGTCCTCTCTGCAGGTTTTTGCTTGTCTCTTCTCCCAGAAGGCAAGGCTGTTTGTAACCTGGGAGAGGGGAAGTGGCTTTACTTTGGAACTAGCCCCCGAGGCTGTGGATAAAGCTGAGATGCGGGGGTTCCTGAGGAAGAGGAGGAGCCCGACTTCCTTCCACTTTTAGGCCTGCAAGAGTCAAGCACATACGTCCATTACACATCCCATTGCTCTCTCTGATGCGGATAAGCCTCCCTTCCCATCAGTGGCCATTATGTCTCAGAGTGGCCTTGCCTCATGGACTTTCAATTGTAAAACCACCCGAGACTGGCACAGCGTGACCCTCTCGGATAGCCGACATGACCCGACAATGGACGGATGACACCTCAGGGAGGGACTCTTGATTCTCAGCAATTGTTCTTCCATTAAAATTACATCTTGACTGTCTTCTCCAAATTGGTAAGAAGGAAAAAAAAAAAACTAAGTATGCAGGTAAAATTCCATCCATCTTTGGCTTTTTACTCAGTTATTTTCCTTAAACTTCTAATCCGGAATTTAATAAGACAGGATTTCTAATTGAGCACCAAATTAAGTGGCTGGTTATTTAAATTGAGGCTCAGAGCCTGGGCTGTGGATGCAGACAGACCGAGGTTAACTCGGGCTTTGCCACTTAGTTCTATGATAAACAAGCACATTTGCTACCCTCTCCCCTCATCTGTCCTTGTTCAGACATGTTCTGTTCAAACATAGGTCCCCAAGGCCACTCACCTGGCCTTGGTTTTCTTATGTGCAGTGCTTTCAAAGGATGACGCATCCACCTGTATCTCATCTTCATCCTGTAGAGCCGCATCCAATGCGGCCTGGACCTTGGGGGCGATGGCGGGGCCCTCGTAGTCTCTGGTGGTCCGACTGGGCATGTCCAGCTCCAGCAGCATGATGTTTTCTGCCTACAGAAGCAGAGCCAAGACAGCTAGGATGGCGCCCAATCAGACAAAAGGAGTTCTAACAATCTAAACCCAAGAACAGAACCTCAGATTGCTTGCTACTCAAAGCCTACCAAGGGTCTGTCTAGAAAAAGTGATGTAGTTTTATAACTTTTTTCCTGGTGCTATTTCAGATGACTTTTATTTACTTTCTATGCTTTTCTCTA
Source organism: Budorcas taxicolor (assembly GCF_023091745.1). NCBI lineage: Eukaryota > Metazoa > Chordata > Mammalia > Artiodactyla > Bovidae > Budorcas > Budorcas taxicolor. The sequence goes on along the minus strand of NC_068922.1, from coordinate 61,565,572 downwards.
TTTTCCTTTAAAAAAAAAAAAAAGAATGTGTATTGCACCCTAAGGGGAATAATCAAGAGAAAATAATAAATTAAGTACAACCCATTTATTGTAGACAGTATAAAAATATTAAAAGATATGCAGAAGAAAATTGTAGTCATCAAAAATCTCCATACCTACAGCAGCTCTGATGAATTTTCTGGCTGTAGAGGGAAGGAGGCAGGTATGGTGCATATATAAGGAGTGTGTGCAGGGGGCAGTGTACGTGCTTATTATCAGATTTTGAAAATCAGAGCAGGCTCTGCCTCATAACTGGCCTTGTAGAGAGATCCCCTCGTTCGATCTTCTGTGGTGGGCCTTTTCCTAACCCCTAAACACCAGGCCGAGGGTGACGAGGGAAGAACACCCATGGCTCCACATCTTCCCCTCTAGCTCCTCCCAGTCGGTGGAGTTCAAGCCCCAGGGCCCTGGCCGGGGCATGAGGGAAACCAGCTGGGAGGAGGTTACGGGAGAGAATGGAGTGGCTCTGTTGATCAATTTTATATATTGAGATACTGCAATACATGTCTCTCAATGGAGCAGGTCTGTTGCTAAAAATCATCTGAGCGCCACTGCTTGAAATTCTATCTCTGGATCAAGGTAAGCCCCCTGGAAACCCATGTATTTGATTTGTTGGCTTTAAAATCATGTTTTTAGGCTGAAGACATGAAATGAACTGGCAAGATATGCATCCTCTGAAACTGCTAGAAAAATGCTTCTGAGAACTCTGACACATTCCTCATCTTCCACGACATAAAGCCACATCTGATAATCTCTTTTTTGCTTTTGTTTTCCTTATTCAGAATAACTTAGTGCCAGGAAGAACGGTGCTTGAAGAGTTAACTAGTCCTAATCTGCCTTGCTCTGGCTGCCAAGGGAGACTCAAAAACATCTCAAAATTTTTAAGTGACAAGCTTTCATCATAAAAGTAATTTAGAGAACTCCCTGGTAGTTCAGTGGTTAGGACTTGCTGCTTTCACTGCTGTGGTCCAGGTGCGAACCCTGGTTGGGGAAACTAAGATCCCATAAGCCATGCAGTGCAGTCTAAATAAATAAACATAATAGAGGTTCCCCATGGATAGTTATAAAAAATACAGATAAGCAAAATGAAGAAAATTTTAAATGACTGTGCTTTCATTAACCAGCAATTACCAGTTCACATTTTGATCTACTTTGCACCCGACTTTTAAATTCATATATACGCTTTCAGGACCAATTGTTCTATAGCTGAACAATACCTGCATCTCCTGGCTCATCCACTTACCAGCTACCTGAACTTTTAAGCCATAGGACTGACCACACAGAGTGAGTGAGAGGGCTCAGTCACACAGAGCAGCAAAGTGCTGAGTACAGGGCCTGCTGCATGATCAGTGCTTATAAACAGAAGCCTGTATGGTGTTTCTCCTGTAAAATATGCTTGGGTCATTAACTAGTTATCAATTAGGTCATTTCAATTAACTACATGGCTCACACATATTCTGTTAAATGGAAGGACTGCAAGTTCTTTCACGAACCTCCATCTCCTGTCATTAGACGTCTTTCTTTCCCGTCACCCCACAAGGCCATTCTGAAACTCACTATTAATGTGTACTGGCCACATGGACTACAGTATGTTTGTACTCTCTCCTTCCCTAGCCCTAATTTGCTAAATCTCATTCTCTTTTACCTTGTTATTTATGATTCATTAATCATACGTATTATTTGTTATAATTGTTATTAACGTAGCTGTCCTCAGGTCCCTCTTAAAAGTGTCAGGATACAAATTATGACTGTGCAGACGGGTCAAAGGGTTTACATAAATTTAAACTTCTCCAGGACAGAGAGGAGAGAAACATGAGTACAATCTTCTCACCCTGTATCGAACGTCTGGACGAACCATCATGGACATTCTTGCGTGCTGGCTCAACGGTCTCCTGTATCCCACAGCTGAGACTGGCCTTTTCATCATCTGCTGGTTCCTGGAAATGGACTGTGTGCTCAAGACCCAGGCCAGAGTGTGTCCCACAGTCCCAGGATTGGGACTGTGGAACTAGCACTCAGAAAATTCTGAGCCTCCTTTAGGTAGAACCCTAAATGGGAAACTCCCTGGACTGAGGGCTGACATGTAAATGGGGTGGGAGCTGCTTATATTTTCTGCTTGAATTGCTTTCTGATTCACATGTGAGCATCATGCATCTTTCAAGCTGGAGGGGCTCTGAGTCATCATCCAGTTCTTAGATAGCAGGCGTGAAGCTGAGCTGTCCACACTCCCCACTCCCACATCCTTGGCAGATTTCTCTCATCTTTCCAGCAGGACCCAGACAGAGACTGAGAATCCTCCACACAGTCAGACTGACAGATAAGATAACACCTGTGTACTACCCACCCCCTTGGCCTGGCACACTTCACTGGACAGGGGAAGCTGAAGAGCAGGAACTTGGGAAAGGCCACTAGTTCACTATGATAATGTTTCCCAGTTCCTAATACCACACTCGTCACCAAATGTTTACTTCATGAACTTACAGCAGCCACAAAGTCACAGCTGCAACTGGTTCCAAGTTCAAAGGAATCAGACTGTATTTTACCATTCTCCTCTGGGCAAGTCCAGCTTATCAACATTCTACCCCACCCCATTCCCACATTACAAGTCAATAGTGACTTACTCCAGTCTGGTTATAGGATGTAATTTCCAATGATCTTCCTCTTCATCAAAGAAGGATCTATTCATAATTTTACTTTTTTCTTCCAGGGGAATGAAGTTTTCTATAATAAGATGCCTGTAAGAGCACAAATACACAGGCGAATAGATGGACAAAGAACAAGAAATGGGTGCTGGTTATCTGGTCCCACATGAAGCAAGTAATAGGTAAGGGCCAAGTCACTCAACCAACATCTACTGAGCAGGTACAACGGGACTACCATCATACTAGGAGCTGGGGTACAGACAGGAACGACACTGGCCCCTGCCTGAGACAGAGGAACACTCGTAGGTATGCTGACAGGTCTATCGTAGGTATGGAGAAGGCAACGGCACCCGACTCCAGTACTCTTGCCTGGAAAATCCCACGGAGGGAGGAGCCTGGTAGGCTACAGTCCATAGGGTTGCTAAGAGTTGAACACGACTGAGCGGCTTCACTTTCACTTTTCACTTTCATGCATTGGAGAAGGAAATGGCAACCCACTCCACTGTTCTTGCCTGGAGAATCCCAGGGACGGGGAAGCCTGGTGGGCTGCCGTCTATGGGGTCGCACAGAGTCAAACACGACTAAAGCAACTTAGCAGCAGCTATTGTAGGAATATGGAAAGGTCACTTATCCCCAAGCAGTAGCATCTTGAGGAGGTGGAAGGACTAAAGAGGAAGGGAGGGACTTCCCTGGTGGTCCAGTGGCTAAGACTCCACACTTCCAATGCGAGGGGCCTGGATTTGATGTCGGGGAACTAAGATCCCACAGTTTTTGAGGCAAATAAACAAATAATTTTTAAAAATAAAGAGGAAGGCAATGCCTGGGCTATGCTGCAGTGAACTTGTGCTAAGTACTTGAGGGAGGGCCACTGGTACTGCTAAACCTGCTCCTTAGTTTCCAAAATGCTGAAAACAGATTACAATTTCAAATGCCTTCCTCCATTCCTATGGACTGTTGCCCAAGGTGGAAAACTCCACATTTGAATCACCAGAACAAAGAGGAGAACAAGATGCATTTCAGCCCCTTAGATCCCTGCAAATGAAGACCATTCCTGAGAAGAGTCTCTGCCTCAGAAGCACCCAGGGAACACGGCAGACAATGAAACTGGAACCCGCTGAGCTGTGTCTCTCCATGGTGATGACTATTTCCTGCCCCTCTCTGAGTGCACTCCTTCCAGACCTCAGGACAGAAAAATGCCAACAGGGTGTGAACGACAGAGACACACAAAACAAACACCACAGAGGTCGAGGGGACTATGAGAAACAGGCTGGCTTGCTGTTTACTCAGTAGATATGAAGAAGAGACAGAACAATGAAAATTACTTCCTTAAAAAAATAATTTGAAGAGATGACATTTTCTCTTTATTTGACTATTTAAGAAATGATTTTTCATATATTTGGGGTCCTTTTTTGTGTGATTTTAAAGATCTTATTTATACATTAGAAAATGTGAGACTTCCCTGGTGGTGAAGTGGTTAACGCTCTGACCTCCCAAGGCAGGGGGTGCAGGTTTAATCACTGGTCAGGGAACTAAGAACCTACATTCTATGCAGGGTGAAAAAAAATTTTTTTTAAAGAAAAGAAAATGTGAGAAATACAATTACAATTTCAATACTCAGAAATAGACATTTTGACATATTTTGTTCTGACCTTTTTTCTAGGTGTACATGCCTAGCAAGAGGACTAACACATATATTTAATTTTAAGGGCTCCGTCCCAAATTTACAACTTAATCATTAAAAGAATCTCTTTGAAAGTTCTTTTTCAAAAAAGATGTATTTATTTTTGGCTGCACTGAGTCTTTGTTGCTGCAGTTGTGTTTAGTTGCTAAGTTGTGTCTGACTCTTTGCGACCCCATAGACTGTAGCCCACCAGGCTCCTCTGTCCACAGGATTTCCCAGGCAAGAATACTGGAGTGGACTGCCATTTCCTTCTCAATAAAAAGTTCCTCTTTAAAGAAAACTTTGAGCAAATAAAGTGGAAGAACTGATATTAAAAATTTGTTTTTTAATTTGCAAAACCCCTAATGAAATAATGGAGTTACACAAAGATCACTGTTGGCTGAAACCATTAGCTCAGTGGTTCTCAAGCCAGGCTGCACATCAATATCACTTACAATATCTTAGTCAGACCTCGTGAGAGATCAGTGATTCTCAAAGTGTGCTCAAAAACCAGCAGAAACAACAGCTGGTACTTGTGAATGCAAATGCTCAGGCCCCACCCCAGATGTGCTGAATCAGATTCTCTGGATGTGGGGCCCAGCGATCCACGTTTAACAAGCCCTTCAGATGAACTGGTACCTGCTGAAAGTTTAAGGACCACTGCCTAGACGAGTGAAATCAGAACCTCTTGGGTAGGACCCAAGTGTCGCTATTTTTAAAAACTCCTCCGATGATTTATGTGTGTAATCAAGGTTGAGAACCAGTCCTTCAGAGTTCACCTTCAGTAAAAGGAAGTAAAGAAGATAGAGACGCAAGCTAAATGACACCATGAAGAAGCAGCAGACTGACAAATCCAGAATGTGGTGTATTTCTCTAGGCTAACTGCCCCAGCCTTTTCAACAATACAACTATGAAAAAAAGTTTCTAAAAAGGAAAGGGGTTGCTCCAGATTAAAATAAGCATAACAGACATAATAACTAAATGCAATATATAGTCCTTATGTAGATCTTAATACAAATAAACCAAGAAAGTCCAAATATGGGTAGGGTATGAGAGAATACTAAGAAACAATGTTAATTTTGTTAGGTGAAAATATATCATTACATCCACAAAAATCAATTTTAATTCTGACACAGTAGCTTCAGAATAAACATTCTGAAAATAAAATTAAGAAAACAATTCCTCATACGATAGCATCAAAAAAATAAAATACTTAGGTATAAATTTAACAAAAGAAGTGCAAAGACTATGCAATGAAAAATACAAACATTTATGACAGAAATTAAACAAGATTCAAATAAATGGAAAAACATCCCATGTTCATGGATCAGCATACTTAATACTGTTAAGATAACAATACTCTCCAAATTGATCTATACAGTCAACACAATTCCGATCAAAATCTCAACTGTTTTTCTTTTTCAGAAATTGAGAAGCTGATCTTAAAGTTTATATGGAAATGCACGAGACCCTGAATAGCCAAAAGAATCTTGAAAAAGAACAAAACATTGGAGCACTCACATTTTCTCATTTCAAAACTTACTACAAAGCTACAGTAAATAAGACGGTTGATACTGGCATAATGACAGACATATAGTTCAACAGAATAGTACCGAAGGTAGAGAAATAAACTTTACAATTACGGTCAACTGACTTTCAACAAGGATGCAAAGACAAAAAGGGAAGACACTTTCAACAAAAGGTGCTCGGGCAACTGAATATCCACATGCAAAAGAATGCATCTGGAACCATACTTCAGACCATGTAAGAAATTAACTCTAAATGGATCATAGACTAAATGTAAGACCTAAATCTGTAAGACTCTTGGATAACCTAAGAGAACTAAAAATGTTAAGTCCACAGTTAAACTTGGACACAAATGTTCATAGCAGCATTATTAACTATAGCTGAAAAGCAGAAACAACCCAAATGTCCATCAACTGATGAATGGATAAATAAAATGTGGAATATTCATATAATATGGGTCAGCTCTACAAAAAGAAGTACTAACATCCTGCAACATGGATAACTCCTGAAGACATGTTAATTGAAAGAAACCAGTCACAAAGACCACATCCTATATAATTCCGTGTATACGAAAGGTCCAGAATAGGTTAATTTACAGAGTCAGAAAGTAGATCAGTTACTTATAAGGCTGGGGGAGGAGATAATAAGGAGTGACTGACAACCGGTACACGTTTTCTTTGGGTGAGGGCACCCACAAATGTTCTAAAATTAGACTGTAGTGTTGACTTTACAGCCAAGTAAACATATGCATACATATTTAAATAACTTGTGGGGGAGTTCCCTGGTAACCTAATGGTTAGGATTCCTGGCTTTCATTGCTGTGGCCCAGGTTCAATCCTTGGTGAGGGAACAGATTCCCCAAGCTGTGCAGCCACAGTAAAAAAACTGACTTGTATCTTGCATACTTTAAATAAGTGAATTGTACGGTATGTGAATTATATCTCAGTAAAGATTTTACTTAAAAAAAAAAACAACACTGTGGTACATATGTAAGTATGTAGGAATGAGGTAACATGATGTAAGATTTGCTTTAAAGTATTTTTATGAGGATAAAGATCTGTGCTTTCACTGAAGGGGGCATGGGTTCAATCCCTGGTGGGAGAGATAAGATTCTGCAGGCTACACAGTAGAGCCTATCCCCCTAAAAAACCAAAAGCAACCAAACTATGAAAGATGGAGAACAAAAGACTGTTTATCATAGCATCTTGGGCTTTCCTGGTAGCTCAGCAGTAAAGAATCCACCTGCAATGCAGGAGACTTGGGTTCGATCCCCGGGTCAGGAAGATCCCCTGGAGAAAAAAATGGCAACCCACTCCAGTATTCCTGCCTTCCTGCCTGGGAAATCCCACGGACAGACGAGCCTGGCAGGCTGTAGTCCATGGGATCACAACAGTCAGACATGACTTAGCGATTAAACCACCACCACTGCTGGGCAATGGATATTTGGGTGTTCCTTATACCATTCAGAAAATTCTAATTAATAAAAGATTCCCTTTCATCAATAGATAATGGCTTCAGTAAGGCAGAATGGGAGGAACTTGGAGATCATCCGGTGAAGATACTCAGTTAACAGATGGGATGCAGAGACAGAAAATAACTTTCTTAGGAATAAACAGAAGACAGACAAGGTGGCGAGAGATGGAGAGAAGTAAGCAGGGGCCCTGTCTTCTGAGGGGTTTCCTACTTAACAAACAACAACACAGCAAGCGGCTGGGGTGCCCCGGAAGACCCAGGACTTACTTGAGTTTCAGCTCCCTGGTGAGCTCATTTTGGGTCTGCTCCAGCTCCTGCCGCTCCTTGATGTGCTCTTCTTGGAGGTCATGGATCTCTGCCTTGACTGCCTGAAGCTTAGAGAAGAGCTGGAAACAACAGGAGAGGCGGCTGAGCCGGGCAGCCCTCTAGACAAGAGAGTTCACTCTGCCCCACACCTCAAGGAGCCTCTGCCTGCCTCATTCCTTTCCTACCTTTTTGAGTTTCTTGGTCTTGATGTCCACCTCTTGCTGCAATGAGCTGTATGTCTCCTTCAGTTCTAAGGTCTCCTCGTCTCGGCTTTCCATCTGCTGCTGGATTTCTCTTTCTCGACGTTTCTGAGCAATGTCACAAAACTGATCAGTGTGCCTACAGACAACGTCTATTCAAGAATATGGGGCTGGGTGCTCTAGATCAGTCTCCCACCAGGAAGGCACTGACACACGTCCTTCCCATCACCTTTGAAGAGTCTAACAGAAAAGATATTGGCTCTGTAGCATTGACGCACTCCGCCCCACTCCATTCTCTCCCAAAGGGAGTGACAGTTACCTGTTCTGCAATTTCCTGCCGTTTCTGCTCCAGGATTTTCTGCTGTTCATTTGTATGATCTACTATATTTTTTCCTCCAACAAGCAGCTTACTCTCCATAGCCTTTGTGAGAAAAGAGCAGAATCCAGGTCGTGAGTGGTCTCGCTCAGAACATAGCTCCTCACAGGGAAGCCTGTGAAAGACAAAGAGCTCCGGACCGAGCCAAAGCAGGTAACTTCTTAGGGAAAATATACTGTGCTCAGCTGGGCCTGTCTCATCACTCGGGTGGAGCTTTGGCGGCTTCACTAGGGCTTTATAATGGAAATACTGAAGACACAGCTTCCCTACACATACATGAATTTCAGCTTTATATTTTAAAGAAAATTTTTGGTTTGTTTGTATGAAGTATTGACCTCAGTTAGAACCTATTAAGCACCTTCTACATGCTAGGTACTGAGGATGCCACTGTGAATATGAGTCAAAAGCTGAGAGTCCACAGAGGGCCACAAGTAGCAGGTTCTTATCAGATGGAGTCAGATCTTATCATGAGGAAAGGACAGAGGAATACAGGCAGAGGCACACGGGAAGGAGGGAATTCAGGCTCTTCCCAAAGGCAGTCAGAGAAAAAGCTTCCTGTCTCAAGGGACAGCTACAAAAGTGCTAAAGTAAAAATAGGAAACAGCTAAGGAAAAAAAATTGTTTTCAGAGGGTAGAGTAGAGAGTGGTGATACATGAAGTTGGCAAAGCAATCAGGGGGTAGTTCAAAAACCTCCAAGCCTTGTTTGGGAGACTAGGCTTGACCCTGAGAACTGCAGGAACCACTGACGTGTCCTTTGAGCACTAGGATACATAACCAGATCTGTGTTTTAGAAACAAAACTCCCCTGCACAGGAAGAAAAACTGGAAAAGGGCGGGCTGGGTGGAGTGAGAGCAGACAGGAGGCTGTTTTAAGGTTTCAGGCCTGAGCTGGGGCAGGAGAGGTTGGGAGAGCAAACTGGATGGGTCCGAGAGAGGCAGGATTCAGAGACCGCGGGAGAGAGAGTGGCAGCTGGCAATGATAACTCCTAGGAAGGAGTCTGGCTAGACTGAGGAAAGGCAGGCCGAAGCAGGCTCTGCGTGGCCCTGGGCATCTCCATGGAAATACCCAGCAGGCAGAGGCCATCAGCTGGGATATTAGGAGACAGCTTTGGGCTAACCATGGAGACTGAAAACCTTCAGCAATTTAGATGAGGGCTGAAGCCAGGGGAATGATTTGCACCTGAGAAGCACGGGCTCCAAAAACTCCACAACCTTGCTTTAAAGAAACTTCTACCCCTGCTGCCATGTTTCTGCCCCTGCGACTTTCCTCTTTTTTCAAAACGAAAAGGCTGGACTGATTAGTAATCACCACCCCCAACACACTCCCTTCCAGCTCTAAAATTCTTTTGTCCTATGACTGTATATCATCCAGGGATTGAGAAAGACAGATGTCATGTCATTCTCCCACAAATAAAACATGTAAGAGGTCCAGTGACCTTGAGCTGATGCTGAGTCTGGCCATACTCAGTTTCTGAGAGTTGCCCGACTGCCCAAGGTTGTTTAGAGTCTAGGTGCTCCCGGGCTTGAATAAAGGCCGTGATCTTTAAAAACACCACATGCAGATCAAACGCAAGCATACCCAGTTACACAGTGCAGGAGTCAGGAAGGGTCAAGCGACATAACAGAACCCCATAGTAAGCCCCTCCCCAGAACACAGTTACTTCCTAATTGTGTTGTATGTGACTCCATTTTCACACCAGGTCTTGAGAGTCCTACAAAGGATCCCTACCTCAAGTCAAACAGGACCCAGCTCTGTGAAAGGGCTACAGCTTCGCGTGGTGGGGGAAGGAGAGGCAGGAAAGAGATCACTTTGGCATTTTTTAAAAAATTAATAAACATAGACACGTTTCAGAGTAGAAATCAAAGTCTGCATAAACACAAGACAGAACCCAATGCTTCAAAGGAATTCTGACGGGTTGTCAAGCAGTGGTCATCCTCGGTTTTCCACAGCCAGCACTGTGCTCTCCTCTGCCAGGAAAGCCCTTCGCCAGAAAGAACAGGCAACACGCGGGCGCCTCCACACTCTAGAATTCTACTCGGCCACTGGCACACAGGGCCTGGCTGCAAGGGAGCACCCAGGGGGTGACCTTGCCTAATCAGACACCCTGCATAGAAAAACCACAAGCAGACACCATTGTTTATCTACCAGACAGACAAAAATTCAAGCCTGCTAATCACAAGTGTTGGTAAGGATGGGGAACAACCAGGACTCACACCCCGCTGGTAGAAGCATCAACACACACGACCACGTGAGAAAGCTACATGTTGTTGTCTGGTGAAGGTGAAGCTATACAACACCCTAAGACCTGATGGTGTCAAGCAAGAAACTCACCCACACAAGTTCTCCTCGAGTCAAGGACAAGGAAATCAGGGCAAGAAAACTAAAACAACCCACACTATCAGGAGAATGGAATGCCATGGAAATCTCAGAGCAGTCTGAATGAATCCCAGTTCCAGGCATCAAAATGGGTAAATTTCGTTAACATGACATTTAGCAAATAAAAGTAGATCACAGCAGTGGGATTCAATTGATACGAAAGTTAAAAATTATGTGAAACTAAAAAGATCTTTATGCAGAGTACATCATGAGAAACGCTGGGCTGGAAGAAACACAGGCTGGAATCAAGATTGCCGGGAGAAATATCAATAACCTCAGATATGCAGATGACACCACCCTTATGGCAGAAAGTGAAGAGGAACTAAAAAGCCTCTTGATGAAAGTGAAAGAGGAGAGTGAAAAAGTTGGCTTAAAGCTCAACATTCAGAAAACTAAGGTCATGGCATCCGGTCCCATCACTTTATGGGAAATAGATGCGGAAACAGGGGAAACAGTGACAGACTTTATTTTGGGGGGGCTCCAAAATCACTGCAGATGGTGACTGCAGCCATGAAATTAAAAGACGCTTACTCCTTGGAAGGAAAGTTAGGACCAACCTAGACAGCATATTCAAAAGCAGAAACATTACTTTGCCAACAAAGGTCCGTCTAGTCAAGGCTCTGGTTTTTCCAGTAGTCAAGTATAGATGTGAGAGTTGGACTGTGAAGAAAGCTGAGTGCTGAAGAATTGATGCTTCTGAACTGTGGTGTTGGAGAAGACTCTTGAGAGTCCCTTGGACTGCAAGCAGATCCAACCAGTGCATCCTAAAGGAGATCAGTCCTGGGTGTTCTTTGGAAGGAATGATGCTAAAGCTGAAACTCCAATACTTTGGCCACCTCATGCGAAGAGTTGACTCATTGGAAACGACTCTGATGCTGGGAGGGATTGGGGGCAGGAGAAGGGGACGACAGAGGATGAGATGGCTGGATGGCATCACTGACTCAACGGACGTGAGTCTGAGTGAACTCCGGGAGATGGTGATGGACAGGGAGGCCTGGCGTGCTGCAATTCACGGGGTCGCAAAGAGTCAGATACGACTGAGCGACTGAACTGAACTGAACTGAACAGGTGGCTTAGTGGGTAAAGAATCTGCCTGCAGTTCAAGAGATGCAGGAGATGTGAGTTCAATCTCTGGGTCAGGAAGATTCCCTGGAGAAAGGCACAGCAACCCACTCCAGTATTCTTGCCTGGAGAATCCCATGGACAGAGGAGCCGGGTGGGCTACAGTCCATAGGGTAACACAGAGTCGGACATGACTGAAGCGACTGAGCATGCACAAAATAATCCCTTATGTAGAGACATATATACACATTTGGGTAAACTATAAAGAAAAGCAAAGAAAGAATAAACACCAAATCCAAGGTAACAGTTACCTCTGGGGAGGTAGGGGCACAAAGAGCTTGTAAAGATACAGATGCTACTCTGTTTCTTATACTGGGGGAGGAAGAGGGGTACATGGATATTACTGTCAAAGATTCTCCAGGCAAGAATACTGGAATGGGTTGCCATGCCCTCCTCCAGGGGATCTTCCCAACCCAGGGATTGAACCCAAGTCTCCTGCTTTGCAGGTGGATTCTTTACCGTCTGAGCCACCAGGTAAACCCATGAATACTAGAGTGGGTAGCCTATTCCTTCTCCAGGGGATCTACCTGACTCAGGAATCAAACGGGGGTCTCCTATATTGCAGGAGGATTCTTCACCAGCTGAGCTACTAGGGAAGCCCTTGGGCACTGAATATCAACATCATTCCTCATATCACTTTTTTTGATAAAACAAAAAAATTAGAACAAAAAAAGAACGGCCCTAAGGCAGGGTACAGTACCTTGATTTTGGCCCCGAGCACCTCAGCAGCATCCTTCTCCCGCCGCAGATCCTCCATCTTTTTCTCCTTCTCCTTCAGCAGCCTCTTCTTTTCCTCTGCAACCAAGCTGTGGTCCTCAACAATGGCCCGCTTCTCGATCTCCAGTTTCTCTTGCTGTTCCCGCCAATAATCATCCTTGTCATCCCCTTCCTCCTCCCCCTCTTCTCCCTCCTCCTCCTCCTCTTCCCCACCCCCAACCCCCCTCCGCTTCTCTCGCCTCTTCCTTCTGCCAATGGACCGTTTCTCTAACTGGGCTTTGAGCCGAGCAATCTCTTCCTGGAATTCTCGAAGAAGGGCGTCCTTAGGGTCCTCGTTGACCCTTGGCTTGTTCTTAATGTTTTTGGCACGGTTGGCATATCTTAGAGTGGTTAGGGTCTCTTCTACGTTGTAAGAGGCGGGCCCCACGTTGGCCACCATCACAGTTTTAGCATTGCCACCAAGAGAATCCTGGAGGAGCCTGGTAAGCTTGGAGTCCCGATATGGAATATGGGTGCTTTTTCCATCTACCAGGGCAGAAATGACATTACCCAAGGCCGAAAGGGACAGGTTGATCTTGGTTGCCTCCTTCAATCTTTCCCCTTGCGCACCAGTCTTGGCCTGCCGTTCACTGCCAGCAAGATCTACAAGGTTCAGTTTCCCTACCCGGATGTGGTTTTCACCGTCGAGGCCCACCTCACTGCATTCGATGGTGATGACGAAAATTGCATGTGAACGGGAACTGTGCTCATTCATGTTGGTGGCCCCAACAGAACGGTTCTGGTTCCCCACGTTCATCACATGCTCTATTTCCTTCACGCTCTTGGTAACGAAGGAAGACAAGTCTTTCACGTACACCCCGGTGTCAGGCCTCTCTTTGAGCTCAAGCCTTTTGGTCTGATCCTTGGAGAGCAGGTCTCGGATCTCCTCCTGGTAGATCTCCAAGTAAGAAGCCCTGACCAAGTACTGTTGATTCTGGGATCGAGAGATATGGGTGAAGATGTGATCAAACGAGTTAGGGATGACCCCTCTTTTTTCAGGGTCGCCCCGGACTCCTTCCATCGTGTAGGTTTTCCCAGTCCCCGTCTGTCCATAGGCAAAAATTGTCCCATTGAAACCCTGAAGGACAGAGTCCACCAGCGGTCTGAAGGTCTCATCATAGAGTTCAAACTGTTTCGCATTCCAGTCGTAGACAGCATCAAAAGTGAAGGTCTTGGGCATTTCGTGGGCCACTCCCTTGGGGTTCTTGACAGACACCTGCCCTAGCTTCACGTCCACATCCACCACCTTGTCATATGAAGCAGCCTTTTCCTTGCCATTCATGGGCCTACAGCGAACCACCACCCGGACTGATTCTGAGCTTTTCAGCTTTGACATGATGACCTCTGGCCAGGTCACTCTTAAGGGCTATGAATCCAAAAATATCTCAGGATGCTAGGGTCCTAGGGGAGGGGAAAAAAAAAAAAAAGCACAGACAGTACAGTTGTCACTGGGGGCTGATTACACACCCAGGTCACCTCCATCCAGCCAACCTTCTGACAGCCATACTTAATAACTACTACAAATGGCTATTTCCTCATGGGATCTTAACTAGTTGCAGAGAGAAAAATAAAAACCCTACTCGACCAACTAGCTTGTCCACTCTTCAATGTATATTTTATCCTATACTACAGGTTGAGGTGGCTGGAAGCTTTATAAAAGCCCAAATAACCTTATATGCTATGGAACTACCATAACCTCTGCATAGAGCCATTTGGAGCTATCTATCTAAATTTAAAATGCAAAGCCCCTTTGATCTAGCAGTTGTATTTCGAAGAATTTATCCTACAGATAGAAGGATATCTGTTGTGGCATCATCTGTGGTAGCAACAGATTGTGGACAATCTCAATTCCCATCAAGAGGGGGCTGATGAAATAAATTTAATATATGCAGTGGAATCCTGTGCAGTTGCTAAAAAGAATGTGCTAATCTAAACATAATCCTAAACCAAGATATGCTGTTAAGTGAAAAACCCTGGACGAGGAACAGTGTCTATAGCACAGTTTACATATGCATGCTACAATATTAGAAGCATATATGTAAAAGTGGTAACGGTGGCAACCTTGGGAGGGGAACTATGGGCCAGAGGACACTCAGAGATCTAGAGAAAGAAAAAAAGCACTTTCACTATACACTCATTAGTACTGTTTGAATTTCCTATCTTGTACTAGTAACACTTTCCCATTCTAAAATCAACTATGGCTTGTGCAAAATGTGTTCTAATAAACAAGGATGTGGGGTAATGCATCACATAGAAAGCACTTATCCAGTCAATAAATTTAAATTTGAATGCAAATAAGAAAATAGATGTGAAGAAATTTTTAAGTAAAAACAAAAAAGAACTTCATTTGGTGCTAAAAACTCATGGAGCAGAAGAACAGATGATTAAATGGGTTCTTTGGGAAGGGGTAGGGAGCAAGCAAATTAGAGCAAAGAGATACATATGATGTTAAATTCCCCAAAACCTCAAACCAAGGGTTTTTAAAAAAACAGATAATTCTGACTTCCCTGGTGGCACAATGGATAAGAATCTGCCTGCCAATGCAGGGGACACAGGTTTGATCTCTGGTCTGGGAAGATTCCACACGCCACAGAGCAACAAAGCCCATATGCCCCAACTACTGAGCCCACACCCTAGGGCCCGAGAGCCGCAACTGCTGAGCCCTGCGTGCTGCAGCTACCGAAGTCCCTGTGCCTAGAGCCTGTGCTCCCCAACAAGAGATGCCACCATCACGAGAAGCCTGCGCTCGCAGCAAGTGGAGAAGGCCCTCGCAGCAACAAAGACCCAGCACAGCCAAAAATAAACAAATAAATAACTTTTAAAACAAAAATTATTTTAAAATACATATTTTTAAAATTAAAAACAAACAGGTAATTCACATGATTCTTGATTCAAAAGGTCCTTTGCTGACAGGTCCCTCTCCCTTACCTGTTCTCCAGCCAAGTATTATTAGATTTTTAATCTTCCTGAATAAGTTTATGCATAGCAAGCTCTATGTATTAACGCACACTACCCTCTCCTTTTTAACACAAGCATAGTATGTAATATACAATCCGCAGTGTCCTGCAGCTTGCTTTTTTTTACTTAACAACCTATCTTGGAGTTTGTTAGCCTCAGTAAATGCAGAGCTGCCCTGTTCTTTACGACAGCAGTAAAACATCCCTCTGTATGAAGGCATTGTAATTTATTTAACCACTACCCTAGCACTTAAGCTGTTTCTGATATTTTACTATAAAAACCTAGGACCACATCCTTTCATGTATGGGAAAAAAAATCTATCTGGATCACAGGATATATGCATTTATAATTTTGATAGATACGTAGAACACGAATTATAGTACTCATCGAGTTGTGAGACTGACCTATTCCTTGCCAACAAAAGGCAGAAAAATGTGAAGCCGTAATGAGTCACTCTAGGAATATATGCTGCCAATTAATAAATAGAGTTGTTATGTTCCTTCACTGATCTTTCATAAAAATTGTTCTGTCGGTAAGTAAGCACGTGGAAACATGAGAAGTTACTTTTCATAATTCTTCTAATTGTTACATGTAATAAAATAATGTTCTCTAAGAATGAAGAACCACAAGACCTCTTAGCCTCCCTGCATCAGTGTTTTTGTAAGATCTGTAAAACAGGGATAATTCTCCTTCATTATGGATGATTGTCGGACAAACAGTTACTTATAAAGGTGGAAATACTTTCTGAACTAAAATAGTCAGATTAAAACTAACTAATACAGGGACTTCCCTGGCTGTCCCAAGCATAAGACTCAGCACTTCCACTGCAAGGAGTACAGGTTCAATCCTTGGTGGGGAACTTTTGCTCACATGCCACAGCATGGCCAAAAAAGAAAAAAAAAAAGCCACAACAGTTGCATCCAAAACCCTTGTCAGAGGGGCATTCCGAAGATTACTGGTGGTGATGGTGGTGGTTTAGTCATTAAGACGTGTCTGACTCTGTGACCCCATGGACTGTGGCCCACCAGGCTCTTCTGTCCATGAGATTTTCCAGGCAAGAAAACTGCCATTTCCTTCCTCTGGGGATCCTCCCGACCCAGGGATTGAACCCGTGTCTCCAGCATTGCAGGCAGTCTCCAACATTGCAGGTGGCTTCCTTATTGCTGAGCCACCAGGGAAGCCTAATTTTATGCATTAATTATCACTAGACTAATATTTTCTCTTGTTCAATTTGTAGTCATCATCCTTTAAAAAAAGAAATCAGTTCAAATTTAGATCCAAGTAACTAATCAATGTTCAACTGTAGTGGTTTGCAGTTTAGTCGCTAAGTCATTAAGACGTGTCCGACTCTTGCGACCCCATGGACAGTAGCCTGCCGTGCTCTTCTGTCCATGGGATTCTCCAGGCAAGAATACTGCAGTGGGCTGCCATTTCCTTCTCCAGGGAATGTTCAGTTAAAAGTAAATATCAAGTCATTTAAAGAAAACTATGTAAAAGGCAGCCTTTCATTCATCACCTTCTAGAAGCTACTAGAATTTCGCCGGATGCTTCGAATCAGATATCAGAATGGCCAGGTTGCTAGGTCTCCTTTTCTTTTCCAGGGGAATGGCCCCCAAGCTACAGCCATGGCTGATCCCTTGACTGTCTCTCCCTCCACTTCAACAGAGGCCTAAAAGCTCTCTAGGTGCCAAGCCCAAACCCCAGGTCCCAGAGCCTCCTTTGGGGAGGCCTCTGCTGTAGCACATGGGATGGTGAGACAAGAGCTGAGACTCCAAGGAATAAGAAACAGAAGAGGGGGATGGGGAACAGGTCACTGGAGAAGACCGATTCTTCTGCATTTCATACCTGGGGAGAGGTTTTACCTATGAAAACGTGACCCCAAGCCTCTCTAATAAAACTAAAAAGCCTGCAGCAGGCTTTCATGCAGAGATGTTGATGTTCAGCTGCTTCTGTTACAGCCCTGTATATTTTTGAGTTCTCCAAAACAATAAAAACAAAGGAATGATAATGACCCACAGTAACCTTAAAAAGCTTTTAAAAAGAAGGAATTCCCAAAGTCTGAGTCCACTTAATTAAATCTCCTTGACTTGGAACACAGAACATCATTTCTTTTCTGAACTCACTGAGCTTGGCTGAACTAGTCATGTACTACTGACATATTACTTCAGGAAGATGGACTAATTTAATTTCCTGCCACCAGAGCTTAAAATCTTGCTGTGGGTCCTCCTCAAAGGAGAGGGTTTTCTTGGAAGGATGCCCTGATAGTCTTTATTACCTTCCTCCTCCTTCTTCTGGTCTGTCTAATTACAGTGATAAATCTTTAAAGGAACTCACAGCATTGCCAGGAAAGGAGAAACCACAGGTCAGCAGCTCAGCGTCTTCACCCCGAACACCTCCTCTGCTTGAACTTGTCATCCCATTGTTAACAACCACCATCAGAATAGATACTACACGCGAAAAACTGAGTCTTTGTCCAGCTTCATCTCTTTTGTCCACTGAGGAAATCAGCTGCACATTTCTCAGGGCAACCACTCTCTCCCAGAATCTTTCGTGTTTGGATTCACGCCCTCTCACCTGTGCTGTCAAGGAGTCCACAACAAATTCTAGAACTAGGGGTGGATTTGGATGATCATAACTATCGGCTTCCTATAGAGATTCTAGAACACAGGTCACAAACTGGTCACATTCTACCTGAAGCCACTTTTACTTGGCCCAATCATTGTTTAAAAAAAAAAATAACAAAACAAACCCCCCAGCAATTCTACCTCTATATCTGTATATGCCTTGGTGAAAAACCTTTGCACATACGCAGCACAAGGAAACATAGAAAAGGATGCTTCCTGCAGCACTGCTACAATAGTAGAAAACTGGAAACAACCTAATCATCCATTTATAGAGGAACTGAAAAATAAAAGATCATACATTCATGCTACAGATATTATACTATTCAGTATTTAAAAGGAATAAATTGGAGCAGGAGTCAGCAAACGACAGCCCACAGGCCAAATCCAGCCCACAGCCAGTTTTTGTAAATAAAGTTTTATTGGAACACAGCCATATCCCTTTGCTTACATACTATCTATGGCTGCATTAGCTACAAAATAGGAGAGCTGAGTAGCTGTAGCAGAGACAGTGTGGCCCACAAAACCTAAAATCCTGATCTGTCATAGAAAAAGTCTGTCAACTCTGAATTAGTTACATATATTTACATTAATAAATAAACAGGTTGAGACTTTCCTCATGGTCCAGTAACTAAAACTCTGTGCTCCCAACACTGGGGGCCCAGGTTTGACCCCTAGTCAGGAAACTAGATCCTACATGTTGTAACTATAAAGATTTCACATGCCAACTAAGACCTGGCACAGCCAAATAAATATTTTTTAAAAAAAAGAAAGAAAGAAAACAAACAGGCTGAGTGAAAAAGCAAGCTACAGAATGACAATGACTAAAAAATTAGAAAACAATAGGTTCATGGATTTGCATTTATATATATGTAAGTATCCCCAAAAATGGAATAGAAGGATATACAATAATTTATGATAGTGCCTGCTAAAACTGGACAGAGTGAAATGTAGAGAATGGAACAAAAAAATGTAAAGGATTTTTTAATTTATCTGTAATACTTTATCATTTCTCTTAAAAACAAATAGAAGCAGGTTATGAGGCTTGAAGCAAATAAGAAAACATTAACGATTGTCAATTCTGCTTCCTACATTATTCTCTGAATGTTTAAGATTTCTGAAAAAAAAAAAAAAACTAAAACAAACAAAAAACCAATAGCAACTTCACATTAAAATAGACAGGATTTCTGCTTCTCTGGAAGAATGGGAATATCCTGATGGCCCCTGGCCCAGGCCCCAAGCACCAGCAATAGGAGCTGAATGACAGCTCAGCCACCCAATGATGGGCCCAGCCACCCAATCCTCCCCAACCCACACTTCCTACTGTCTCACTCCCAGCATGCTTTGCTCATTTACACTTCCTGCCTGGCTCCTGTAGGCATCTCTGTCTATGACCAAATTTATGTATGCACGCTCAGTCATGTCCAACTCTTTGTGACCCAGTGGACTGTAGCCCACCAGGCTCCTCTGTCCATGGAATTTTCCAGGCAAGAATACTTGAGCAGGTTGCCATTTCCTACTTCAGGGCATCTTCCTGACCCAGGAATCAAACCCGTGTCCTTTGTATTTCCTGTGCCTCCTGCAGTGGTAGGCGGATTCTTTACCACTGTGACACCTGGGAAGCCCTTGTCATGCTGGTCCATCTTTTTAAATGACACTTACCAAGGCTCTGTAATGACATGGAATATGCTTAGCATAAATGAAAAAGCAGTTTACAAAATTAAATACAAGTGATCACAATTGTATAAAAATAAGACACACATCAAAACAGCAGTAGTGGTCCACCCTGTGAGATGGGACTACATATAGGAGATTTTCCCTGCTCCCTCAACCTTTCTATATTTTCCAAATTTTCTCTAACAAGCATGTGGTATCTTTAAGTGGGGAAAAAATAAAGGTCTGGCAATTCACTGTTCCTTGCAGGAACAGCCCTGCAAGGAGGGGTACCCCGTGGGTACATAGTGCATACCGATACACTTTTAATGGATGCATTTCAACGCAGTGTTCTCTAAGCTCAGATCAGGTAAACACCTGCCA
Source organism: Budorcas taxicolor (assembly GCF_023091745.1). Classification (NCBI taxonomy): domain Eukaryota; kingdom Metazoa; phylum Chordata; class Mammalia; order Artiodactyla; family Bovidae; genus Budorcas; species Budorcas taxicolor. The sequence continues at coordinate 61,545,478 of NC_068922.1, read as the reverse complement.
ACTGCTTGGCCTGGAGTTCAAGGACTCAGAGTGTCTGAAAGGCAACCCAAGCCACAGATCACAGAGCCCAGCAGAAAAGCACCACAACACTCAGACAAGAAGATAAAAGTGACGCCCTATTAACCAGCCCAAACCAAGTCCATGTGCAGCTTTCTCTCAGCGGAAGCAGCTGTTTCTACTCTGTATCCACCTCATCACCATCAACACGACTCTTTCGCAACTGCTGTTAATTGTTCTGAAGGATCAGGACTCCTTGTTTGCCAATCCCTAAACCAACATCAAGAGAGCAAGCTCAACTCCGGGTCTCTGGTTCCCATGACAGCCAGTTAACAAAATGGGAATTACACAATTTTCAAAACAAGATTATTCATCTCCAATTGAAAAAATAACATCCCTGCCTGGAGAACTTTTAAAAGCACATGGAATCTGTTTTGAGAGAATAGTTCTATATCTGCTTCTATGTACATAAAATACATCTGGAGGAATATGCAAGAGCCAGATAACAACACTGGTTGCCTGTAAAGAGCTGGGTAGCTAAAAGCCAAGAGCCGAAGGGAGGCTTTACAGTGTATATCCTTTAATACCTCTTGAATCATGTAAATATATTACCCAGTCTTAAAATCAAATTAGGGGAGGAAAAAAGATTGAAAATTTTTGTGAAATTAACTAAACTATATCCAGATGTTAAAACTCATTTTCCTTTCATCTATCCACTTTCACTGACCACCACGAATAGAACGGAATAGAATGTTTTAACTAATGAACAAGGGCCCTACGAGTAAAGCTACTTGTTCCCACTTCACGGGGAAGTGTCATAAAAGAGCTTCTATGAGGTCTACAGCCATGGAGTCTTTAACATTCTAATGTCAATGTTACGTGCCATGTAGCCTCAGCCATAAAAGGCATTCAGAACAAAGACATCAAAATAACAGACTAATAATATATATTCTGTTATTACAGGCACTGTTTATAAACATGAGGGGATCTTTTTTTGTAAGCCAGTTGAGTGCTCTGTCTAAACACTTTCAAACTATCTCTTATAGTAATATAAGAGGCACAGCATTTCAAACCGGCACAAATTATTTGGGCATTTGAGCAATCAATATCAAAAAACTGAAGGGATTTCCATGACAGTCCAATGGTTAAGATCCCACACATCCACTGCAGGGGGCATGGATTCAAACCCTGGTTGGGGAACTAAGATCCTGCATGTCACACATGCTAAAAAAATATATATATATAAACATTGAAATGCAATACTTGAAATGTAATACTCCCTTGAAACAGCAACTCCATTTCTTGCTACTATTTTAAGGCCATCAGTGAATAACTGAATAAATGTGCAAGATGTACATACACCTTTATGTTTATCTCAACTGCATCTCTGACCACTTAAACACTCATTGATAAGGAACTGGTTAGATTATGACTTATCTCTACAATGGGAAATTATGCAATCATTAAGAATGGTAATAAACCTCTAGCTACTTATACAAGGGAAGATGTTCATGACATCTTGTTGGGAGGGAAAAAGCAGGCTACCCAACAGGACAGTTACTATGATGCAATTTATGTCTACATGTGCGTGCACAAGTGCAGAGACAGATGTGAAGGAAACTGCAAAGACAAGACACACCATTCAAGCATAAACTTGAACATTCAGCAGGTCAGGATTTGAAATTCTACTCTGCTACTCAGCTATAACATCTTGAGAAAGTTACACTGTCATAGTTTCTTCTATAAAATGGAATTAAGTAACAACACCTACCATAAAGAACTGTTATAAGGACTAAGTAAGCTAATAAATGTTAAATGCTCAGTCTAGTCCAAGATGCATAATAAACCCTCAAGAAAGGCAAATAATATTGATCTCTGGGAGTGAGCTTGCAAATTACTGTTTTTGCTTTCTTTGGGCTTTGTGATAAGTATGTGTATTTTGTTTCTTACAATCAAGCAGGGAGATGGCAATAAAAATATTTTTTCTTTGGGGGAAAAAGGTCTAGTACCTTGGTTTCAGCTTACGTGTCTTAAGATGACAGACTACTTATCTGGAAAGAAACCTGGAAAGGTCACAGACAAGAAACGTGATTACACAAATGCCTGCCCCAAATTCAAATTGCTGCCATGAGCTCCGTCATTTCATGACCCCAACAGGCAAACAAAGAAAGCACTTATCTAGCAGGGAAAAGAGGCAAAGAAACCGAAACATTCATAAAAAATATATTCAAGTCTAGGGGACACTAATTCAGAATCAATGTGGGTCTGGGGCTTCCTTGTATTCAATAGTCACGACTCATAAGCACTTAATGTATATACCTCTTCTAATCCTCAAAATCACCTTTTGAGGAATAGGTATTAGCCTTATTTTAAAAACAAGGATGGGAGGCTCAGAGAAATTTATTGGCTCAAGGTCACAGCAGTTAAATGGTACAGTCAGGATTTAAAACCAGGTTTGTCTTACTGAAAAACTCTAAACTTACTAAACATATACACATGCATATACATGTGTATCAATATATGCAGAGATTAAAACAATTCAAGTTGTATATACAGTGAACAAATAAATCTTCCTCCTACCCTTGGGGAGATACTTGAAGCACATGCAAACATTAATATATGATATATTCATGCTTAATATATCTTAACTAATATAAACATTGCTTCCCCACTTTTAAAATTGAGGTGTAAGTAAGTATATATCATCATTCTTTATCTTACTTTATAGATCTTAGAGAAATCTCCCATTCCTCCAACCCTCACCCCTGTCCCTACCTTTTAAGTAGCTGCTTAGATACCACAGCACAGTTGCCTGATAATGTATTTGATCAGTTCCCCACTGAGGGAAACTCCAAGAGTTTTTGGTCTTTGCAAAAGGTTTTGGTTAGTGCAAACAATGCTGCCGTGAATGTCCTGAACACTGGGCTTCCCAGGTGGCTCAATGGTAAAGAATCTGCCTGCCAGTGAAGGAGATGCAAGAGATGAGGGTTTGATCCCTGGGTCTAGAAGATCCCCTGAAGGAGGAAAAGAATACTCCAGTATTCTTGCCTGGAAAATTCCATGGACAGAGGAGACTGGTGGGCTACATTCCATAGCGTTGCAGAGTCAGACATGACTGAGCATACAACGCGAATGAATATACCTTTAACTATATGTGGAGGTTCTTAGTAGAAGTTACTGCTAGAGGTTTAAAGCTATGCATGTCCTTTTGACAGAGGGCACGGTCTTACCCACTCTCCTGACTACACCATTTATCCTCTCACCCACAGGGCACCCACCGTCCACACAACCCTGACGTTCAGGGCTAATGCTCTGAACTACCACTAAGCTATGAAGCTGGAAGAGCCTGCCTGCCAGGAACTTCTTGTTCCAAGTACTGATCCAGCAAAGAAATGAAACAGTCTCTCTGCTTAAAATTCATACTGTGATGTCAGAAACTTAATCAACCAAATACAACATTTGGTCCTTGAGTAGGACCCTTTTCTGGATCTTGATTTGAACAAGCTGATTATTAAAAATATATGAGACCATCAAGAAACTTCAAACCCTGATGTTAAGGAACTATCGTTACTTTTTAGGTATAAAAACGGTATTTGTTAAAGAAGGTTCTTACTCTTAAGAGATACAAAAGCATTTTCAGATAAAAGTGACATGCTATCTGGAATCAAAATAATCAGGGGTGAGGTCAGTGGGGTGGATAAAAGGTCACAGGTGAACCAGAACTGCCATGTGCTGATAACTGCTGGAGCTGGGTAATGGGTTCATGGTTCATTCCACTATTCGATTTTTATGTATGCTTCAGAGTTTCCAAAATGGAAGAAAAAACAGATTGCCTTCTGACCAATGGCACTTTTTTTTTAACTTTTAAGAAAATTTTAACTGTGGTTAAAAAAAAACAACCCACCTTATTATAAAATGTACCCTCGCAACCAGTCTTAAGTGTACAGTTCAGTAATGATATTTACAGTGTTGTGTAACAGATCTCTAGAACTTTTTCATCTTGCCAAACTGAAACTCTATACTATCAAATAGCAACTCCCCACCTCCGTCTCCCCAGCCCCTGGAAACCACCATTCAGCCTCATGGTTCATCTGTATTGTAGCATGTGACAAGATCTCTGTCTTTTATAAGGCTAAATACATCCCATTGTAGCATATACCATATTTTCTTTATCCATGGATATGGCCATGGACATGCGGGCTACTTGTACCTCTTGGCTATTGTCAATAATGTTGTAGTGATGATGGGTGTACACAATGACTTGTCCTTTTAATCAGACAGCCAGGCAGCTGGGCAGACAGCCACAACAAATTCTGTATTTGAAGGAGGGAGGTGGCCTGGAATAACAAAAAAGAGGTTCAGACACACCAGGGATTGAAACCCAGTCCAACCATTCCCAGCTCTGGGACTCCATGCAAGTTCCCTCACCCCTCTGAGCCTATTTCCTCCTCTGCAAAATGGGACTATCATGAATGCCCGGCTATTTGGGGTTGTGTGAGGATCAGAGAAGGACAAGCATGACGATGCCTGGCCTACAGGAGGTGCCTCTGCCCTGACCCAATTTACGGGAGTGAAAAACCTTGGAGATTGGAGAGAGAAGCAACATGGCAGACTGAGATAATCAGCAGCAAAGTAAGCAGAAACCAGGGCGACCTGGCTCCAAAGTTCATGGCCTTTTTTCCGCACCAGCATGTCCTAAATGTCAGTTTTTGCCATATCCATGCACTACCTGTACTATTACTGAGTTAAGGTTTTGCATTAAATCTACTTTTAACACACATTTCTTTTTATAAGAAACTTTCTATCACTACCATAAATGGAAAACCAGTATCACTTGTAAATGGAAGGTAACTGAAAATACATATAATGACACACAACAGTGTTACTAAATTCAAACTAAATAACTATAGCTTATCTAAGGCCCCAGAACTGATCTCCCTTGGTTAGAAAGGGAACTCAGCACATGTTAAGGAAGACTGGAACCAAATACTCTTCTTGACATAGTCAGAAGAGCCAAAAGAGTTTCAGAAGGAATAACTCTCACAGTGTCAACTCAACAGAATTTAGGATGTTGTATCGGAGTGTCACCTAAAATCCTCCCCCATCCCACCTCGTTTAACCTCTAGAATCTAATGCCATCTAAATCCTCAAAATCAGAGTCCCATTACCAACATCTCTAGTGATTCTGGTGTGTACATTCATGTTAGAGAAGCTGCATACACATGCTACCTTTATAGTAAACAGTTTCCAAAGCTGATCAAACAGAATATCCCATAAATCACAGGGTGTTTCAGTAATATAATGAATTGGCTACATTTTAAAAATTCCTCTCTGGAAGTCCATCAAAAATATCATGGTTCACTGCCTGATTCCATAAAGACATGCTTGCTCTCACAGCTCATCCACTGCACAAAACTGGTAACGTACATACAGTATTTCTGGTTAATCACCAGCCAATAGTCTATTCAGAGAATGAAGGGTTTAAATGTTAAAGTCTCATGTTCTGAGTTGTATTCACAAGGAATTCTGTATCAAAAAGAAAAACAGGGACTTCACTATAGTCCAGTGGCTAAGACTCCATGCTCTCAATGCAGGGGGCCCAGGTTCAATCTCTGGTCAGGAAACTAGATCCCACATGCCACAACTAAGAATTCCGCATCCTACAACGAAGATCGGAGATCTGTGAACTGCAACTAAGACCTGGTACAGTCAAATAATTAAATAAAAGAAGAAAGAAAAACAGATTAAGGAGACAGCAAAGAAGGCTGACAAAAGTTATTAAGAGATACCTTATGGTATGTGAATTACATCTCATGACGCTTTTTTTTTAAAGATATTTTTAGAGGGTCCTAATAAAATTTTAAGAAGGAAAAGGTACAGTTTTCCTTTTGAACTTCATAAAGTTCTAACTTTCCCTAAACTAATTTATTTAGAACTGTTCTCTTATGAGGCTGGCAGAGAAGCAAAGATGCTCACCACAGCACTATATGTGATTATTAAAAGCCAGAAACATCATCAGTGCCCACTGCTAGGGAAAGTTTACTAGCTCATAATTACTAAACATGAAAATACGGAAAAATGGTTATGAAATGTTAAATGAACATCTCCAAATGCAACACTGGAAATACACTTTGAGAGCAACTATCTGAAAAGACATCTGCAAGTGGACCAGTAAGCTGAAACTGAATCAGAATACCTTTTTTAAAGGTAATCCCTCCCCAGTAAACCATTAATGGCTGCCTTTTCAACTTTGTTTAGACACTATCTTGTTGAAAACATTATTTAGAAGGCTGCCTTTACAATTACATTTTTTTTTCAACAAGGAAAGGATCCAGTTTAAAGAAATCACGAGGGGACTTCCCTGGGGGTCCAGTGGTTAATTAAGACTTTGCCTTCCACTGCAGGGGGTACGGGTTCAATCTCTGGTCCGGGAAATAAGTTCCCATATGCCTCCAGGTCAAAGAACCAAAACATAAAATTCAGAAACAATACTGTAACAAGTTCAATAAAAACTTAAAAAAAAAAAGATCCTCGTTAAAAAAAAAAAAAAAAAAAAAACTTGGCCTTCCCTGGTGGTACAGTGGATGCGAATTCGCCTGCCAATGCAGAGGACGTGGGTTTGATCCCCGGTCCGGGAAGATTCCACGTGACATACAGCAACTATGAAAGCCCGCTGCCTAGAGCCTGTGCTCTGCAACAAGAGACGCCAGCACTGTGAGAACCCTGAGTGCCGCAGCCAGAAAGGAGCCTCCGCTCTCGGCAACGAGAGGAAGCTTGTGAGCAGCACAGAAAACCCGCTGCAACCAAAACATTGTTTTAGTTTTAAAAACATCATAAGAAACATAAATACAAGTTTATGCAAAGATAATCTTTAAGATGTCCACTGTAGCATTACTCATAGAATTAAGTACTGAAACCAGCCTAAATGACAGTGATTAGGGAAATAGGTAAGAACTGCATATCCATGAGATAAAACACATTTAGGAATGCATTTTCCTTTGGACAGTAAGATGATTTAACCGTAGTTATTTCTGGGTGAATCTTAGTCAATCTTTAGGATTTTCCTCATTTTTCCTCAGTGGAAATTATTTTTATAGTTAGGGGGGAAAAATATTTTTTTAAAATGCTGACAAAATTGAAGAAATAAGGAGGGAAAAGCACCATGTATTTCTTGGGCTAGAATCTGTCCTGCTATTGCAGACCTTGCAAAACCAGTAACTATTTCCACCAAGAACTATCTTCTTGCGGTTATCTTAAGTAACTCAAGCTGACGTTTTATCTTATCTGGATGGAATCTTTTATGATTTACTAGCTAGACTTTTTTGCTTAGGTTATTGAAATGTGTTATAAAGTAATGCTTACTACAGTCCCCTATGCAGCTGGAGACAGTACTATGAGATTTAGACTCTGTTTAATTTATTTCACACATGAAAGCCTCAAAGCAAGTCTTTCCAGAAACCAGTGCTGAAGCGGATGTTAAGGACCCCACGGTGGGTAACGGCATGTCCAGTCTCAGCTCCGAAGAATCTATTACAATTTCTATTTCACTTGGACCCACTTCCATTTATATACTATGTTCAAATATGACAAAATGCAACTGCTGCAAATATCTTGCCAAAAATTATAAAAATAAAACCACACCCACCACAATTATCACTGATGCTCTCTAATGCAAACTATGATTTAAATAAACCAGCATGCTAAAGATAGATGTGCCTGTGTGTGAAGAGCTCTCCATCTCCTATCAGTGTGACAAAGTGAGGAGACAGTGTGTCACCAAGATTAACTGAGCCTTAACCAAGAACATCCCAAGCAGCAATGCAGATGTCTGTGCTGATAAGATGAGCTGATGGTAAGGATCTCTGACTGCCAAGACAGAGCTCTCAAAGCCCCACCCTGGAAGGCCTGGGAGAAAGCACTGCATCAAGTCACCACGGAAAAGGAAAAGATTACCCAACTCAAAGCTGTCTTTCAGGCAGCGCTGGAAGAGCCTTGAAAGACGATCCCATGTCCATTTTGACTATACAGATCCTGAGGGCCAAAGACGCTGAGTTACTTGCCTTGGGTAACACAGCAAATGGCAGAATTGTGCTGATAATTCGTCTCCACCCAGATCCCACTGCCTTTTCACACCAGAATTTCCTGCGATGGTACAGGCTTTGATCAAGAACTCTTTCTAAGATTGCGGAGATAAGGGGATACTGGAAGGAAAATCCCACCCAGCAGACAGGGAGAGCTGAGGCTCAACAAAGGGAATCTTTTGCAATTAGTCCTCGCTGGTGGCACAGGACTTTAGCCAGCTTCTCCTCATTGGTACTGATGTTATCACCAGAATCAAGAAGCAGTTCAGGCCTGAATGACTCAAAATACAAGCTCACAGTACCTACCCGCTTCATGTTTCAGGCCTGAGTTAGAGCTAAGAAGAGGGAGAGGTGGCCTATCTCACTAATCAGGTTATCTGCCTGATGCCTGTCAGTCAAGTAATTGACATCCAGAATTATATTCAAACACCAAGGGTTTTTCCCCTGATTTCTTCAGTCATTCTATGAAGTCACTTTGCCTTCATCAGCACTTGAAGTTAGTCACCCGGGTACAAAAGGGAAAGAAAGGCCTTTGACGAGACGTCAGGGAGGTGCTGCCCATCTGAAAAACAGATGAACAAGGAGGGGCTGGAAGGGCAGTGGACCTGGAGTCAGCAGGCCTGAGTAAGTTATCTGACTTTCTGTGCCTCTACTTTCCTCTTCTGGAAAATGGGATTCATCACAGTACTCAGTCACCAGGCTGCTGTAAGGACTAAACGAGACAAGGCGTGTAAAGAAAGGACAGCATTTGGATCAATAAACGTGAGCTATTCCTGTTACAGGCATAGCTTGGAGATACGGCAGATTTGGCTCTGGACAACTATAATAAAGCAAATCTTGGAATAAAGCAGGTCACACAAAGTTTTTGGTACCCCAGAGCATATAAAAGTTATGTTTACACTATACTGTTGTCTATTAAGTGTGCAAGAGTATTATGTCCAACAAAACAATGTAATTGTTTAATTAACATGCAATTGTTAATTTAAAAATACTTTATTGCCCCCAAAAATGCTAACCATCACCTGACAACGCAGGGTTGCCACAAACCTTCAAATTGTAAAAAATGCAGCACAATAAAACAAGGGAAGCCTGTACTTTTATTATCATTATGTTTGGTTAAGTCCTAGTTTTGTGACTTATTACTGAAGAGATGCATCACCAGCTTTAATGTACCCAGAAAACACCCTGGGGGCACGTCTTGGTAAAATGCAGACAGGTTGACTATATCTAGACATAAACTCTACATTTCTAATAAGCTCTCAGGGCACATGGGTGCCTTGATCATACAGAACAGCCTTGGACCAACAAGGACCTACCTAGCCCTGCACCTACCAAGTATCTAATATTATTGACCAAAATGAATGCCCTCGGAGCGCTTCATCTGTCAACTAGGTAAAATACATATGCCACATGGTCTCAGCTAACTAAACATCAGTACACAAGAATGTGGAGGGAAGAGCATTCTAAACTGAAAACAAAGCTAGACAAGCGGAGGTGGTAAATTATTAGTCTTACTATTCACAGTGCTGAATCTACAACATTGTGAAGTCTAAATTTACCGAGACAGTTATTAGCATAAATGAAAAGCAGGCTCAAATTCCCCTGCTCAGAAGAGATACTCCATTCAAGGATGCTCTAGGAATTCTAGCAGAACACAACAGCTTCTCAAGGGATTCCCAAATCAAAAGCTCTGAAACTTTAGAAATGTCATTCGATGGCCAAGAAAGAACCACTTTGGCAGGCAGACTGTGGCCATTTGAGGCACTGAACTTCACAAGTGATTCCATTCTGTCTCCCAGAGTTGGCCAGCCTTCCCCCAGAAACCTTCATCAGCAAAGATCTTGAGTTAGGACAGCAGAGCCAACAGCAATGAAACAGATGGGCACTGCTCTGGCACAGCCCGCACCTGCCCCTCCAGAAGCTGGCAAAGAGCCAGACTTCAAGAAAAGTAGGGCTTCTGATGTCCTGGAGGAGGCTTCAAACAGACACACCTGGCTGTCTATCCTGTAGGATCTCCTCCCCAGAGGCTCTAAGTGGGATGTTTATATCTTGTGCCTCTCCTCCAAGGGTTCACAGGAACCAGAGCTAATTCTTCCACACAGGGCACCTTACCAAAAAGCTGTCTTATCATTTTCAAGGCAGATGGCACCACCAACATCTACCTAGTTGATCAGGCCAAAAACCCAGGAATCATCTATGATTCCTTGCCCTCAACCACCATCCCGCTGGTTTCACCTCCACGACACATCCCCAATCCATCCTCTTATGCCATCTCTACTGCCAACACCCTAGAAAGCCACCATCACCTCTCACTTGGCCTCTGAACGACTGTTCAGGCTGCCATTCTTATACCTCTTAAAATTCACTGGCCACAGAGGCCAAAGTGAGTTTTAAAAAACACAAAACAGATCATATCACTTCCTTCTTAAAGCCTTCAGTGCTTTCCCATTGCTTCTGGAATAAAAGCCTACCTCCGTGCTCTGGGCTACAGGCCCTGCACGACCTGAAGCCTCACCCCCACCCATCCCCGACATGTCCACTTGCTCCGGCTACTCTGAGTCTTCTTTTGTTTCCCAGAATTTACCAACCTTATTCCCACCTCAGAGGCTTTACCCCTGCTCTTCTGCCATTTTCAAATGGCTGGCCACAAATCTCAGCAAAAATATCATCATCTTAGAGTAACCTTTTTGGACCACCCAGTTTAAGTGGCAGCACCCCCATGGAGAAGTTACTCTCTACAACACACTGTTTTACTGTTTTCAGAGTACTTATTTCCATTCATTTACCGGTTTCTTCTGCTGCTGCTGCCATTAGAATGGAAGCTGCATGAGAGCAAGGACCTCACCTACCTCTCTACCATCACAGCTCCAGGCTAGAACTGCACCGGACACACACCACGTGTTCAGCAAGTGAATGAAACTGAGCCAGTAGGGCGAGAGCACTGAACTTGGAGTCAGAAGGCCTGGAGGTCAACGTGAAATGGGCCACCTACTAGCAGCCTGGCTTCTTACCTCAAGTCCCTCGACTGTAAAATGGGAATCTCAATCTGCACCCTCCTGTCCTCACAGGGTTACTGAAAGACCAAATGAGTGAAGACACGTTTAAGCATTCTTGTAAACCATTAGGCACCATAAAGAGGGCACCGTATTATAAACCAGCACAACAGAAGGTTCTTTCTCAGAGACCCATAAATCAGTGGATAAAGGGCTTAGAGAGCAAGCCAAAACTTCTAGCCCAGGCACCCAACAGAAACCTAAGGACACAAAGAGATGTGAATCCACACCTTTACACCAAGGAGGGGAAGACACAAGACACGAACTCACTTAAAGACATAAAATTCAATTCAAATGCTAGCGACATGCAAATTAAGCTCCGAGGTCCTTGAAGAATGTGGAGTTGGGGCTGATCTCCACATGCCCCACATGCTTGGCAAATAGGGATTTGGTAAACATTTACTGAACTGGGAGTTGGACAACCAGACCTGGCATCTGACCATCATCTTTCGTTTTTCTTTGCAATCCATTCTGACATGGGATTACTGGTTCCTGGGGTAACCCCGTAACAGTGACATTTATACCATACTATGACAGCTACTGTTTCATGAATTCAGTGACCTTGTGAAGTTGACAAGACCTAGTATCATCAGCATATGCTTTAATTTATTCATTCACTAACCATCATTAGAATATAAAGCATCAGTTCAGTTCAGTTTTAATTCAGGTTATTTAGGCAGCTGCTGCTGCTGCTGCTGTTGCTAAGTCACTTCAGTCATGTCCGACTCTGTGCAACCCCATAGATGGCAGCCCACCAGGCTCCCCCATCCCTGGGATTCTCCAGGCAAGAACACTGGAGTGGGTTGCCATTTCCTTCTCCAATGCATGAAAGTGAAAAGTGAAAGTGAAGTCACTCAGTCATGTCTGACTCTTAGTGACCCCATGGACTGCAGCCTACCAGGCTCCTCCATCCATGGGATTTTCCAGGCAAGAGTACTGGAGTGGGGTGCCATTGCCTTCTCCTTAACATAGCCTAAATAACAATAGCTAACGTTTACCAAAATTGCCAGGCACTTCACATGTATTAGGCATAATAAATCTTCACAACAGCCATGGGTGGTAGATACTATTATTACCCTACTTTTCCAGATGCTGAAACTGTAGCACAAAGAGGTAAAGCAAATTACTCAGTGGCACACAACTTAGAAGCAGCAGAGCCAAGATTTGAAGCCAGGCAGCTTCATTCCATGCTTTTAAACCACTAGCATGCCATCAGAATTGCACAATAGCACTAAAAGGACCCATTAGCTTACTCCTCTCATTTTACAGAGGAGGGGTCAGGAGGACAGAGAAACCCCTTTAAACATTTCAACTCTGTTCTGAAGTTCACACTTTGGATGGTATCTATTTAACTGAAGCTTTATGTAAGATCTTGTTTCCTTGTCAGTGGAAGAAAAGCCTCTAGCCACAGCAGTCAGAAGGAACAAAAGAACCGCTGAAATATCAGAGATATCAGGGTACGGAGAAGAAAATACAGGATTTACCTGGAAGTGTGTCCAGCTCCATCACTTAATAGGTATAAAATTCTTAGGCAAGTCATTCACTTTTCTTAGCCTCAGTTTCCTCATCTTCGAAATGGAGATGACATCACCACCTACCTGGCAAAGTCTATGTGAAGATTAAATGAGATAATATACCTGAAAAGTGCTTCTTAATCATATACAGCTGACCCTCAGTATTTGTGGGGAATTGGTTGCAGGAGCCCCGGTGGAAACCAAAATCCATGGATGCTCAAGTTCTTTATATATAAAGGTGAAGTACATAAGTTTGTTTAAAAAAAATCGCATCCACACAGTTCAAATCTGTGTTGTTTAAGGGTCAGTCACACTTGGAAATAGCTATTACTGTTTCAAGAACTTCTCAAAAGACAGAAACATAACTCTCTGTCTTCTGGAAGAGTCAACAAGACCTAAGTAAAAAAATAAAACCACAACCTCAACTATCAACAAGGACTTGACCCTAGGGTTTCCCCCACCAGGACTATTTTGCAGAAATCCACACCACCTCCCTTGCTCTTAGCAGAATGAAGAAGTAAAACTGAGGGGGGATGTCAACAAGGGAGGAACATCACTGGTGCACTACACACCTAAACCCTACCTGTCTCAAAGTCAGCCCCTCCAGGAAGCCTTAGCCAAACCACTCCACATGCCTCCTAACAGCTTGTTGAGCACTTATTATGTGCCAAGCTACTTGACATACCCATCTTACTGGATTCTCACTGCAGTTCATTAATGCATTTTACAGATAAGAAAAAAAGGCTCAGAGATTAATTTGCCCAAACCAACACCATTACTAAGTGGAGATGCAGAGTCTCAAATCCAGGCACTCGGACTTCAAATTGGACTCTTGGCCCTTCTCCTCCCGACTGAGGGAACTTCCAGCATGCACGGCTCAATATCTTAAACACTCCGAGCAGCAAGTGTTAGGACCCCACTGGGCAAACAAGTCAACTGAGGCCAAGAGGGAAAGGGACTTGCCCAAGGTCACACAGTGAGCCAGGGGCAGCGCCAAGATTTGGACCCCAAGCTTTCGCTTCCCCACCTCCCTTACCGCTTCCCCTCTCCCTCCCGCTTCTCCCCCGAGTTCCGTCTCTGACTTCCACCCCTCGCGGCCGGGTCTGGGGTCGGGCCGCACTCCCGCTTGGGGGAGAAGGGGACGAGGCCGTCCGGACTGCCTGAAGATGCCCAGGAGGCAGGGCAGAAGATGCTCCCGCTGCCGGAGCTGCAAAGCCTGTCGGTGGTGCCGCCGCGGGCCTCCAGGGGAAGATACCATGCGGCGGAAAGATCGGCCCTGCCCAGCGGCCCTGCGGCTCCACCCCGACTCACCTGCAGCCCGAGCTGAAAGCGGGCGGCTGCGGGGGCGGCGGCGAGCCGTGGGCTTAGCCGTTGGCTCAGCCGTTCCCCGCTGCCCCGGATGGGGAGAGAACGAGGCCGCTCACTTCCTTAGCAACCGGCTCGGCGACCTACTTCCTTAGCAACCAGTGTCAATTTCAATAACTTTATTGAGACACGAATGACGGTCATTGACAGTCAGGCACGGCAGGGAGGGGCCGGGCACGGCAGGGAGGGGCCGGGCCCGGCCAGGTACTGGCCCTTAGTAGGTACCCAAGACCCTTCGGTCCTTTCACCCATCTAAGGGGGTGTGAGACGAGCGATACACGGTCTGACTCCGCCTGCTAGTATCTCGTGCCTCAATTTCTCCATCTGTAAAATGTAACGCACTGGCTTTGTCGTGTCCTTTGGCCTTTTCTAAAGTGCTTTCATGTCTCAAACTCCCATTTAGAGTCCAACAGACCACTCAACCGAAAATTCAGCAATCATTCCTGTCCCTTCTTTCTCCTTCACATGCCCCTCCCACCCCATTAAGTCAGTCACCATGTCTCTTATTTAGAGTGTGTATGTGCGTGCGTTAGGCACTCAGTCGTGTCCGACTCTGCGACCCCGTGGACTGTAGCCAAGCCAGGCTCCTCTGCCCGTGGAATTCTCCAGGCAGTTCTCCAGGCAAACTCTGGAGTGGGGTTGCCATTCCCTTCTCCAGGGGATCTTCCTGACCCAGGGATCAAATCTGGGTCTCCTGCATTGCATGCAGATTCTTTTTCGTCTGAACCAGTACCTCTCAAATATTTCTCCTATCCACCTTTCTCTGTCCCCAGTGCCATCACATCAGGCCAGGCGTTGTCCTCATCTCTAGCCTGCCTGACATAGTTAAGCTCTACTTCTACTCCTGTGTCCAGCCCTGACCTCCCAATCTATTTTCCACAAGGTGGCCAAAGTGATCATTTTAAAACATAAAGCAGATTGGGTCACATTATGCTCAGTACCATTTAATGGACTTCCATTTCTTTCAAAATCAAGTCCAAAGCCCTTACTACTTTCTACAGAATCAGTAAGACTCTGTTCCAGCCACATTTGCCTCTTAGGCCAGGTTCCATACCCCCTCCCCCAGGAACTCGACCTGCTGTTACCCGCTGCCGCATACTGTTATACCTGCCATGCTTAGTCCATAGTAGGTGCTCAACAAGTATGTGAGTCCATACATGCTTAGTCATGTCCAACTCTTTGCCACCCCATGGACTGTGGTCTTCCAGGCCCCTCTGCTCATGGAATTTTCCAGACAAGAGTACTGGAGAAGGTTGCCATTGCCTACTCCAGGGTATCTTTCCTGACCCAGGGATCAAACCCTTGTCTCAAATGTCTCCTGCATTGGCAAACGGATTCTTTACTACTAGTGCCACTGGGAAGCTCTGAATACCTGGGATGTTCTTCCCCACCCTACAGCCTACCTTTGTCTAATATGGCAAATATTGCTACTTGCTCCTCTCACATTATTTTCTGGCTCCTAAACGCACAATTAGACAACATTTCCCAGCCTTCCCTGTGGTTCAGACCAAGTTCTGGCCAAATGAACATGATGTGTGCCATTCTCAGGCCTAACCCATAAAAACCTCTCATATAATTGTTCATACTTCCTCAGCTTTAAGGTGAAGGGCTTTAAAGGACTTGAAAGTGAAGGACTTCAAGGCTCTAGGAGATGGCTGAGTTGCAGAATTGGAGGAATCTGGATCAATGAGACACTTCTTAGTAGACAGCTGTCCAAACTAGACAAAAAAATAAACTTTTGCTAGATTCTGCTACTGAGGCAAGGAGAATTTTTGTTACAGCAGTTAGCTGGCCCCAACTAAGATACCTGACTCGGAATCATCCTTTGGGTCCTTACTTACTTCCCTTCACATGTTAACCTACTCTACGTGCCTACCCAGCATTATTCAATATAGTTAAGTCCATGAATCATGTTTACCCTATAATAACTACAAACACTGTTTCTACTGAACCCAATAATGTGGGTTTATGTTTTATTTCTTCCACACTTTTTCATTTGTTTCCTTTGCAGCTATTGCTATTTTTTCTATATGTCTTAAACTTCTTTAGAAATTGTGTCTTGACCTTCTATTAGAAATTGTGTTTAATGGACTGAGCTAATTTTCTCATTGTTTTTCTCTTTCATTCCTCTTTTTTGGCTTTTTCTGTTCTACTCTCTGGGAGATTTCCTCAACTTTAGCATCCATTTCTTCTAAGAAAGGATTCTGGGCTCACCTTTCAGTTATCAGTATTCCTCTCTGCAGACGTTAGATCGTAACTTCCTCCTCCAGTTTAAGTCAGTACTTCTCCTCTGTCTCTGTCTGCTGTAAGTCTGCCAAAATTTCTGGACCACTGATGTCTGCCTCCTCTTCTATTCACATTGTGGGCTGATACATTTTTTATTTCTTACTGTCATATAAGCAGGAGTCAAGGAGAAAAAAAATCAATCAATACTAGATGTCTATATTTATAATTTTAAAAAAAACAGGTACATAAGGAGTATAAATAGCTAGTTCAGAGAAAGGGTATAGAAAACATGGCTTTCAAACCTAAAAAGATGCTCTGCTCACTCATATTAAAGAAAATGAAAATTGAAATAACATTGAGTTTTTTTTCACTTATCAGAAAGAAAAAAAACTTTGATAAGGGCCTGTTGATGACAGCCTGATCTTGTTTCTGTCCTTAGCAAGCTATATAAAACTGTGTAGAAAAACAGGATTAGTAACAATAGTACTAAAGTGTAGGGTGATCATCTCATCCTTGTTTACACAGAACTTTTCCTGTTTGCTATCAGTCAAAAGTCCCATCTCCCAGGGAATTCCCTGGCAGTCCAATGGTTAGGATTCTGAGTTTTTGCTGCCAAGGATGTTGGTTCAATCCCTGGTCAGTGAACTTAGATCCCATAAACCACACAGCATGGGGGAAAAAGTCCCATCTCCCAAGAAAGCTCTCAGCTGGGCAAACCAGGGTGGTTATTCACCCTAGTATGGTGGGGTACTATTTTGATATATTACTTAGTATGTTTCCATTTGCTTTCACACTGTGACCCCGTTTCCACTCAACTTAGACTTTGAGACAATTATTGCTCAATAAAGAGTTGCTTCAGGAGAAAAATAGGGAAAGGATGTTCTGAATTCTAAAGTCCTGGAGAGAAGACTCACGGCATGCAAGAAAGTCAGAGCAGGGCTCCCAAGCTCCCAGTTCTGGAGACTTGCTAAGTTTAAGGAAGAAAAAAAAGGGTGACAATGCAACAGCAAGGAAAGAGGCCAGTGGGGCCGGGATGAGTGGGTCCTGATATGGAGATATCATGTGGACCAAAGCAGAGAGCCCTCCGCTCCAGCTCCCCTGCAGAGCAAACTCCAGCCTAGAAACGATCTGGTCTAATTCCAGTGAACGCCACTGTGTCAGTTCATTTTAAGCAATAGTAATCAACTCTGGCTGATGATAAGCAGAAACACAATTCATTAAATAAGAAGTTCAAGGACTTCCCTCATAGTCCAGTAGCCAACACCTTGCACTCCCCAAGCAGGAGGCACAGGTTCAATCCCTGGTCAGGGAACTAGATCCCACATGCCACAGCTATGAGTTCACATGTCACAACTAAAACCCAGAACAAACAAATAAATAAAAATAATTAAAAAAAAAAAAGAGAGAAGTTCAAAACTCATCAGGAAACTCCTAGAAGTGAACAGGAATGACAAGACCAGGTCATGTGACACCTTATACTATGGAGTCGTCTGGTGAGGACATTGGGTACCAACTTTCACCACAGATATCTGGCCATGGGCACTATCTCAACATCATTCTCACCTACCCTCCACATGAGGTTTGCTGGCAGTCTCAGCTTCTTTGTAACCCAAGCTCTGATTGGTTGAGTCTGACTCACATGCCCATCTCATACTTGCAGTGGAAACTATAAAGGCAAATACCTGGCTTTTGGCTTCTATGGTGGGAGACGACTGCCTTCATTTACAAAATGAGAATTCCTTGAATATAAGAAAGGGATTCTGTTGTTGTTCAGTTTCTCAGTTGTGTCTGACTCTTTGCAACCCCGTGGACTGCCGCACACCAGGCTTCCCTGTCCTTCACCATCTCCCAGAGTTTGCTCAAACTCATGTCCACTGAGTCAGTGATGCCATCCAACCATCTCATCCTCTGTTGCCCCCTTCTCCTTCCGTTCTTAAGCAAGAAAAAATCCAATTATAATCAGACATCTCCTTACCAAAGATCTCCATCAGTCCTCCTCCTCACTGTCACTCAGTGAAGACACCTCTCCCCAGTAGCCTCCATGCATCCAGTAGCCACCTAGCTGGAACGAAGCTCAGTGTGTCGTGAAACTGCTCAGTCCCCATCTGACTTGTCTTGTGAAGACATCTCATTTTAATGGCCAGGAGCATCATGAATCCCCTGTGCCAGAGGAGGGCACTGGGTAGCTAGGGGTTGGGAGCAGAAGGGGTATGAGGACACAGATCCGTGGGCACCTGTCCAGGGTGGAAATGAGTGTAGTCAGCTTGCAGTCTCCTCTCAAACCAGGAGAAAGACAAAACACATCCCAGAAACCCATGGATAATTTTATTTTGCTCTCACCCAGGGAAGATAACTTCTGATAGACTCCATACAGGGTTGACAAATGGCAGATGGCTGGCTCCCCTTGCAAGAGTAAAAATCACCAAAGTTCCTTTCTTTTCTTGACATTCTACAGCAGTGCTATCCAACAGATCTTTCCACAGTGGTGGAAAAATTCTATATTTGATGGTGTCCAATACAGCCACCAGCCATGTATGGCTATTGAGTGAGATGTGGCCGGTACTACTGAGGAATTGAATTTTATTTATTCAACTTGAATTAAATTAAGTTTATATGGCCAGGAGTGGGTAGTGGCTACCGTATTGGATAGCACAACTCTGGGATATGGAAAATGACAAGCATGACTGTGGGGTCCAAATGGCCTTGGGTTTGAATCCCAGTTCTACCTCCACCAGATAGCCGAGTGTCCCAGTATGTCACATTATCTCTCTGGCACTCAGTTTCCTCATCTGAAAAATGGGGCTATTAATGCCACTGCTCAGGTTTATTGTGAGGATAATGGACATACAGAACGGAACAGTGCTTGACACTTAGTAGGTGCTCCAAAAAATGGTGACTCTCTTTCCCTCCTTTATTGAGTGAGGGTCATGGCTTCCTCCAGGCAAACAATAGTTGCAGTGTAAGGAGTCCTACCAGTTACAGAGTTTAGTCTACTTGGAAATTTCATACCAATTGGGGAAGAGGGTTGGAAAGGGATTGTTTAAAAAGAAGGAGAAGGTAAGTGAAATAAGTCAGGCAGAAAAAGATAAATACCATATAACCTTACTTCTGTGTGGATTCTACAACCAATAAGCAACAAAACAAAAACCAAGCTCATGGATATAGAAAACAGATTGGTGGTTGCCTGAGGCAGGGGGTGAGGGTTGGTGAAGTAGGGCAAGGGGGTTAAAAGGTCCAAATTTCCAATTATAAAGTGAATGCAATGGTGATGTATAGCACGGTGGCTAGAGTTAGTAGTTCTGTATTGCACATTTGAAAGAAGCTAGGAGCCTGGATCAGAGGCGGCAATGGCAGCCCAGTCCAGTACTCTTGCCTGGAAAATCCCATGGACGGAGGAGCCTGGTGGGCTGCAGTCCATGGGGTTGCTAAGAGTCGGACACGACTGAGCGACTTCACTTTCACTTTTCACTTTCATGCATTGGAGAAGGAAATGGCAACCCACTCCAGTGTTCTTGCCTGGAGAATCCCAGGGACGGGGGAGCCTGGTGGGCTGCCGTCTATGGGGTCGCACAGAGTCGGACACGACTGAAGTGACTTAGCAGTAGCAGCAGCAGGAGACTGGATCTGGAAAGTTCTCATCACAAGAAAAAAATTGTTGTGACTGTGTGTGGTGACAGATGTTAACTGGGCTTACCGTGGTGATCATTTTGCAATACACATATATAAATATGGAATCGTCACACTGCACACTTGAAATTAACATAATGTTATGTCAATGGGAAAAAAAGAGTGCAAAGGGAATGGTCTGTGAGAATGAGAAGAGATGGCATCCCAGCGCCCCTTTCAGGAAGAAACAAGATGCTGGGTTTGGACGGAGGCCAAGCGCCTGAGACATACTTGATGGTCCTCGCTTGGCTGAGCGCCCAGGCTCAGTATGGATGAGACGCTGGGATCTGAAAGAGGCTCTAAGGGCTGGGAATCAAGCTAATGTCTTCTAAATTCACATCTTGATGTTTTCTGAAGAAAGCCAGACAGAAGTTTGCCGGTAATGCTTCCTCCTCAGGCACTTAACTGGCTGTACGACCTTGGGCAAGTTTGTTCACCTTCTGGACCTTCTTTCTCTACACGCCTCCTGCAAGGTTGCTGTGAGAATTCACCCAGAGAATGGGAGGGAAACTGCTTTTCCAACTATCAGTCACCATAAACGGTAGAAGATGCAGAAAAACCGATGATGTTTAAAATCTCAGAGCCAGAAGGTCGTTGTGGAAGACTGATGACAGAATGAGAACTAGAATCGATGCCCCAGGACAGGGTCTTGTCTTGTTTCTCATCCTCTGGCACAACACAGGCATTTAAAAGCAAATATTATCTCCATTCACCTTTAAATGAGCAGATTTTAACGCATAATACTCGGCATTGGCAGGAATGAAGAGAACTTTCACCCCACTGCAGACAGGATGAAATTGGCACAAATTGTAAGGAAAATTAACAAGATGACTAAGAACCATTTGAGTCAGCCCATACCACTTCTAGGAATCAAGTACAAGAAAATAATGAAAGATGCTCCTAAAGATTTAGACACACGCATGTTAATCCCAGCTTCATTTACACTTATTATGTCCAATGTTCACTTCACTTCACTCACTTATTATGCCAACATTAGGGGAATGGATAGATAAACTAAGTTATTGATATATCAGTAACAGGGAATGTAAAGTTGCCATTGAAAATATTTTTTGAAGAGCATCAAATGATACGTAGGAATGCTCCAGAAAATATAATGAGGGGGAGAGTAGGATATGTATATCCATCAGGAAAACTTTTAATGTCCCATGGTGGTCATCAAGAAACAGTCTCTTAGGCAATCAACAGAATGAAAAAGAAAACCTCCAGAAAATAGTTGCAAGTATAAGGGGTTAATGTTCAGAACATGTAAAGAATCCCTACAACTCGACAATAAAAAACAAATGAGTCAATTAAAAACTAGGCAAAGGCTTGATATTTCCTAAAAAAAGGTATACAAATGATCACCAGACACGTGAAAAGATGCTCAAAAGATGCTCAAAATCATTCAGTTCAGTTCAGTTCTGTTCAGTTCAGTCACTCAGTCATGTCTGATTCTTTGCAACCCCATGAATCGCAGCACGCCAGGCCTCCCTGTCCATCACCAACTCCCGGAGTTCACTCAGACTCACGTCCATCGAGTCAGTGATGCCATCCAGCCATCTCATCCTCTGTCGTCCCCTTCTCCTCCTGGCCCCAATCCCTCCCAGCATCAGGGTCTTTTCCAATGAGTCAACTCTTTGCATGAGGCGGCCAAAGTATTGCAGTTTCAGCTTCAACATCAGTCCTTCCAAAGAAATCCCAGGACTGATCTCCTTTAGGATGGACTGGTTGGATCTCCTTGCAGTCCAAGGGACTCTCAAGAGTCTTCTCCAACACCACAGTTCAAAAGCATTAATTCTTCGGCGCTCAGCCTTCTTCACAGTCCAACTCTCACATCCATACATAACCACTAGAAAAACCATAGCCTTGACTATACGGACCTTAGTCGGCAAAGCAATGTCTCTGCTTTTGAATATGCTATCTAGGTTGGTCATAACTTTTCTTCCAAGGAGTAAGCGTCTTTTAATTTCATGGCTGCAATCACCATCTGCAGTGACTTTGGAGCCCCCCAAAATAAAGTCTGACACTGTTTCCACTGTTTCCCCATCTATTTCCCATGAAGTGATGGGACCAGATGCCATGATCTTCGTTTTCTGAATGTTGAGCTTTAAGCCAACTTTTTCACTCTCCTCTTTCACTTTCATCAAGAGGCTTTTTAGTTCCTCTTCACTTTCTGCCATAAGGGTGGTGTCATCTGCATATCTGAGGTTATCGATATTTCTCCCAGCAATCTTGATTCCAGCTTGTGCTTCTTCTAGTGAAATACAAATCAAACCATAAATTAAGAGCTATAACAAGTGTCGGAGAAGACGTAGAGAAATTGGATCCTTATGCTGTGTTGGTGGAAATGTAAAATGGTGCAGCTGCTGTGGAACTCAACATTGATTTCCTCAAAAAACTAAAAATAGAATTAACATACACTCCAGCAATTTCACTTCTAGATATTCACCCAAAAGAACTGAAAGCAGGATCCCAAAGAAGTATTTGTACACTCCATGTTCTTGGCAGCATTGTTCATGATAGTTAAAAGGTAGAAGCAACCCAGGTGTCTATGGATGGATGAATGGATAAATAAAATGGAGTGTAAACATACAATGGAATACTATTTAGAATTTAGGAAGAATTTAGGAAGGAAATTCTAATACGTGCTATAACATGGATGAAGCTTGAGGACATTATGCTAAGTGAAGTAAGTCAGTCACAAAAAGATAAGTACTATATGATTTCACTTACATGAGGTACATGCTGCTGCTGCTGCTGCTAAGTCACTTCAGTCGTGTCCGACTCTGTGTGACCCCATAGACAGCAGCCCACCAGGCTCCTCTCTCCCTGGGATTCTCCAGGCAAGAACAGTGGAGTGGGTTGCCATTTCCTTCTCCCACATGAGGTACATAAAGTAGTCTAAAACCATAGAATGGTGGTTGCCAGGGGCTGGTGGGGGGATGGGGGCTGTTGTTTAATGGGCACAGAGTTTCATTTTCCAAAGATGAAGCATCCTGGAGACTGGCTGCGCAGTGACCAGAATGTACTTAACACTGAACTGGATACTTAAAATGGCTAAGACGGTACGTGTGTGTGTTAATCGCTCAATCGTGTCGGACTTTGTGACTAGATGGACTGTAGCTTGCCAGGCTTCTCCGTCCATAGAATTCTCCAGGCAAGAGTACTGGAATGGATTGCCATTTCCTTCTCCAGGGGATCTTCCCAACCCAGGGATCGAACCCAGGTCTTCCACACTGCAGGCAGATTCTTTACTGTCTGAGCTAGCAGGAAATAATAATAAGAGGGCAAATATTATGTATATTTAAACCACAAGTTTTTTAAAAAAAGAAAAGTGGCTTTTAGCTCTTTTCATCCTATTCTACCTCCATACCACACAGGTTGTTTTCTTGTCCTTGAACTTGTCACTTTGTGGCAAGGTGGCAGCTCCAGGCATCAGATGCTCACAGCAGCATCTTAGGTGGGAAGACGCAGGGACAGAGGCTTCATCCCAATGATGCTGTCTTTCCATCCATGCAAAGTGAGGTAGCAAACTCACCACTCATGTTTCCTGGCCAGAAATGGGCCATATGCACACCTCCAGCAATGTTCGGTGTCCATGCTGTCCAATACTGAAGCCACAGTCATATATGTTAATTATAATTTCATTTTAATTAGTTGAATTTTAAAAGCCACATGTGGGCAATGGTAACCAAATTGGACAGTGCAGCAATACAATCTATTAATAGAAAGAGGATAAGATGAACATGAGTGGCCTGCATCGGTCATGAGTCCTTTCCCTGGACAGGCTGAGTTCTCTAAAATTAAGGCAACTCCATTACCACCAAAAAACAAAATTGAGGGACTTCCCTGGTTGTCCAGTGGCTTAGACTCTGCGCTTGTAATGCAGGGTGTCCAGGTTCAATCCCTGGTCAGGGAACTAGATCCCTCATGCTGCAACTAAGATCTGGTGCAGTCAAAATAAAAATAAACAAATAAATATTAAAATTTCTGAAGTTCTGTGAACAAGAAAGAAGGGTGTGTGTGTTGAGTAGATTACCAACAATCTCTGCTACAGGTAAGCTACTGTATCTAATCACACATTTGGTTTAAGAAGAAAGATGTGCATGTCTCTGTGTGTGTGTGTGTATGCGTGTGTGTGTGTGTGCACACGCGCATGCGTGCAGGAAAAACTGGAGGTATATCCATCAAATATTTACAATGGTCATTACCTCTGGGTATTGGCATTATAGTTTATTCTTATTTTCTTCTTAACCCTTTTTATATTTTCTAAATTTTATGTAGTAAGCAGAACTATATTTATTGTGAATAATAAGTAGCTACCATTACACACTTATTAGAATGGCCAACATCCAGAAAAGTGACAACACCAAATGCTGGTGAAAACGTGAAGTAGTGGGAGCTTTCATTCACTGCTGGTGGGAAAGCAGAATGGGGCTTCCTGGGTGGTCAACGTTAAAGAATCTGCTTGTCAGTTCAGGAGAGGCAGGTTCAATCCCTGGATCAGGAAGGTCGCCTGGAGGAGGAATTGGCAACTCACTCCAGTATTCTTGCCTGGAAAATCTTAGGAGACTAGCGGGCAACAGTCCATAGGGTCGCAGAGAGTCTGACACAACTGAGTATGCACGCTTATGTTTACAGGAATGCAAAATGAATGGTACAGCCACTTTAGAAGACAGTTTGGCAGTTTTGGTTATTTTTTTTTTACAAAACTAAACATACTTTTAACATACAATCCAGCAAGTATGCTCCTTGGTATTTACCCAAAGGAGGCAAAAAACTGTCCACACAAAAACCCGCATACAGATATTTATAGCATCTTTATTAATAATTACCAAACTCGGAAGCCACACTGAAGATGTCATTCAGTAGGCGAATGGATAAATAAACTGGAATATCTAGATAATAGAATATTATTATTCATTGCTAAAAGAAATGAGCTATCAAGCCATGAAAAGCCATGAAAAAACTTAAATGTATACTACTAGGGGAAAGAAGTCAATCTGAAAAGGCTACACAATGTATGATTGCAACTTTGTGACATTCTGAAAAAGTGTTCAGTTCAGTTCAGTTCAGTCACTCAGTCGTGTCCAACTCTTTGTGACCCCATGAATCGCAGCACGCCAGGCCTCCCTGTCCATCACCAACTCCCGGAGTTCACTCAGACTCACGTCCATTGAGTCGGTGATGCCATCCAGCCATCTCATCCTCTGTCATCCCCTTATCCTCCTGCCCTCAATCCTTTCCAGCATCAGAGTCTTTTCCAATGAGTCAACTCTTTGCATGAGGTGGCCAAAGTATTGCAGTTTCAGCTTCAGCACCATTCCTTCCAAAGAACACCCAGGGCTGATCTCCTTTAGAATTGTCTGGTTGAAAAAGTGTGGAGACAGTTAAAAGATCAATGGCTGCCAGGGGTTAGTGGAGAGGGATGAAAATGTAGAGAGAGCATGGAGTATTTTTAAAGCAGTGAAAATAACTCTACATGATACTATAATGCTGGATATATGTCATTATGGACTTGCCAGGTGGCACTAGTGGTAAAGAACCCACTTGTCAGTGCAGGAGATGTAAGAGACTCGGGTCCGATCCCTGGGTCAGGAGGATCCCCTGAAGAAGGGAAATCCCAAGGATAGAGGAGCCTGGCTGGCTACCATCCATAGGCTCGCAAAGAGTTGGACACAAATGAAGTGATTTAGCATGCAAACACACATATGTCATTATAGATTGTTCAAAACCATAGAATGTACAAAAGCGAATACTACCATAAACTATGGACTTTCAGTGATAATGATGGGTCAAAGTAGGTTCATCAGTTGTAACAAATGCACCACTCTGGTGAAGGATGGTGATAATGGGGGCAGTTCAGTTATGCATGTGGGGGACAGGAGACAACTTTGCTGTGAACCTAGAATCCGGCTCTAAAAAAAACACTTAAAAAATGAACGAACTAAGTATCAGTTGCGGTTTTGATGAAGGATATCATTGGCAAACCACCATTCTGATTCTGGTGATTACAATTCCTGGGGTAACCACTACCTATAGGGTGATGAAGGTCCATCACTTCCCTTTCCTGTCCCTGAGCAGCAAGGATATCTCTGATGCCTTGGAAACAGCAAAACTCAGGCTCTGCACAAAGATAGCATCCAACATAGCAATGGCCAACCCATCAGAAAACATTTACTGAAGCGACCGTGGGCAGGGCATCACTTTAGGAACAACAGGACACCTAAGGATGACTAAGACATAGCGTTTGCACTAAGCTGGGACTGTAGAAGCACGGGGAATCTTGGCTCTACCAATTCTGTGTGACCTTGAATAAGTTGCTTTCCTTCTCTGAGCTTCAGTTTCTTCACCTACAACCTGGGTGTGACTCCTGCTGGATGACCTCACAGAATTCCTATGGGAGAGTTACTAATGAAATGCTATAGTATGGGACTTTCCTTGTGGTCCAGTGGCTAAGACTCTGACTCCCAATGCAGGGACCTGGGTTCAATCCCTGGTCAGGGAAGTAGATCCTGCATGCCACACCTAAAGATCCCGCATGCCACAACAAAGATCGCAGATCCTGCGTGCTGCAGCTAAGACCTGGTGCAGCCAAATAAATTAATTATTTTTATTTTAAAACAGAAACACTGAAGTGAGATGCTCCATTACTTAATGGCTTACGGGAGATGCAGGTAAGGGGGAATCTCCAGGTTTGGAGGCAGACAGATCTGGGTTTGGGTCTCAGCCCTGCCACTGACGGCTGTGAGGCCTTGGACAAGATGCTTGATTGCTCAAAGCCACTGAGTGAGGAACACAGGTGCAAGGAGCATGGTGTGATATCAAAGCCCATGAACTGAGAATTCAGACCCGGATGCAAGACCCAACTCTGGCATTTATCAGCTACATGTGTTCTTCTGGCTATTTCCAAGGAGAATCAGAAGTAAAGAAATTCAAAGGCACACTCCTGACCAGTAGGAAAGTGGGATCAGGGGGTAAAAAGATAGGAAGCACTTGGGTTAAGAACGGAGACAGATAATCCACAGGTACAAGGGTACAAGGCTGAGGGTAAGAAGACCAAGGGGAAGCCCACGGGAGAGCGGAAAGGATATTTATGGAGCATTTACAGTAAGTCAAGTATTCAATCCTTACAATCACCTATTCTGAAGACACTTTTATCATCCTCACCTTATAGGTAGGAAAACTGGCCAAGGTTATGTTTTTGTCCCATGAACCCAGAGCCCACACTGTTTCCTCTCCCTACAGTCAGGTGGCCCTAGCTCATCATCCCTGTATTTCTCTCAAGTTTTCTGCAAATACTGGATGTGTCTCCAGACTAAAAAATAGCCTATTTTCCCCCTCCCCTGAGGCTTCCAGACTTGTGGAGAGCAGACACAAACTCATAGTGATTTGAGATGAAGCCTGGGGAGGCCCATTCAGCCCATTACTGCCTGCAAAGTGATGAGGCTCGGTTACTCAGTCCCTACCCCTGCAGATCTGCCTGGCCTGTCTCTGACTCTCCAGAGGCTCCCCTTCTCTCAGGGACAGAGCTTGGGGGCTCTGACAACCTCACTGTTGGCCATATTTCCCACATTTCTCTGGCCTGTCCCCATGAGCCCACAGGCCTCTTTGTGCCTTTTTTTCAGAGGTCCTTCCCCCCTGGAATTCCCTCTCCCCTGAACCCCTCTTTCTTCTCATACGTGACAGACCTCTGTTCATCACCCCTCACCCACCCCCATTCCACTCCAAAATAGGATCCTGCAAGCTTCCTCTTTCAGCTCAGTTTTGTCTCGGTCTTGCACAAAGGGAAATGTTATATGTGCTGGCACCTAAGAGGAGAATGTGAACTGTACTTCTAACAATTAAAACCAAGTAAGTAAGTAAGTGCTAGTCATTCAGTTGTGTCCAACTCTTCGAGACCCATGGACTGTAGCCCATCGGGCTCCTCTGTCCATTGACTTCTCCAGGCAAGAATACTGGAGTGGGTAGCCACTGTCTTCTGCAGGGGATCTTCCCAATCTAGGAATCGAACCTGGGTCTCCTGTATTGCAGGCAGATTCTTTACCATATGTGCTGACACCTAAGAAGAGGAAAAGGTGAACTGCACTTCTAACAATTAAAACCAAAGTCCCCCTTTAAAGGGCCTCCTAGGTGGCGCTAGTGGTAAAGAACCCGCCTACCAATGCAGGAGGCATAAGAGATAGCAGGTTTGATTCCGGGTCAGGAAGATCCTCTGGAGGAGGGAATGGCAGCCGACTCCAATATTCCTGCCTGGAGGATCCCATGAAAGAGGAAACTGGTGGGCTACAGTCCACAGTGTAGCAAAGAGTCAGACACAACTGAAGCAACTTAGCATGCACACACACCTCCTTTAAAACCTTGGAACTTACCTTAACCATCCTTATCAAAAATTACCTTCACAGGCAGAGCTAGGAACAGTTTATAGAAGCCCAAGAGAGGCCTTCATAACAATTTATTTATTTATTGCATTTATTTAGCACTGCGTATTCATTTTAAAATATTTGTTTCTATTTTTTGTTTATCCCTAGGTTGGGAATATCCCCTGGAGAGAAGGGAAAGGGTACCCACTCCAGTGTTCTGGCCTGGAGAATTCCATGGACTATACAAGAGTCGGACACCACTGAGTGACTTTCACTTACTTACTATAAATTATTTATTTATTTATTTGGTGTTTCCTTATGCCAGGCACTGTTGTAAATACTTTACAGCCTATCTTTTCCCATATCTACATCTTTAGGAGGTGGAAACTATTATGATCTCCATTTCACAGGTGAGAACTGAGATTTCAAATCGTTACCCAGTAAGAGGCAGAGCCAGAGTCATTCTGTTCTAATGCAGTTTCAAAGCCCATGACTTTGGTGTCTCTGGGCCCACAAACTGGTGGACTGGGGAAGCACCTGACTACAGTTGTGTTTTATCTGGTCTGCTACATATTTTAAAAACAGAGAGGGCTTCCCTGGTGGCTCAGTGGCAAAGAGTCCGCCTGGCAATACAGGCGACATGGATTGGATCCTTGATCTGGGAAGATCCCACATGCTGTGGAGCCACTAAGGTCGTGCGCCTCAGTTACTGAACCTGTGCTCTAGAGCCATGAAGCCACAGCTGCTGAGCCCATGTGCCGCCACTACTGAAGCCCACATGCCCTCTGCCCACATGCAGAGTCCGTGCTCTGCAACAAGGGAGGCCACTGCAACGAGAAGCCCGCACACCAGGTCTAGGGGGTGGCCCTGCTTTCCGCAACTACAAAGTCTTCACAGCAGTGAAGACTCAGCACAACCAAAAATAAGTAAATAAATACAAACAAAAATTTTAAAAAACTAGAGAATCAATTGCCAACATTTAAAAACTAGCAGATTTCTCCTATCAATTGGAATTTTCAGCTTCTCTTGAAATATCCAAGGAATTCCCTGGTGGTCCAGTGGTTAGGACTCTCTCTCACTGCCAAGGCCCTGGGTTCCATCCCTGGTCCGGGAGCTAAAATCCCACAAGTCATGAGGCTTGTGGCCAAAAAAAAAAAAAAAGATTCCTAAGACTCAGCCACACTGTCTGGGTTCCCACATGGCAATAATAGGCTGGGGGCAGTAGCAACAGCCCCTGTTAAACAGAATGTGTGCATTCCACTTTGCCATTGGCTCCCTGGTCCCTCGCAGGCCTACCTCATTTTTAGAAAACTTTCTTCGGCTGCGCCACATGACATGTGGGATCTTAGTTCCCCGACCAGGGATCGAACCTGGACCCTCTGTACTGGAAGCACAGAGTCTTAACCACTGTATTGCCAGGGAAATCCCATTTATTTTCTTCGACTTCCTGGCCTTTGGAAGCATGTGAGTTTGTGGCTCCTGAGTCTACAGTTTCTGATAGTTGCAGTTTCCTTGCAATGTAGTGAGTTCCCCATCACTGGAGACGTGCACACTAACGCTTAGTGCAGGTGCTGGAAAGAGATTGCAAGAGCTGACTGGGATCACATGGCATATATAGTCCTTTCCAGCCCTGCAATGCCAAATATTTACTTAAGACTACAGCATGTATTGTCAAGAGCTAACTTCCCCTCTGATCTCAACTTACTGTTTCAACCTTTCCTTCCCTTTACCTTGGTTTCTTGATCTATTTATATATTTTAATCATATGATTATGCTGTATGAATTCTGGTAAGCTTCCTCAAATCCTTTTTGGAACAAGGCATGGGGAACAAATAAATCCAGACATAAATATTTGCATAAAGGGCTTGGTTCCAGATACTGAAAAGAAAAAAAAGAACTATAAGTTGTAACAGCCAAGGTATGTTAGTTTCCCTGAGATGCTTGGGCTCAAAAAGATAAAGGACCTAAGAGTCTGGGATGTAGCAGCTGAATGAGCATGAAGCTAGGTGGTCTCAACTGATTGTCTCAGGAAATGAAGACTCAATGCTTTATCACCCATTCTTTATTTAAAATAGATTTTAAAATTATAAAACTAATTATGGCAGTTTTTTTAAAAATCGCTTCAGATTCCTTAACATTTCTCCCACAGAGAGGGAGAATCTATGTTTTCTTTCCTTGAATCTGAGTGGGCTCGTGGCTGATTTAACCAATATGCTGTGCTTAGTTGCTCAGTCATGTCTGACTCTTTGCAATCCCATGGACTGTAGCCCACCAGGCCCCTCTGTCCGTGGGATTATCCAGGAAAGAATACTGGACTGGGTTGCCATTCCCTTCTCCAGGGGATCTTCCCCACCCAGAGATCGAACCCGGATTTCCCATGTTGCAGGCGGATTCTTTACCATCTGAGCTACCAGGGAAGAAAGATGGTACAGATGATCTTATTTGAAAAGCAGAAATAGAGACACAGAGAACAACAGTATGGACACCAAGAGGGGAAACTGGGGAGGGGTGTAGTGGGAAATATGCTCACTACTATGTAGAAAATGGTAACTAACGAGAACCTACTGTACAGCTCAGGGAACTCTGCTCAGTACTCTGTAGTGACTATATGGGAAGGGAATCTGAAAAAGAGGGGATATACGTATATGGATGGCTGATTCACTTTGCTGTATAGTAGAAACTAACGCAACATTGTAAAGCAACTATACTCCAATAGAAATTGATTTAAAAAAAAAAAGTAGCCTCATGGAAATACCTACATGGGGAATAACTAAAGCCTCCTGCCACCAGTCAGTGAGGAACTGAGGCCTCCTTTCTGCAGCCATGTGAATGCCCCATCTTGGAAGGAGACTCTCCAGCCTTGATCAGGCCTTCAGACAACTACAGCTAAGGATGATTTCTTGACTATAACTTCATGAGCCAGAACCACTCAGCTAAGCTAATGCCAGATTCCTGTCTCTTAGAAATTGGGTGAGGCGATAAATGCTTATTGTTTTCACCTGCTGAATTTCAGGGTTCATTCATTCACACAAACAGATAACTAGTACCCAAGGTTCAAAATTTTTAAACATACAAAAGAAGATATAGCAAAAGCTCTTTGTCACTCCTATCTCTAAACACCTGGTCCCCCATCCTCTCCCACCTCCCCCAGCTAACTTACAGAAAGCCTTGGGAAATGTTAGGTTTATTATCTGGGATACAGAAGCAGATACCCTTGGCTCCTCTTATAGATTATCTGACTGAAGATAGACTGCAGCAATATGGCATTCCCCTTCCAAGCTATAAAGCCATGCCCTTCTTTCTGCACAGGAACTGAGCCTTTTCAGCCCTGATGCCACCTTTCCCTGCCATAGCCTCGATCTCCCACGAGCATCCCCACATCCTGTCCAAGTGTGAGGGTGAGGGATTCCCCTCCTTGCACACCAGTGGAAAACATTGGTGTGAAAGACATATGTCTTTTTCTTTGACCCACAGAAATCAGAAATCAAACCACACACCTCCCAACACACAGTCCCAGCCTGGTCCCCA
Organism: Budorcas taxicolor; assembly: GCF_023091745.1. Classification (NCBI taxonomy): domain Eukaryota; kingdom Metazoa; phylum Chordata; class Mammalia; order Artiodactyla; family Bovidae; genus Budorcas; species Budorcas taxicolor. The sequence continues at coordinate 61,513,685 of NC_068922.1, read as the reverse complement.
GCCTTCTCTCCAAGGTGTCCAATCTTTATCCTGCCCCAGCCTTATATCCTCACCCCAGACTTCCCAGTCTGCTCTTCTGACCTCCCAAGACACTGCTCGTGCCAATCCTTCTTCCCCGAATGCTCTGCTCCCAACCTACCCTTTTGAAAACAGCCACCTCTCTCTCTCTGTGAAGCTTCCTCAGATATCCTCACATGCCTCCTTGCTTCCAATCTGGCCCCCATCCGTCCATTGTCCATTTGACAGCCGGGAGACTGATGCAAAACCTGAAGTGGTCCTTCCACTTCTGGCAAGATGGAGAAACAGTCTCCACCCTGCCTCTGCTGCTGAATGCAGCTCCACACGCTGGACAGGGACAACAAGCAGCTCTTGAGAGTTCAGAGAAGTCAGCAGTAGAAGCCAGATTGGGGAAGAGAGCAATTCAAGGATCACCAATCCGGCAGTGAGTTTACGTGTTTTTTTTTTTTTCAACTGAAGTGTATGTACTTTATTTTATTTTATTTTTATTTATTTGGCTGTGCCAGGTCTTAGTTATGACATGTAAGATCTAGTTCCCTGACCAGGGTTCGAACCCGGGTCCCCTGCATTGGGAGCTCCAAGCGTTAGCAACTGGACCACCAGGGAAGCCCCCAAGTGTTTTGTTTTTTCCCTCTGGTATTCCTTGGGCTGTCTCAATGCACTCAGAAGGACCAGGATGGGGGCGCAGGGAGATCCTTATTTTTATCCTTTCTGCCGTTCTCGTGTGTCCTTCTCCCCAGGCCATCTGTGGTGGCACAGGTGGTGGCAGGTGCCTCCGGGAGCCTCAAACAATGAGGAAGGAAAACTTCCTCTCCAACTGGAGGAGCTGTGGTCCAGAGTGGGGTGAACCACTACTGATTTGTCCCCTACTTGAGCGCAGTCATGGGAAATGCGCGTCAGAGTCGGGTAAATAAAGCCCCAGGGAGCCAGAAAGTCCCAGGGGGAGAGCAGGGAGGCGGGAGTTTGGAATAGTGACCCCATAAAGTTAACTGTGAACTTCTGGTCTCACCCACTAGCTGTACATGAGTGGATCTCACTTAAACAGCTCCGCATAGACTTTGAGAACTGAATCACGAGCGAGGCTGCTCGAGACCCAAGTTCTGAAAGCCCATAAGTGGCCCACACATAGAGCAGATGCACACGGCACCAAAGAGAGTTTGAAAACAGGACTGACATCGGAACCAAAACCCACAGAAGGCAGGAGCTGAACCCACTTTGCCAGTTGCCTGCTAAGACATAACTATCGATATTCTCTATGCGATTTAAGTGAGATTAAAGGCTATTAACATAGGACAGGCAGGCCTGGTGTGCTGCGATTCATGAGGTCGCAAAGAGTCGGACATGACTGAGCAACTGAAATGAACTGAACTGAACATAATAATCAAAACATCCAGGACAAACTACCTGCAATACAAAGAAGTAGAAAATGTCTACTAGCATGGGAAAGTCGATGAAAAGATGCCGACAGCAAGACGCTGGAATGATCTAAAGACCTTTAAGCAGCTGTTACAAAAATACCCCAAGGAGAAAATGGGGAGTTAATGTTTAATGGGTATGGAGTTTTAATTCAGAAAGAAGAAAAAGTCTGGTGATGGGTGAGTGGTGACAGTTATACAACAATGTGAGTATACATAATGCCCTGAACTGTATAGTTAAACTTGGTTAAAGTGGTAAATCTTATGTATGCTTTACCATAATTTTAAAAAATACTCCATGGAGTAAGGATAAAGATTTTAACTTTCTTTAACTTTTCATAACAGAATATCTCAAATGGAAATTTTAGAAGTGGAACATACAATAACTGATATTAAAAACTCAATGGAGGGCTTACCTGGTGGTCCAGTGGTTAAGAATCCACCTGCCAATGCAGGGAACATGGGTTTGATCCCTAGTCTGGGAGGATCCCACATGCTGCGGAGCAACTAAGCTCGTGAGCCACAGTTTTTGAGCCTGTGCTCTAAAGCTGCTGTTGCTGCTGCTAAGTCGCTTCAGTTGTGTCCGACTCTGTGCAACCCCATAGATGGCAGCCCACCAGGCTCCCCCGTCCCTGGGATTCTCCAGGCAAGAACACTGGAGTGGGTTGCCATTTCCTTCTCCAATGCGTGAAAGTGAAAAGTGAAAGTAAAAGTGAATTCGCTCAGTCGTGTTCACCTCAGCAACCCCACAGCTCTAAAGCTAGGGAGCTGCAACTACTGAGCCCTTAAGCTGCAACTACTGAGGCCTGCCAGCCTAGAGCCTGAGCTTCACAGCAAGAGAAGTCAGAGTAGCCAACACTCTATGCAACTATAGAAAGCCCACATGCAGAAATAAAGACCAACCACAGCCGAAAATAAAATTAGTTAATTAAATCAATCTTTTTTTTAAAAAAAGCTCAGTGGATAGGCTAAACAGTAGAATGGAGATAGCACAATCTGTGAACTTGAGGACAGATCAATAGAAATTACGCAATCTGAACAACAGAAAAAAATAAGCATGGTCCATGAGACCTATGGTGCAGTATCAAAAGGTCAGCATAGCGGAAGGATGGGAGAAGGAGTACGGCGCATGAATGTTTACAGCACTTCATTTATAATCCACTCCCCAACTGGAAATCACCCTTCCTCGGATAAATCAGTAAAGAAACTGTGGTATATCCTCACAAAGCTCAGCAATGCAAAGCAACGAGCTATTTGATGCAAATAGGCTTCCCAGATGGTTCAGTGATAAAGAATCTGCCTGCTAACGCAGGAGACACAGGTTCAGTCCTTGGGTTGGGAAGAGCCCCAGGAGAAGGAATGGCAACCCACTCCAATATTTTTGCCTGGGAAATTCCACAGACAGAGGACCCTAGCTGACTATGGTCTACAGGGTTGCAAGAGAGTTGCACATGGCTTATTAACTAAACAACAACCTGTAATCCTAGATGACTCTCAGGGACATTATTGTGGGCAAAAGAAGCCAGTTTCAGAGGTTGTACTGCATGACAGCATTTATGACATTCTCAAAGTCAAAACAATGGCGATAGATCAGTGGTCACCGCAGGTTAAGAGTGGGGAGAGTATCTCACTACAAACGGAAACTGGAGGGCTTTTTGAGAGGTGATGGAACTGTTCTGTATCCTGTTTGTGGTGGTGGTTACGCAAATGTGCACGTGTTAAAATTCATAGAACTATAAACCAAAAAAAAAAAAAAAATTTACCATATGTTAATTAAAACAAAACCAAAACCTTGTGGTAGTCAGTCTCAAGGTGGCCTACGGAGATCCTCACCTCCTTGTATTTATGGCCTGTGCAGTCTCATGGAATAGGGTTGGCCCATGGACCAATAAAAATGGTAGAGGGGACAGTGAATGAGTTCTGAAGCTAAGTCATAAAAGACACTGCAGCTTCTGTCTAGGCCTCTTGAATCATTCTCTCTGAGGAAAGCAAGCCACAACGCTGTGAAGACAGCCAAGCCAGCCTGTGGAGAGGAGCTGAGCCACCAACAGCCAACCCCAACTTGCCAGTCACGGGAGTGGGTCATATAAGAGATGGACCCTCCGACCACAGGCAAGCCTTCAGGCGAATGCAGCCCTGACCAATATCTTCTTGCAACCTTACAAGAGATCAGAACTGAACTTCTCAGCCAAGTTGCTCCCAAATTGTTGACCCACAAAGAAACTGTGGGAGAGAATATATGATTACTGATGCTTGAAAAGACTATATTTTGGGTTACTTGTTATGTTGTTGTTCAGTAGCTCAGTTGTGTCTGACTCTTTGCAATCCCATGGACTGTAGCACACCAAGCTTCCCTGTCCTTCACCATCTCCTGGAGCTTGCTTAAACTCATGACCATTGAATTGGTGATGCCATCCAACCATGTCATCCTCTGGCGTCCCCTTCTCCTCCTGCCCTCAGTCTTTCCTAGCATCAGGGTCTTTTCCAGTGAGTCAGCTCTTCACATCAGGTGGCCAAACAATTCAAGCTTCAGCATCAGTCCTTCCAATGAATATTCAGGATTGATTTTGTAGGATTGACTGGTTTGATCTCCTTGTAGTACAAGGGACTCTCAAGAGTCTTCTCTAACACCACAGTTCAAATGCAGCAATTCTCTGATGCTCAGCCTTCTTTATGGTCCAACTCTCACATTCGTATACGACTCCTGGAAAAACCACAGCTTTGACGAGGCGGACTTCTGCTGGCAAAGTGATGTCTCTGCTTTTTAATATGCTGTCTAGGTTTGTCATAGTTTTTCTTCCAAGGAGCACGCGTCTTTTAATTTCATGGCTGCAGTCACCATCCACAATAGGTAATGACAGTCCTGAGATATAGGTCAGATCATGTCTCTCCCCTGCTCAAGACCTCCCAGTGGCTTCTCACATCACTGACGTAAAAGCCAGAGATGAGGCCCACTCAGGTCTGGCCTGTGCCCTCCTCATACCTCACCTACTTCTCCTTCCTGTCCCTCAAACATTCCGGGCTAGCTTCCACTCCAGGACTTCTGTACTTGCTATTCTTTCTACCCGAAATGCTCTTCCCAAGTATGCATACACTCACTCACCCCCTGCAGGTCTCACTCAACTGTCACCTGGACACAAAGGTCTTCTCTGACCACCCCAGCCACCTTCCTTCCCTCTACCCTAGTTCATTCTCCTTCATGGTTTTCATGACCTCCTCATACTTTATGTACACATTTTTTTTCTTATCTGTTTCTCCCCCATTACAAAGCAAGCTCCATGAGAGGAAGGACTCAATTTATAATGGTTCAGTGGTTTAATTTGTATTCCCATTTTACAGATGAGAACACTGAGTCCCAGTGATTACACACTAGATTAATATTAAAGATAGTCTGTGCACCCAAGCCTTGGGACACCAAACCTAGTGCCTTTTCTAAAGAATCAACCAATCCAAAATCCTCATTTTCTAGTTCAATAGGAGATAAGAGTTCAGAGAGGGCTGGGAGGACTTCCCTGGTAGTCCAGTGGCTAAGATTCCATGCTTCCAATGCAGGGGGCCTGAGTTCCTAATGCAAGGAACTAGATCCCACATGCTGCAACTAAGAGTTTACATGCTGCATCTCAAGATTCCATGTGCCTCAACTAAGACCCGGCATGGCCAAATAAATATATATATATATTTTTTTTAAGAGAGAGGGCCGGGGATTTTCCTGTCACTAAGAGACAGTTCACTGTACCCTCCCCTTGTATACCACTGACTTAATATGGGCCGGAGTGGGGTCTCTCCCATTGGCCCATCTCCCCAGTTGGCTGAGAGCTCCTGTTCATTCACCAGCAATGGTTGGGAGAAGATGGTCTCCCAGTGAGCTAACACAGCACTGAAACACAAAGGACAGAAGTCAAGAAAGTTTCCAGCAGGAGGTGCCTGGTGAGGCTTCTGGAGCCCCAGTAAAGTTTAACCCCCATATCTGGAGCCCTTGCAATAGTTCCAAAACATATTCGTGCCCTTTAGCATCTCTCTGGCAGCCCCATGTCAGCTGCTGGTTCAGAAACCAAGCCTTAGAAAGATAGTTTTGCAATTTTGTGAAATAATACTATTATCATCAAGCATCGACGATGTGCCAGGTACTCTGGTAACAGCAGTTCTTTACATTCTCACAAAGACCCTATAAATTAGGATGAAATTATATCATGTATGGGCTCAACAAATTAGGGCAGAAATAGTAAATTTTGCCTTTATACTTTGGGACTTGACTTTAAAGGAAGCTGAGACTCAACTGAAGACATTATTTCCATTTGACAGATGCAAACGCTGAGTCTCAGATAGGCCAATAACTTGAATGAGTCACACAGCAGTTAGTGGCTGAGTTGGGGTTCAAACCCAAATCTCCTGGACTGTGTAGAGTCATCGTAATATACCACCAGGACAGAAATCAAAGTGTCTGGACCCAAGATAAGTGGCTTCTCCCTAAGCCACATCAAAAACCAATGAAGCCAGACAGTGTAGGGAACAGGCACCATGCCAGGGAGGATGAATTGGCACAAGCTCTTTGGAGGGCAATGTGGTCATGCCAATCAAAATGACAAATGTGCACTCTCTTTTGACCCGTCAGTGCCACTCTAGAAACACATGTGGGAAATGGCACCTGTTCCATGGTTTACATTGCGGCCTCGTTTGTGATGCCTCAGAAAGGTTAAATGCCTCTTCCCCTGAGAGCCCCATTGGTCCTATGCTGAGGGTCTTCAGGGCTTGTATAAAGATAAGGCTGAGGGACTTCCCAGGTGGTCCAGTGGCTAAGACTCCTTGCTCCCAGCGCAGGGGGCCTGGGTTCAATCCCAGGTCAGGCAACCAGATTCCACATGCCACAACTAGGAGTCCACGTCACAGCTAAAGATCCTGAATGCCTCAGCTAAGACCTGACACAGCCAAATGAGTAAAGAGAGAAAGAATTTTTTTTTTAAAATAAAGCTGGCTGTTCATGTACCATTAGCTACAATGGTGCTATTAGATTTTTTTTTTTTAAAGGTAAAGTGAGGGTTTCCTAACCTTGATCTTCATAATTCACAACACATTATTTACTTAATATTTTTCTCTAAATCAAATCATTTTTTGTAACCTAAGTAAGTTACTTAAAAGGAAACGTTAAATCACATCTGTAATTGAAAACATACAAATGCAAAGTATCCCCAAAATAAATATACTCAAAGCAAAACAGGGGTACTAAATTCTGGCTAGCTAATGTCTGACTCCTAGTCTGCCGTTAGCAGGATGGATTAGCAGGTGCTAGAGTAGTTAACGACTGGCACTAAACTGAGACTTTCTCTTTGACATTGTTAACAGGACTGAGGAATTGCTGAAAAGAATCCTCTCCTTCTGCTAGTGCCCTGGACCTCCTAAACGATCTTATATTCTGTTAACAGAGGGGAAATAGCCCCACTCTGCAGAGAATGAATGTGTGACGTTTTTTTTTTAGAGGTGGATCTTCAAAGAGGGATGGGGTGTCCTCCTAAGATTCCCTCTTCCCACTGGGGTGGGCTGAGTCATCGCGTGCAGGGAAGGAGGGAGTTTATAGGAAACGCCTTTTGTTCCTTCCCTTCCTGCTCTTTACCTGGTTGGGCTTGGCGTCCTGGGCTGATGATCCATAAAGGATTAGCTGTAAAAACAAAACAAACCTGCTTGTCCTTAAATAATGTTATTTCAAGGCAAAGGTCCCAACCTTGAAATAAATAGGGTTTCAAGTAAGAATCTGAATTAATTCTGACAACATAATCCAGAGAGCAAGATTTGCCTTCAGGTTTTTTTCTGTTAACCCCACGAAGGACAAAGAGAAAACTGAGGAAAAGGATCTTTACTTCCGAGCCAGGGAAGGATTATTGTTTATTATCATCATTAAGCTTCTTTGAAGTGAACAGAACATGGAAATGAAAGCTCAGCTTTCTTTTACCCTCTATCCCGTTTCTCCTTCCTGTCCATTCTCCTCCATGCTTTTGGAGGGTCTGTGATGTATCAGGACAGCATTTCCCAGCTTTGGTTCCTTTGAACACAAGTTTCTCCATTTCTGCCTAATCCACAACCCTCTCTACTGGTAGTTACTTAATTTTCAAAAAGTGTAACTCTCTTTGTTTTGCTTACGTAAGTTTGGCTCCATCCTAAAACAATGAACCTAAAACAACGAACTCCGTTAAATCAAGGACTGTATATATTTCCCCCAGTGCAAAATAGAGAGAAAAGTCAATGTTACAACACAAACTGAGCATGACGGGGTCCTCTCAGAGCCACACCACTGACTATGCTTGGTGGAATTTTCAAGGCATGCCAAGCCTCAGGGAAGGCCCTCCATAAGTGCTTGCTGGCTGGCTGACCACAGTGCATCACCCCCACGACCTTCTGACCAGTGGTGTTCATTTTAGCTCCTAGAGAGCTTGTTAAAAAATCACTGGGCTGCATCTACAGAGATTCTGATTCAGCAGGTCCAGAGCAGGGCCTAGGCATCTATAGTTCAAACAAGTTGCCCCAGGGGATGTCGACACCAGATGTCCAAGGAATACAATTTAAGTAAGTCTTGGGCTACTGGGCATCAAAATCACTTGAAGGTGCATCTTAAGATGCAGATTCCTGGGCACTACACACCAGACATTCTGATTCCTCAGGCCTAGGTGGGTCCCTGGAATCTGCCATATTAACCAGCTCTCTCCAAGGATCCTCCGGAGACCACCATTAGCATCTGGAACTCAGAGGTGAGTGACCCACATCAGGTCACTCTGCAAGTCAGGGACAACTTCTTCTCCTTGTTGGTTGGGCCACAGACCTCAGAGCATTCTGGACTTCCTCTTCCCTCCTAATTCCACTGCAGTGTGTCAGCAAACCCTGCTGGCTCTTCCTTCAAAACATATTTCAGATTTTCTTCAAAAGTCTCCAGTATGTGGACTTGGGAATGAGACAGTAAATGAAACAAGACTGGTGAAATGCTAAGGGTTGTTGAAACTGAAAATTCACTTTATTACAATTTTTATGTATATTTGAATTTTTTCCAAAAGGCAGCTTTATTTTCTTAATTTTATTTTTTGGCCACATCATGTAGCTTACAGGATTTTTTAGTTCCCCAATCAGAGATTGAACCCCAGGTCTTCAGCAGTGAGACAGTAAAGTCTTAACTAATGGACTGCCAGGGAATTCCCAAAAAGTGGCTTTTAAGTCTTAATCTAACAAATCCACTTCTAGGAATTTATCTTAATAAAAACGTGAGATAACAGAAAAAAAAAACAACTTACAAATAAAAATATTTTCCAAATAATAATAGTAAAAAACTGGTACTAAGTTCTCATAATAAAACAACAATAAACTATGAGACATAATAAACTATGGGACACCCAGTGGAATTTTCTATCGTTAAAAACACTTATTCAGACCATGTACCAATATGGAAAACATGATATACTATTAAGTAAAAAAAAACAGGACATTAAATTGTATATACTGCATGATTAAAACTATGTAAAGATTTACATTTTTTAAAAAACATTGACACTTTAAAGTCATTTTATACATCCAGAGTCTGACCAGTTTCCACCACAATCAATGCCATGACCTCTGCCTGAGCCCAATCGTTTCTCTTGCGGGCATCCCTGTGACACCTCTATCTCGGTCTCCCTGCTTCTACTCTTCCTCCTTCCCATCTCCTCTCCACATGGCAGCCTACAAAAAGGTAAATCAGACCATGACTCTCCTTAGTTCAGACCCCACATGGCTTCCCACATTTGTCCAAATAAAAGCCAAGGCTTGATCTTAACTAGGCTGTAGGACGGGTCATGTCACCTGTTCTCATCTACTCTGTTCCCTGCCTCACGTCTGCCACTCCAGTCACGTTGACCTTGCTAGTTTTCATTTCAGCTTCAGGACCTTTGCACTTGCTGTTGCGCTGCCTCCAAAACGCTGAACGAGCATGGCCCCCTCCACAGCAGCTCTTTAGAGAGGCCTTCCCCGAGCTCACCTAAACCAGCACTGCTCCCCCTCTGCACCCACCATGCCTTTTTAGTTTTCTTATAGCACTTAACACCTCCCACAATACATCTGCTTATTATGCCTTCTATTTATTAGAATGCAAATTCCTTGAGAATAAAGAATTTATGTCTGATCCTCTGCTAAATCCCTAGTACCCAGCACAGAGCCTGGCAACTGGTCAATAAACACCTGTTGAATGAAAGCATGTTGAATTAAGTAACCACCCAAGAAAACTCTAAGTTTCATGTGGGCTTTCTCTTTCCTGGGGGATCCTCCCTCTCTGAAAGCTCCTGGCAGTGGCAGACGCATGGCTGGAGCCCACTGGGGACAAAAGGAGACTGACCATTTCTCCATTCAAGGTCTCCACGGTGCACACACAGAGTAAACCAGGTCTTGTGAACAGGAGGAGCAGAGCAGGCTGGCTAACAGCATTGGCCTTTGGAAATCAAATCTGACCACTACCGGTTGTGTGGCCCTGAGGAAACTGAGACTTTTCCAAGTTGTTAATCCTGCCTGGTGCAAAGAGTAAGTTTCTACTTCCCAGGGCTAAGGTGGGGGTTAAACCAGGGAACATCCATAAAACACTTGGCAAGCACGGTGGCCGGTAGAGAGGAGGCGTGTGACCAGAGGCAGCCACACTACCCAACAGCCACGTATGGGCCTTTGTCTCCTTCAAGTTTACAATGGGCCCTTATACCCCCTTTATCTGACTGGGGCCATTCAACAACCCCATCGTCGGTTTTATCACCATTTTATAGGTGGGGAAACTGGGTCAAAGGAATAAAGTGCTTGCCTACAAAACACACCGAATCGGACTACAGCTCCAGTGCCCTCACCTCCAGAAACACGAGCTATTATGACTGCCGGTGCTCATCAAGAGGATTTGAGCAGCTTATTTGAACCCCAGACTCTCAAGTGTGTACAGCAAATGACATCAGTCAGAGAGCCACACCTAACCAACCGCCCAATGGAGGCAGGGGCTCGTTCCCATGTCCCTCAGTGAGGCTCATGAACAAGTCTGAGCAGATATACTATCTCTGAGTCCACCCCAGGATTTAAAATATTTTCCCCAGAGGGGAAATACAAATGCCCTTTCTGTATTAAGAGTTTGATGGCAGCTCTAAGCAGCAAATGCCATCTTTGCTGTTTGAGATCCTTGTCGCCCTTCAGCCTCTGATCCAGTATGCCCTGAAAAAAAGGCGTCTCTTCCCAAAGGCTACCCACAGGACACAGCTGTGGAGCTCTGGGACTGGCGTTCATCAGAGTCTCCCCCACTTTCCCAGGATTGAAGGCCAAGGGAGGTCACATGGCGGGGAAGTAATCGGCAGGTAACAGACATGAATTTTAGAACTACCCACGAGAACTGTAAGCTTCAGGTGGGTTTTCTGTTTCTTGTGGGATTCTCCCTCCCTGAAGGGTCCTGGCAGTGGCAAACCCATGAGTAGAGCCCAATGGGGACAAAAGGTGGCTGACCATTTCTCCATCTGAGGCCTCCATGGCACATACACAGAGGACACTGGGTCTTGTGAACTGGAGGAGTAGAGCAGGCTGGCTATCAGCACTGGCCCTTTGGAGGTCAAATCTGGATTGACCACTGCTGGCTGTGTGACCCTGAGGAAACTGAGAATTTCCTCAAGACCAAAAAATCACAGTCTCGGGGGGTCATGGATTTTTACCACTACAGCATTTGAGAGACAAAGAAACTCACAACCGTAACACTTTAGGTCTCACGGGCTTGACTGAGACTTCACTGGATGGGATGGAGCAGACAACGCCAGGAATGCAATGCGATGGCTCCTGGGTACTGAGGATCTTCCATCTGGTCAGGGGCTTAGTGACCACTCCCCTGTGAGGATACAGTCAGAAGGCTCCTGCTGCAGGAGGAAGGCTGGGAGGACAGGCCTGGAACCAATTTAATGACAAAGTTCTACAACCAGGCCCTTTGGAACAGGAGATAATAGAGACCTCAAAAGGATCCTACCAGGCCAGCAAGCCCAGGCCCTGGTGATGTGTTATGCGACCCTGATGGTGCCATGTTTGGGGCAAGCCATCAACCGCCGAGAGACTCTGAGAGCAATACCACGACAGCTTGGCTTGATGGAGGGTGCTCCCTGCTGGGAACGAGCTGTGTGAGCAGCACTTGGCTGTCTGCAGCATACTGACAGCACTGTGGTCGATAACTTCTTTGTGCATAGTGTTTATGACGGAGAAGACTGAGCCCCAAACCCTGGAAATGGCCTAGGAAGTGGGGGCTGACAGTGGCTCAGGCCAGGCAGTGGGGATGAGCCTGAGGGCCACTTTGGGGGGTCATGTGGAAAAGCAGTCGATACACCCACCCACCCCTAGCCTTATCCACATTCTGTTAAGGTCACTTTACGTACCTACGTTAATGAACTTCACTGATTTTTTTTTAAGATAAGGGAGAATTCTAGGGGAGTCATGATCTTGTATCAAAAGTATAAAAATTTCTTTTTCTATATATAAAATCTCTCTGAAGAGAATTGAGCATCTCAGACTCCTCAGAGCAGGGCAGACCAAAAGACAGAGCTTGGACTACTTTGCTGGTGTGAGAAATTCCCAGGAGAAGCAATAGGGAGCATATGAGAAAGGGAGATGTCTGGCCACTAGGAGCTTGGAAGTCCTGTGTCCTGGGAGATTGACTGTCTTCCTCTTCCAGGAAGTTCCTGGTACTTTTCTCTGGTCTCTGATCCTTGGGGAATCAACCGTGGGAGCACCTCTGGCTGCCAGGCCTGGCTGGAGGGAACAGCTCAGACTGGTGGTGTGCTCCAGCTAGGATCAGAACTCATCCCGTAGCTGAGGGGGCCTGTCCATGCCAAAGAAGGAGGATGGTCTCCCATGGAGGTCCCGTTCCCGCTTTACGAAGGCAGTGAAGGAGGAGACACAGTTGCCAATAAAGTGGTCAGCTTGGCCAAGGATGTACAGGTCGATCTGGGCTACCTCAGGCTTCAGACTCACCACCTTCACCTGCAGGAGGAAGGGCAGGGCGTTTTAGCCAGGGTTCAGGACAAAGTGGCCGGATCCGCCAAGGCCTGCAGCCACCCCTCACCTTCTTTCTCTGTGCTGAAGTCACAGACATAGAAGGAGGCACACAAAGCGTTAACACGCAGGGTTGGGGTGCCTAAAAGAAGTGCTGCCTAGCAGATGGTGACCCTAACCCTCAGCTCCACACACACACCACTCATTCACACTCTGTCTTTGCTCACTGGTGTCTTCTGCCAGGAATGCCTATCCCCATCCAGCTCAGTCCTGACCATACTCTCAAGGCTCAGTTCAAGGTCTGACTTTTGCATAAAGCCCTCGCCTCAGGGTCTTGGCTTCTCCAACCAAACCACAATCTGACCAAAGAGCACCCCACCCAACTGGTTCAGCTGCCTGGATGCCTCTGAGACTAAAGTCCTGTCCAATCTATCCCTGAGATATTCCTCAAACGTGAACCTTTCTCCTGATGGACTACCACTCCCCGGCTGCTCACCATAATCTTTCTTTCTACTGGTCTGCTTACCAAAGGAAAAGTGAAAGTGAAAGCTGCTCGGTCATGTCCAACTCTTTGGGACCTCATGAACTATACAGTCCACGGAATTCTCCAGGCCAGAATACTAGAGTGGGTAGCCTTTCCCTTCTCTTGGGGATCTTCCCAACCCAGGAATCAAACCCAGGTCTCCCGCATTGCAGGCGGATTCTTTACCAGCTGAGCCACAAGGGAAGGCCCTGGAGTGGGTAGCCTATCCCTTCTCCAGCGAATCTTCCTGACACAGGAATTGAACCAGGGTCTCATGCATTGCAGGCGGATTCTTTACCAAGTGAGCTATCAGGGAAGCCCAGATATCATAGGAAAGCAGCCAAAAAACACTTTCACAGATTTCCCTACTCCCTTATTCCTCCCTCCCTCCATCCCCAGCTGAGCACCCTTAACTCAGGACTGCGATGGATGGGGATAGGCATTCCTGGCAGAAGACACCAATGAGCAAAGACGGAGTGTGAATGAGTGGTGTGTGTGCGCCCTACTGCTCTGCAGATAAAGACTACAGATCTTGAATGTGGCCAAAGGCCTGCTCAGCTGCCTCTCCACCTTGAGCTCCAGCCACTTCACACCAGGCTCCCTTCTATCTCAGGATCTTTACACATGCTCCTCCCTCTGTTGGGGGTGCTTGTCTCTTTGTCTGGTTAACTCCTATTTAACTCTCATTCTCCAGCTCAAGTCTCATCTCCTTAGGGAAGCCCTCCTTGGCCCCCTCAGTCTAGTCCAGGCTCCTCTGCCCTGCACTTGCACAGAACCACGTTCCTTCACTTTGTGGCACACATCTCCTTCATGTGCAGCTTTCACTCAGCGATTCTCTGGTTAACGCCCATTTCCTGTACCTGGCTGGGGCTGTGTTGGTTTGCTGGTCACTTCTGACGGGGGTCTGTCTCAATATGCATCTGGGGACTGGACAAGTGAGTGAATGAGCCCCCATACCCAAGCCTGGCCCTCTCCTGTGGCATACCTTAAAATTCTCTGCAAGTCTCTTTTCCTGAGTTTAGACTGGGAGCCCTGGAGGGCAGCACCACATCTTATCTATCAGTATCCCCGGCTCAGCACTGCCCCAGCTTAATGGATGAGCAAGGATTAGTTCAGGAGAGAGGGTAGGCCGAGTCCGTGAAAGGAGGTGAGGAGTGGAGAAGGGCAAGAACAGTGGCACAGGAACAGGAAATAGAAATGGCAAGAGGCTCAAGGTGTAGCAAGTATACCAACTCTAAAAACTCAGAAAAAACTCCCTGGGACTCTCCGAGTCCTTCCATTTAGTACAGAGGTAGGGGGTGTGGGCAGAGCTGGGGCTGAAAGTGCTTTGCTGTCACATAGAGATTTCTGATGTAACAAAAATCATCATCTTGCTATTCAGATGGTAGCAGAAAAATAATACCAGCTTAATCATGGCCAAAATCCCCTGAACAATTCCACCCACGCCCTGAAACTTAACCGCTCTGTGTCATGCCCACTAAAATTAGCCCTGAGACCTCCTGGGTAAATTCTATCCTTTTTGGGGACTTTGGTTTCCTCAGTTTTAAAATGCAGAGGTTGGGTCGGAGGTGCTCCAAGGTCTCCGGCTCTGATATTCTTCTATAAAGTGGGTGGGTGGGGACCAGAATGCTGTGACTTGGCACTTCCTCTACAAGGCACTTCCTCAACAAGCCCGTAAAAGAGGGAAAGGGAGCCCCTCGACATAAAGCCAAGGGCGCCCGCTGTTAGAAAGCGGGTGTCTGTCTTTCAAGGTCTGCACAAGCATTCAGGGGCTCTATGCACTCCAAAGTCTTACTGAATGTTCACTATTAACTCCACCATTTTACCAATACATAACTACTCATTACCTGTTCTTCACTTACACAGTACCAAGCGCATTCTACTATTTACTCATATGTCAAACCCCTACTATTCACCCCTTCCTTAAGCATTTATGAAGCACAAAGAGCCTTTCCTGTATTCATCAACCACCTACTTCTACGATCAATGACAGCTAACTTTATCGACAACTTATTTTGTACCGGACCAGTTTTAGCTGCTTCTTATTTGATCTTCAAAATTACCCCACAGGATAGAACTACTCTCAGTCTCATTTTATTGATGAGGAAACAGAAGCACAGAGGTGAAATAACTTGTGCAAGGCTGCACAGGGAGGAGAGCCTAAGACCCTACGCTCCACAGTCCATGCTCTTCATCCCTCTGTGGCACTGGACCGCCCCAACCCGCTCTGTCCCCCAGGGCCCACTCAATATCCTTAATCACCAAACATTTACCAAGAGCCTACCATGTGTCAGGCACTGTCCTAGCCACTGGTGAGGGCAAGGCGGGGTCTCCGCCCTGCTGCTACTGCTAAGTCGCTTCAGTCATGTCCAACTCTGTGCGACCCCATAGACGGCAGCCCACCAGGCTCCCCCATCCCTGGGACTCTCTAGGCAAGAATACTGGAGTGGGTTGCCATTTCCTTCTCCTTCTCCTGGAGGAGGTCAAAGTATCAGGCTAGACCCCGAAGAACCCTGGATCCTGCCTTCAAGGAGCCACAGCTCCTGGGAAGAAATAAGACATTTCTACATGAGTCTCACAGTCTAGGTGTCTCGGGAGGAGATGTGATTAAGTGCTGTGAAAGCTCCCCGTAGGGATCCAGCAGCATCAGGAGTGGAGGGAAGCCTGCAGAGCCCCGGCGGAGGCGTCTGAGCTGGGGTTTAAAGAAGGGCAGGAACTAGAGAACAGGATGTTCAAGCAAAAGCCTGGCGGTGGGAGAACATGAAGCGTGAGGTGGGAGTGGAGGGAGCACCTTGGCACTGCCTTTGATTCCCTTCCAGCTGCTCTCCCTCCAGGCCCACACCCCATGTGTACCTTCCCTTTGAAGAGCTGCTGGATCTCGGGCAGGTAACTCTCAGAGTCGGTGGCGATGTAGACCGATTGGGCGTTCAGCGCTGTCACCCAGAGCTTCAGAGCGCGCCTGATTTCCTTCAGGTCAGGGAGGCACATGGTCATGGTGAGCGGGGCGGCGGTGTGGCGGCTGTAGCCCACACATTGTGGGGAGGCCATGAAGTGGGCACCAGCGGTTCCATCTTTCAGCATGGCACACGCGTTTTTCTGTGGGGCAGGTGGGGACAGAGCTATAGACAGCCACTGCCCACAACCCCAGAAGAGCGAGCCCAGGAAAGGGAAAAAGGCAGGTGATACACGAGCGCAACTTTTTCTTTTTTCTAAACCACTGAGGAAAAGGGAAATGCATCAGCAGTTAACAGTGCTAAGGGGATATTGGCTTTTCACAATTTTTTTTTTCTTGGTCTTACTGCATTATCTGGGACTTCCAGCAGAATTCTGAACTGTGCTGGTGATAATGGGCAACCTCATCTGATTTCTGACTTCAGTGGGAACACTTCTGATAGCCCCAAGAAGTGCACGTTTGCTGTGGGTTTCGGAGAGATAGCCTTTAGCAAGCTAAGGTGGGCCCCTTGTATTCCCTGTTGGTTAAGAGTTGTTTTTCTTCTTTTTTTAAAATCATAAATGAATGCTGACTTTTTATCAAGCGCTTTCTTGGCATCCACTGAGATGACTATATGATTTTTCTTCTTTGGGCATTAATATAATAAATTTCACTGCATCACTGGGATAAATTTTACTTGTTTGTGTTCTTGTTCTTTAATATGCTACTGGATTTTACTTGGTAATATTTTACTTAGGATCTGGGCATATACGTTCACTAGTGAGAATGGACTCTATTTTCCTGAGTTGAGCTTTTAATGAGTTTGGTATTAGCATTATGCTAGATTGAAAAAAAAAAAAGCAGCTTATATTTTCTTATGTCCTAGGGGAGTACAGGTCCTGGCTCCTTTACTTCGTGGAGGGGCAGGAAGGGGGTCGTGTGGATGTGACTGCTTCCTCAAATGACACTGAATGAATTTTGATCTAATTTCCACACTTTAGAGTATTTTTCAAGTTTCCGTTAATGAGTATTTCTCACACACAGATATATACATATCTTCTTACATAAACTAAGGAGATCGTCTGTAGTGTTCCTGTTATTTTCACAGGGAGGATAACCTGATGAGGTTTCTGCACATTTAAGCAGCTGCCGAATTTGGAAGATGATATCTTCTTTTCTTGGGAGCCCCACCCAACCTCCAGAGCTTGTTTTTCAACAAGGAGTCTACTGGCTAACCACTGAGCTGGGGCAGAAGACTGTGGGCTCTCTCTGGCTTGCTGCCTGACTCAGAGTCTAGCTTGATACCTCAGTTTATCCATTTGTGAAATGAGGAAAAAAGGGCAACTGTTAAAAATGAGAACTACCAAGCAAGCACTCTGAAGCCACATTTTGGATGTGTCCATGGTGGGACTGTGGGGCACAGCCCCATCAGCTTGGCCGAGTGAGGTCTCTTTGCCCTGGCTGGGACTTGGTGCAATGGGTTTAGCGTTCAGTGTCACAGACATGGGTCCTGCTCATGGATACATCCAACCCAGCCATGAAAGGAAGGGGCAAGTTACCCAGTCGGAGCCAATGCGCAGGTGAATGCCCACGTAGGGCCGGATGAGGTGGGCGTGGATCTGGGCCTCCCCTGTCCTCACCATCTCGTCTGACCACACCATGTACTTCTGGAGTGGCCTGTGCTCCTCCAGGACAGGGAACTGGGCAGGGGCACCAGGCAGGGCAAGCACTGGATGTTCCTCTGGAGAAAATCTAGGCAGGAGACAAAATGAGAAGTCAGACCGACGATGCACAGAGAGTCTGGCTGCCACCCCCACGGGAAAAAGGATGGCATTGCACCATGTCCCAGAGACCCTGCGGAGGGGCCCCTGTAACATGCAAGAAGCACAAGAGGTTGTGAAACATCAACGGGCTGATAAGAGACCTTGGCAGCGGCAACAGCCACAATATGCAATACTGTCCCGCCACGAGGAATTTACAACCTTCTTTGCTTGTTTAACAATTAAAAATTTACAGTAGAGCATTCCAGCCCTTTGTATGTCATGCTGGCTTCCAATCTGTGGTGCAGTAATTCACTCCAGGGTGGGGTGTCTAGACTGAGTCTCTGCCCTTTTACTCACACGGTGGGATTAGGAAGTGCAGCTGCTAACAGGTCACACTCTCAGGGAGCGTGTACAGTGGATGAGATCATTCACTCAACACTTAACACATATCTACTGATTGCCTACTACATGCTGAGGCCCAGAGGAGAGTAACACAGGCGTGATCCCTGCTTTCATGAGAGCACCAGAGGCATGAAGATGCCTCCATCATTCCCTGCCAAAGGCTCTCCCTTCCCCTTGTTCACAGTGCACCTTGTAATTATTTCACCCATCTTTTCTGCTGGACTCAGGCTTCTGAAGGCAGTATCTCTGTGTGCCCAGAACAGTGTCTAGATACACAGAAGAGCTCAGTAAAGATTTGTTGATTGAATGAGTGAAGAGCAAACCTGTGTTCTCTCATTAGCTAAGGCCAGACTATATTCCAGCAACACAAGATGCCCCACTGTTCCATAAACTTTCAAAGTACTTTCCAACTCCAGATCTCTGCAGACTTTTTCCCTTCCACCTGGTATGCCTTCCCTCTGCCAGTCAAAATCCTTTCCCTAAAATTATGAAATAGGTACAGGCACTCTGGAAAACAGTCTGGCAGTTTTTTGAAAAAAAAAAAAAAAACTAGACAAGCGATTACCATATGACCTATGTTTGGGCATTTATCCCAGAGACATGGAAGCCTCTATTGACACATGAACTAGTTTGTGAATGTTCACAGCAGCTTTATTCATAATAGTCAAAAACTGGAGACAACTCAGATGTCGTTCAACAAGTGACTTGTCGAACAAACTGCAGAACAAACCCACATCCCAGAACACTACTGCAATAAGAAGGAACCAGCTATTGATAGAGGGAACAACTTGGATGGATCTCAAGGGAATCCTGAGTGGAAAAAAGTCAATCTTAAAAGGTCACACACTGAATCATTCTATAATATTTGTGAAATGACAAAGTAGAGAAAAAAGAAATGGAGATGGGATTAGTGGTCATCAGGGACTAGGCTGTTTGTGTGTGTGTGTGCGTGTGTGTGTGTGTGTGTGTGCACGTGTGTGTAGGTGGGTTATAAACTGGCCACACAAGGACCTCTGTGATGTTAGAACTATTTGGTATCTTGACTGTGGTAATGGATATATGAACATACACACATAATAAAATTGAATAAAACTAAATATACACACACAGAGAAGTGAGTTCAAGTAAAACTGGGGAAATCTGAATAAAATGGATTGTACCAATGTCAACATCCTGGTTGTGATACTGTGCTATAGTTTCGCAAAATGTTACCACTGGGGAGAACCGGGTAAACAGCACTTGGGATTTCTCTGTATTATTAATATTTCTTACAAGTGCACGTGAACCTACAATTACCTGAGTAAAAATTTTAGTGAAAAACTACTAAATATTTCAGAGCATGCAGGAAAAGAGAAAATAATTTAACAGTCCACATACCTGTGACCCAAATTAGCAAATATTAATACTTCACTTTGTTTCAGATTTTTAAAAATACACACCTAAATAAAAGCTCTATCCTGTGGTCTCTTTCCCTCTTCCTCCTCTTTCCAGATACTGTGGTTTTATGAATGGTTGCACTTTCACTATTTGTATAAAAAGGTATCATCCTGTGTGCTCTTTACACAGTGCAATGGTGAAAGTGTGCACTATAGAGCCAGAAGACCTTGTTCTAATGTTGGCTATGTCACTAACTTGGGCAGGTGACTAAAACCATTCTGTGCCTCAGTTTTCTTATCTGTATAACAGAGCTGATAACAGTTCCCACTTCAGAGGGCTGTTGAGAAGATCAAACGGATTAACACAAGCAAAGCGTTTAGAACAGTGCTTGGCATGTAGAAAGCTCTCACAAAATTCTGACTCTCACCATATCCATCACTGTCATCATACTGCATGTAATCTATTACAACTTTTAAAAAATTTAACTCTCTGTTTTAGAGATTTGGCCATGTTGATGGTGTGGATCATGGGATCACGTTAACATCTCCTGAAGTTTTCCATCTGCATGAAGAAATCAGTTAATCTATCCAGTACCCTCCTGCTGGTCAGTGAGGCCGTTTCCATCTTTCCCCATGCAAAAGAGCTGCGATGGACAGGCCGCTCTTCATTCACACCTGACCAAGCACCACAGATACCTCTAAACTTCTGAGACCAGCTGCCACACCCAGGCCTCAGCTCCTAGGAGTGGGCTCCAGCCCACTTCTCCTTCACTGCTTCCTGCACAGTGATGTGCTCAGTAACCACATTCCCTGTCCCCTGACATGAGGCTAGACCCTGAGTACTTTTGTTCACGGTGAAGGCCACACACACGAGTGCAAGCCCTGTGCCAAGGAAGCAATGAGCAAGTGTTCATCAACAGCCTGGCTCTAACACTTGTCTTGTCAGAGTTTAATTTTATATGTACATACATGGGACAGGCAGTGTTCCAGTTACTTTGTGTACATTAACTCATTTGAGTCTCTTAAGAGCCCCCATGAGGCAAGTACTGCCATTATTCTCACTTCACAGATAAGGAAACTGAGACACAGCACGGTTAAGCAGCATGCCCACGGTCACACAGCTACGAAGTGGCAGAACAGGGATTTGAATCCAGGCAGAATCCTCCAGAACCTTTGTTTTTAACTATTGTACCTCACTCCCAGCTCCCCCATCCAGTCAATAAGTTCCTCAAAAGGTGAATCTGTGGCTTATTCTTCTGATTCCCAGTCTCAGTGCAGGCCTTAACACATAGTAGGTACAATGAATATACTTAGAATGAATTAATGAGCCAGGGATCTCACCAGAAAGACCAGATCAGGTAGTCAGGGGTTAAAAGAAGTGAACAGTAACTGAGTACCTACTATGGGCCAGGCCCTTAAGTGACTTTCAGAAGCCACCTTAAAGGACTTCAAATGAAAAAGTTGTCACTTCCTAGGGGGCTGGAACGTTAGGATAAAACCAGGACCTCTGCCCTCCTTGACCTCCTGGAAAGAATCTGCTGCTGACCCTTGGTGAATTCCAAGTCTGGAATATGTGCCCCCATTACCTGGATCTGGATCAGCTCACACAGCCGTCTTGGTTGGATCTGGATGCGACATCCTTACTGATAGGATAAGCACCGAGAAGCCAAACTGATGCACTCCTTTGCTCCCAATGAGGAAACTGGTGTTTGGAGTGAAAGTGGGGAGTGAGGGTCCTGTTTGGAAAGAAAGCTTGACTAGCTCATCTGTTCACATCCCTGGCTGGTGACCCTAAGTCAGGCCCTGAGCCTGGCAGCTGTCCAGCTGAATAAGGCACACTTTCCTACTACGGGGAGCAGTGAGCCTGTGGGGTGTTTTACCATTACACTGACTCTACTGAGACCCCCCCTACCAAGCTGGGGATTCTCCATGCACAGCACCCACGTGTGTGCCCAACAGATACCAGCGAATGGACATTATGCAGGGTACAGAGGATGCGGGCACATGAACGAGGCAGAGTCTAGCTCTCGGTTGTGGCATGAAAAACTGCCTTTCTCTGCAGCTCTTCATGACTGGCTCCTTCTCATCCTTAAGGTTTCAGCCCTGCCAACTGTATGTCACCTGTTTATATCCACTCAGGAAGGCTGCTGCCAGGGAGAACGATAAGCCACATGCTCAAATACCTGTTGCCTTCATGCCAAGAGAATGGTTCAGCCTGATGAGTCACAGCCTTCCAACAATGAAAGTACAATAAATAAATGTCTGTTGAATTAAACCTCCATCAGGGTATTCATAGATTCAGAACCAGCAGAGATGGAAAGATCCTCAGTGGGGAAGAAATAACCCTTATTCTCTTCTTCTAGAACCCAACTTTCAAGCTGGACACACAGAAGCCCAAAATACATTTCTCAGTACTTCTTGGGGCTAGGTATGGGTTGCACATCTAAGTACTGGCCAATGAGCTGCTGTAAGCAAGCTGTAAGGAAGGCTCCTTAGAAAAGTGAGGAGGGGCCCTTCTTCTGCCCCTTTTGTACCTCCAGCTGCCTGGGGTTTCATCAGTTATCTTGACCCATGAGGTGACACTAAGGATAAAAGCCGGTAATGGGACAGCTAAGCAGAGATGGGAGCCTAATTTCTAGACACAAGGGAGCCTCCATGCAGCCCTGGGCTGCAGTCCTTTTTTACATAAGAAAACAATAAACTTTTGTCTTGCTAGTCTGCTGTTATTTGGGGGTTTCTCTTACAGGTACCTAATTTAAACCTGGTACACCCAGACCTGTGACCACCGAAACTTTTAGCTGATACACAAGAGGGTTACTGACTGGTAGTGGGAGAGGGGAACTGAACAGCTCTAACTTGAGCCCCCAGGGCACTACAAGCGCTTCTCCACAACTCTAAAATTCAAAGAACAGTTTGAAAACGACCGATCTTAGAACTTTTCTGGTGGTGGAGTGGCTAGGACTGTGCTTCCAATGCAAGGGACCCAGGTTCGATCCCTGGTCAGGGAACTAGATCCCTCATGCTGCAACTAAAGATCCCACATATGCATGCACACATGCTCAGTCATGTCTGACTCTGTGTGACCCCACGGACTGTAGTCCACCAGGTTCCTCCATCCATGGGGATTCTCCAGGCAAGAATACTGGAGTGGGTGCCACTTTCTCCAGGGGATCTTCCCAACCCAGGGATCGAACCCGAGTCTCCTGTAGTACACGTGGATTCTTTACCACTGAGCCTCCAGGGAAGCCCATAAAGATCCTGCATGCTGCAACTAAAACCCAGTGCAGCCAAATACATGAATATATTTTAAAAAACTAAAAACAAACAAAAAAACAAATGTCATCTTATTGTTTTAAAAAGAAAGAAAATGATCCATCTTGCTCAATCCCTTCATTTTATAGATTGAGCACTGTGGCCTAAGAAGGGAAGCAACCTGCAGTTATCCAGTGAACAGGGAAGCATCTGACCCTTGCCAGTGCTGTTCCCCCGACACCCACACTCCTGCAATGGAAGGACAACTTCCGACAGCAAGAAAATACACCTAAAAAGTTGGCTCAAAGGCAAAAGCTTACCCAAGCCCTTACATAATTCCTACAACTCAACGAACTCAAACAAGACCATGGGGCGGCCAGGAACAAGTGTTTCAGCAACTCTGTCCGAGCGATGCATCCATGTAGCATTGTCCCTTCTCCAACCAGGATTGTGTGCTTTTTTTTGGCTTTTTGGAATTTGCTTTTACAACTGATGTCCTTTCCCCCCCTACCTCTCCACCCCCAGCATTTTAGAAGCAAATCTCCATCCTCTGAGGATAGTGTGCCTTCTGGCAATAGCTCTGAGTTCATTCAGAGCTGAATGGGGAGGATCAAGCAGGTAATTAAATGGAAATCAACAATTTCCTATGCAGGATCAACTATGAAGGGGGTAAGACTCTGCCATGATTGTCTCCTTAGTAGCTCATGAATTAGCTCTTAACACAAGTCCCAAATAGGAACTGGGAGCTGTTTAAGGCACAGCTCTTCTCTCCACAGTGATGAAGAATGGGTGCTCTGGAGTCAGGCGGCCTGGGTTCAAATCACAGCTCTGTCACTTCAAGCTCAGGCAAGTGATTTCACTTTTCTCTGCCTCAGTTTCCTTACCTGTGCAGCAGAGATGACAATAACACTGTGTCATAGACCTGTGAATGTATTAAATGAGCTATTATCTTGGAAGACTCAGGTAGGGAAGACTTAGTACAGCAACTGGCACACAGTAGGTACTAGATAAATATTAGTTTTTATTAACTATGAAAGCCTTACACATAGACCCCAGCTGCCCACTCAACAGCTGCATTACTTTGGGCAAGTTATTTAAATAACCTCACCGATCTCAGTTTCCTCACCAGTCAAATGGAAATTGATCATAATACCCACTTCATGAAATTTCTCAAAGGCTTAAATAAAATAAAGCATGTGAATAACAGTAACAGGTAACACGGACTGGTCCTCTACTACATGTCATGTGATTTATACACTAGGAGGCAGATACCATAGTACTCCTTCCATTAAACCAAGGAGGAAGCTCAGGTCAGACAGTCTGACCGGCTCACTCAGGATTATCTGAGAAAGAAAGGGCTGCCTGAGAGCTCAGGGCTGTCTAAGGGTAAATCAGTCTTCCTTTGCCTTGCTGGGACCACGCAAGAATTCATAAGCCCCTCATGGCTTCTAACCCAGGTCTGATGTCTAAGCCCCTGCTCTTTCTGGCCATGCTATAGCATCAGTGGCAAGAGTACTATGTTAGTGTCATCATTTTATCTAGACTGCAGGCAGCTGAAGGCTGAGACTGGGTCTTCCTCATTTTTATGTATCACCTCTGGCCTTTGAGCACTATGTCTCATACGTGACAGACGCTCTATAAATATTTCACAGCCTGTGCCTATGCCCTGCTAACCTATTTTTTTTTAAATAGGGTTTACTGGAATGCAATTAATAAAGCACATCCAATTAATATCAGGATGACATCATTTCTCAGTCTGCACCTGAAGCTGTTCTTCTCTAGAAGAGGCTTCCAATTTTCACCTTGTGAAGAGGAAGGTAACAGGGGAGTGATTCTCACGCCTCAAGGAGGAAATTGAGATGCATGTGACTGCACAATATTCTTTTTATGACATCCTTTATCGGCTGATAAACTCTTGCTCAACCTCGTGGCAGGTCAACGTCCCACCGTGTCAGGCGTTGAGATGGGAACAGATCATATAGGATCCCAAGTTCAAGAGACAGAACAGCCGCACCTTTGGTCTCATATATCAGGGTGCAGGGTGTGGCAGAGGGAAGAGGACCAGGAAAGTGCTGAATGCCCATGGGCCCCCCCACTCCTCCCCTAACCCCAGCAACAATGCCCCCTCCATGTACCTCTGGATCCACTGGTCTTTGTAGGAGGCGCTGAAGGAAATGCCTGCAAAAAGCTCGGACTTGTTGAAACTCACATGAAACTGATCCCAAAATGGGCCAAAGGGGTTTCCTTCCTGGAGAAAGAGAGTGGCCAAAGGCTTACTGGGCAGGAAAGCAAGCCAGGTGGGACTGGGGCTAAGGAACTGTGGATGGGGAAACCCTGTACTATCTGACTCGGTCTGAAATACTCTCACAGGATGGGCGAGTAGGAATGTCACTTCATAATTCCTGGGCTGGGGGCTGAGGAGGGTGGCTTGGCCTCCAGGCTGGTTTTCAGCAGGAAATGTTCACCACAGTATCTGAAGGAGTCTTTCAGCTCACATGCCATATCCTGCCAATCCTGCAGCATTGGTGGAGATCTGGGGAGGGAGCTACCTTGGATTTGGGACCATGGACTAAGAGCTCCAAGAGACTTTCAAGATCAGCTCTTATTTTCAAGATGGAAACCAGGGTCCAGACAAGGTAAGACATTGGCTCAAGCTCACAGAGCAAGTGAGGGCAATATTGGGACTGAAAGCAAGATTTCCTTTCTCAAATTTCATGACTTCTTCACCTACCCTCCCCAGACTTTAGCATAAACACTGAAAGACATATTGGGGATTGTCTTACTCCCAAAGTGCCAGAAATTTACAAACTTCTGATAAATATGACAGCCTTGCATTTACCTGCTGAGAGGCAATAAAGTATACAAGTTAGGAGGGTGGAAAATGGAGTCGTATTACCACAACTTATTTGCTATATGATT
Source organism: Budorcas taxicolor (assembly GCF_023091745.1). Classification (NCBI taxonomy): domain Eukaryota; kingdom Metazoa; phylum Chordata; class Mammalia; order Artiodactyla; family Bovidae; genus Budorcas; species Budorcas taxicolor. The sequence continues at coordinate 61,488,087 of NC_068922.1, read as the reverse complement.
TTGGGCAAAATATTGAACCTCTCTTTGCTGTACTCAGTGTCCTCTCTATAAAATGAGGATAATAATGGTACTTTCCTCATGAAACAGTTGAAGGACTAAGTGGGATAATATGTGAAAAGCTCTTAACATGGTACCTAGCATGTTATAAGTGCTATGTGAGTACTAGTTATCATTACTGATGTGGTACTTTTCAGTTTACAAGCATTCTTACTTCTGGCCCTCATGATACTTTGTGAGCAAGACACAACAGGGACCGGCGTCTTTATTTTGTAGGTAGCAATAAAGGCTCAGAGGAAGCAAACTCCTCTGCTCAAAGTGACACTGTTGACAAATGCGAGAAATGGGGCTTAAATCTCCATCTTTCTATGCCAGGCTCTTCTGGTGCCTTCCCCCACATATTGCTATCCTGCAGTGTCTCAGGGCCTAGAGGACCTGGAACAGGCAGAAAGGGCCCCCCTGACCCACAGGACCCACCTTCATGGGGCATGTCTTCTTATCAGGACTTCGCTGGGCTGCCACCTCAAAGCAGTATGCCACCCGCTTCTCAGGGGGCCAGTGGGTGGGTGCCAGCTTCCCCATGAAGTCCTCCAGGCTGATGACACGATGGTAGGCCTGGAGGGGTTCCAGCTTGAAGTACTTCTGGTAGGGCACATGGACCTACAGGAAAAGTGGGGAAAAGCAGGGGTTGGAGAGTCCTCCCTCAGTATCCTAGCGGCTGCTTCAGAGACATCCATTAAAACCATATACTCTAGGACTTCCCTGGTGGTGCAGTGGATAAGAACCTGCCTGTCAGTGCAGGGGATATGGGTTCAATCCCTGGTCCAGGAAGATTCCACAGGCCACAGAGCAACTAAGCCCTGTGCACCACTACTGAGCCCACACTCTAGAGCCCGTGAGCCTCAACTACTGAAGCCTGTGCACTCCAGGGCCCAAGAACCGCAACTACTGAGCTATGCGCCACAACTAATGAAGCCCTCACACCCTAGAGCTACACGCCACAGCTACTGAGCCTGTGTACTGCAATTATGGAGGCCTGTGCACCTAGAGGCCGTGCTCTGCATCAAGAGAAGCACCACAATGAGAAGCCCTGTGCACCGTAACTAAGAGTAGCCCCTGCTCACCACAACTAGAGAAAGCCCACACACAGCGACAAAGACCCAGTGCACCCAAAAGTGAATAAGAAAATGTTTAATTAAAAAAAAAACCAACAAATCCATGCACTCTATGACCCAGAGATCTTAGACTGCACGTCAGTGACAAACTTTTGACAAAAGACACCAAGCTTAGAACAGAAGCTGGGAGAAAACACCTGTAAATTAAAGGACAAATAGTAATGGACCTCATGTTCAAAAATGCCTGCTGATTTGTAAGAAAGAAGATAAATGACACAAAAGAAAACATGGGCAGGAAAGGACAGGAGTGAGCAGCTCACAGCAAAGAGAACCCAAATAGCCAATACACTCAAAAGATGTGCAGGCTCACTAGAATTAGGAAAAAGAAAATGACAACAAGACACCCTTTCTCACCCAAGAGACCAACAAAAGTTTAAAAGCTTAACTCTGGGCTTCTCTGGTGGTCCAATGGTTAAGAGTCCACCTGTCAATGCAAGGGACATGGGTTTGATCCCTGTTCCAGGAAGATCCGACATGCTGCGAACCAACTAAGCCTGTGTACCACAACTACTGAGCCGGTGCTCTAGAGCCTGGGAGCCACAGCTAATGGGCCCGCGTGGCGCAAATACTGAAGCTCTCACACCCCAGAGCCATACTCTGCAACAAGAGAAGCCACTGCGATGAGATGCCTGTGCACCACATCCAAGAGTAGCCCCTACTCGCTGCACGCAGCAATGAAGACACAGCACAGCCAAAAATACATAAAATAAATATTTTTTTAAAAGCTTAACTCTATTGGAAAATATATAGCTGACAGTAGAGGCATACATTTTAGAGCCACTACTTTGGAGTATAACCTCTTACAGCATCTATTAAAAATAGAATTTTAAATGCACCCTCTATCTCTAGGTATTTGCCTTAGACAAATTCTTGCCCTTTGTACCAGGAGAGGGATAAAGGATGCTCAGTTTCATAATGGAAGCAGTACTGGAAAGAACTTGGAAGAAGTTCTACCAAAAGACACTAAGAAAAAAAAATAAGAAAAAGGAAAAAAAAGATACTTAAGTCCATGATAGTAGTTGCCTCTGAGCGTGGGGGAGGGACTAGGAGTAGCCTCGAACCAAGACAGACTTTATCTTTTAACAACTTTATCTGTAACCTTTTGTTTCTTTTCTTAACAACAAAAAAAGATGAAGCAAATACAAGAAAATGTTAATGATTATCACTGCTAATGGCGAGTACATGGATGCTGATTATATTAATCTCTGCATTTTTCGAGACTTAAGAAAATTTCTTGGAACACTATGAAATACAATTTAGACTTTATCCTATAGGTCAGAGTTTCCAAGCATGTTCCACTAGTTCAGGTGGGTAAAGGGTTCTGCAATAAAAAGGCTCCAGAAATAAACAGGCCTGAGAAATGCTAGGTTAAGCAGGTTTCTTTATGACAGGACTTCTCAGGGCCTTTAATATGCTAACATGCATTTTGAATCTCCAAATCTGGGGGGAATGAAGAACTGAGAACATAATTTCCCAAACTGACTTAACCACTGCACTGGTTCTACATAAGCCATTGGTGTCCCAATAAGCAGACTCTGAGAACCTTAGTTATTAGCAATGAGGTTGCGCAAAGGATTTTAAGCAGAAATAATATGAGATCTGCTTTCCTGAAAGATCTCTCTGGTGACAGAAGAGAGAATGTCCTGATGGTAAGATTAGAGGAGGGACGGAAAGATTAGGAGGCTATTGCAATGGTCCTTTTATTTGTTCAAGTATTCATTCAACATGAGTTGGAGAAGGGGGCAACAGAGGATGAGATGGTCGGATAGCATCACTGACTCAATGGGCATGAGTTTGAGCAAACTCTGGGAGATAGTGAAGGACAGGGAAGCTTTGTGTGCTGCAGTCCAGGGGGTCGCAAAGAGTCGGACACAACTTGGCGACAAAACAATAACAACAACAATTCATTCAACAGGTATTTTTGTTGTTTTGTTTCAACATATATGCCTGAGCATCTCTCGTAACTCTGAGAGATGGGGAAGCATGGACAGGTTAGAAAATGTAAAGAAAGGTGAAGTGCACAGTAAAGGGAGGCATTTAGGATGATGTCTAGGTTCCTGGCTTGGTATCCAGGTGAGTGGAGGTGACATAAACTAAGGCTGGAAATACAGGCAGGAACACAGGTTTGAGGGGAAGGTGCTGGCTCTGTGGGTCATCCAAGCAGACCCAAGGGCTGAGGAGTTTGAAACACTGGGTTTGTGGTCAGAGAGTCAGGGCCACAGATAAATTTGGAAGGAACATGGAGAATAATGAAAGCTGCAAGAGTCAACAGAATCTTAGAACAAAGCAAATAATGGTAATAAAAGCGACTAATATTTATTGAGTGCTGGATTAGCGCTAGGTGCTATACTCATCATGTTTCATGGACTTGACCACCTAACTGTGAATGGTAGGAATACAGCCATCCCTAGTTTACTTATGAAGAAACCCAGGCGGACAGAATCTAGATAACTCATCTGAGGTCACACAGCTAACAAGCAAACAGAAACAGGAGACACACCAACATTTAAACAGTGGGTGGGGAAAAAGGAGCCCTTGCCGGAGCACAAAGAGGAAAATGCAGACAGGTCTGGCTAAAGCAGGAACAGGCTGTGTCTTGGAAGCCAGGGGAGTAAGGAAGTTCAAGGAGACAGGCTCATGGGGCCAGGTGCCACCGGGAGGTCAGATGAGATACAGATCGAGAAATGACCCCTGGGTTTGGCAATTCTGAGGTCTCTAGTGACCTTCTGTGAGAACAGTCCCATTGGGGAAGGAAAGTCCAACTAGAGTAGGTTGAGTAACCTGCAGAAAGCAAGAAGAGACTCTGAAAGACTCCTAGCTGAGAAGAGAAGGCAAGTGAACCAGAAGGAGATGAATGGGCCATGTCTGAACTGTAACAGTAAGCGCAAAAAGTCAGAGCATCAACTGTGCCCAGTCACTGAGGACTCTCTATGTCATAAGCACTTTACATTGATCGGCTCAGCTGATTCTAAGAGGGAGGGATACCACCATCACTAACTCACTGAGGGAAGGAGCAAGAATTATTTCCAGCCTATTTTAAAGATGAGAAAACTGAGGCACAAGGAAGTCAAGTACCCTGACCAGGTACACAGCTAGTAAGTGGCCAACTCAGGCTGTGACCTCATTACTCTGGCTTTTATCCTCTGTTAAAAATCTCTCTAAAAATGGCATGCACAAGAAAAAATAAAAACTATGCAGAGAAAAGGCTGCAAGAAAGAAATATGGGTGTTTTGCATATAACCTTTTGAAGTTTATTAAGAACTTCCAAAGTCAATTCACTAAATAGTAACTCAGTTCTCACTACCAGACCCCTGGAGTTAAAATGTGAACAAAAACAGACAACAGGCCAGTGGAAGTCATAAAGAATATGCAAGAAATTAAGACAATGCTGGACTTCTCATTCTAAGGGACCCGGTGATGAGGTGGGAGCCAGACTCCTCTAGTTTGTGACCTTGGACATGTTATTAACTAACTTGTGCCTCGTTTCTCCCTCATAACTGATAATAGCACCCATCACCTGTGACCAATGGGTGGGACCAGACAAGGCTGGAAATGGAGTCTGGAGCTTCTAGTCACAGGCTCTGGAGTCACACAGACATGGGCTTGAATTCCAGTCCTTCTTGTGTGAATGTGGTAAGATACCTAGCCTCTCTAAACGTGTTTCTTAATAGAAATGTGATGAGAGGAAAAGAACTAATCCTCATGCAGTGCTCAGAAAGCAGGTGCTGAACAAATATTAGTGAGTTAGCCAGGGAGGACAGTTGTGGGTGGTGGATAGGGCAAACTCAGGGGGATGGGAGATAAACCCTATAGAAGGACTTGGGGTCAAGCAGAAGTGAGCATGACTAGGGAAAGGTAGACATGGGCAAACAGCAGGTACTCACATTTGTGAAAGGAGGCTTGTGATGCTGGTACTCAATCCAAGGAGGTACTGCCAGGGTGCGGTTCAACAGCTTTGCAAATGCCAGGGAGCCCAAGAAATGATCAGCCTGGTTCCCAAAGCGCCCTGGATGGTATATTGCAGGTGAAGTGAGGACTGGGATGTTGAGGGCTTAGGGTATGCAAGATTCAGAAAGGGAGCCAGGGATGGGGAGGACCAGGATACGAAGGAGAGCCAGGGGAGCTGGCAGCATGAGACCAAATCTAGACTCCTGGGTCTGATGGTCAAGGCCCTTCAGGCCCTGCCTCTTCTGCCTCAGTCATTCCAGGTTGTTGCTGTTTCCCAAACATGCTCTGCACTTCCCATCCCCACCCCCGCGTCTTCGCTCTTGCTGTTCCATCAGCCAGGGGTGCCCTTCTATTTCCTCCCCTCTGTACACAAAGCGGTAACTCCAATGCCTCACTCACTGGGATCCTTTCACGACCCCTCTGCCATATTCAGTCCCCATCCTCCGTCTCCCACCTTGGATAAGCTACTTGTGGTTCTTCCACTCTTCCTAGAATGTCCTTTCCCATTTCCTGGCCTTTGGCCCTTTCCTCAGCCTGTAAATGCCTCAGGGACAAGGGCCCTATCTGATTGTTTCTGTCTTCCCCAACATGGCATCCATTCATTCATTCCACAAAGAATGTTGAGAGGTCACAATGTGTCAGTATCTCTGCTAGGTGCTGAGACACAGGAGTGAGCAAGAAGGTCAAGGTCTCTGCCTTCAAGGGATTCACAGTCTAGGTAGGGTGACAGTGAAGTGAAGTTGCTCAGTCGTGTCTGACTCTTTGGGACCCCATGGACTGCAGCCTACCAGGCTCCTCCGTCCATGGAATTTTCCAGGCAAGAGTACTGGAGTGGGTTGCCATTTCCTTCTCCAGGGGATCTTCCGGACCCAGGGAACGAACCCGGGTCTTCCGCATTGAGGGCAGACGCTTTACCGTCTGAGCCACCAGGGAAGGCAGGGTGACAGTAAAGATAAATATGTGTGGTGATGGAGGAAATGATGAGATTATTTGGGTTGAGGTCACTGAAGTCCTTTCTGGCGACACTTACAAGCTGTGGCCTGAGGATGGGAAGATGTTGGTCTGGCACAGAGGCAAGAGGAGGGTGCTCCCAGCTAGGGAATTGTGCAGGCTGCAGGATTGAGCTTGTGTAAGGAACAGAAAGGGATAACTGTGCCTGCAACTGGAACGTCTCCGGAGAAGGGTGTGGTGGAGATGATGCACTGAGGGACAGACCATCATGGTTAGGAGACTGGAGGGTTTTAGGAATGAGTGACTTAAAAATGACACTCCACCACCCCCATTTAAACTGCATCCCTCTGACAGATTTTAGATTCTCTCTTACTCTGCTCTATTTTAATTTTCCCATAGCACTTACTCTCCTTTAAGATATGCAATTACTTACTCTTTATGCCTATCTTTTATGGTCTGTTTTTCTCAACTAAATAAAGGCTCTACAAGGGCATAGAGCTTTCCGACTTATCACCGTATCCCTAGAGCAGAGAACAGGGCTGGGCACCCAGTAGGTGCCTTATAAACATGTGTTGAATGAATCGCCCAGAGCCAGCTTTGGGTCAGTGACATCAAGTCCTACCCCACTAACTCCATTTACTGGACTCGGAGCTGGCTCAGGCTTTGCGCATGACACGTCGTAACCTCTCCCGGCCTCGGTTTTCTCATCTGCCAAATGGAAGGCTGGTCAGAGAAGGCCCTGTGTCTTTGCCACAGGGGCAGAAAATCGAGGAGCAGGCCCTGTCCGGCGCTGGAGTCCATTCCCGGACCTGTCAAGGCGTCTCTGGGAGCCTCAGAGGAGTGGCTTCTCCTTTCCGGGCCTCGGTTTCCCCACTTGGACAGAAGGCTCGGGAGGCCTTACCCATGCATGGGCAGTAGAGCAGGTAACCGGCCGGATCCCAGGAGCCCACGGGCAGCCCCAGGAGCGGCAGAAGCAGCAGCAGGAGAGACACACGCGGCGGCAAGAGCGACCGTGCCCACGCGGCGGCGCCCATAGCGGCTCCAGAGCCAAAGCGCGCCGCGGCGCGGAGGCTGGGAGGGAAGGAAGAGCGCGAGCGTCCGCCCCGCTCCCGGCGATCCTCGCGTGCCGCCCGCGCGCCGCCCCGGCCGCTCTAGCCGGCGGGCGGGCGGGACCATAGAGATCCCGCGGCACCGCCCCCTCCACGGCCCCAGCACCCGCTCGCGCGGCTCCCACAATGCACCGCACAATGGCCCGACCGCCGCCACTACCGGGGCCTGAGCGGGCCTGGCGGAGCCCGAGCGCGGCCCGGCCCGCAGCGCGGGGCTCGGAGCGCGGTGAGTCCCGGCGATGACCCCGGGGGACAGCGGGGAGCGGGGCGGGAGGCCGTCTCGCTACGCCCGCGCGCCGGGCACCCGGAGCGGCAGCGCCCCTCATCGTGGGCCCGTCAGCGCGGTCGCCCACACCCCCGACCCGAGGCCCCCTCTACGCCAGCCCGGCCCAGATAGGCCCCGGGGTGACCAAAACTCTCCTCGGACCCGTTACCTGGGTCTTGGGGACTCGAAGAAACCCTCTGGCCCAATCCCTACCGAGACCGGAGACTCAGCCCTGGAGGTCCCCTACTCCCGACCCCCGCCCCACCCCCCCTCCCGCCCAGGCTCCCTGGAGACCCAGATAACGCGCAGCTGACCTTACCAGGGACCCGGGTCTGGGGGACGCAGATAAGCTGCACCTGCTCCCTCCCCTCAGACACGCCTACCCGGACCCACATAAGCCCCTTTACTGCTCCATATAGTCCGCTCTTCCCCCTCTATTTCCCAGAACCACATAACCCCTTTTGAGGCTTCCCTCAAATATTTGGTTCTGGGGAACCCGATGAGCTCTACCCATAGTTTCCTCCTCGGCGATCCTATTCCCAACCTGCAGACAGCTTCCACTCGGTACCATTTTGAGACTCTTGAAATTCAGGGAATTCGCCTTTTATATTAGCCCCTTTAACCCTCCAGCCGCTGTACACCATCCCCAGCCCGTCTCTCTTTCTTTGCGGTGGGTGTGGTGGGGGTCTCTTTGGGATTCAGATAAGTCGCCCCTCCCTCCCTCCCATTCCTGAGACCCCCTCCAGTCTTCTCCCTGAATTTCTGTCCCTTGTCTGGCAGCCGTCCACCCGCAGCCCTCCCAGCCCCGGGGCGTTTCACACCCCCTCCTCCCCACCACGAAGTATGGTGGTCTAGAAACTGCTCAGGAGCCAAGCTGTCCCCTGCAAATCCTGTCCCAGGCTATGGCCCCGTCTCGGTGGGGAAAATGGACCTGCAAGGTGCAAGATAAGGGGATATTGGATGTGGGGAGTTGATACTTTAACCTATAAGTTCCTATCTCCTGGCTTGTGTGTTTTCCCACCTGTCTGCCTGGGACTTGGAAAGAGCCTAGCCTGGGGTTTCTAACCCAGCCCCCCAAGGTGAGGCCACTGGATTGGGGTGGGGGTCTAATCAGGTTTCCTCTTGGTGAAAACTGGGCTGTTGTGAGTTGCAGCCATTTGCTCAAGACCTCCTTAGGAGTGAGAGTCATGGGGAATCAGATGGAATCGGGAATCAAAAGGACTCCAAAGAGGGTCCGTGTACACTGATAGAACTAGCAGCCCGGGAGTAAATCCAACCCCTATTAATCCTGTTTGATGTCTCTTGGAATGATGCAAGCCATTGAGACTCTCCAGCCTCCCTGTAATTTAATTCTCTCACCACTGGGGAGTGTGTGTGTGTGTGTGTGGCGGGGAGGGGGGGTTGCGAGGCAGCTATACCCATTCCCCCCTTTCCTTCTCACCCTTCTCCAGCCAGTCAGTATATCTTTCCTTGCCCAGGTCAGGACTTTTTTTTTTTTTTAATCTCTATTTATAATTTCCCAGTTGCTATTTTGGGTTCTGCTTAGGGGAAGATTCTGTCCACCCCAAGGAAAGTTCCTGGGTGTGTTTCCTCCTCGGCAGGTGTTGAATTGAGTTCTTCAGATCCCCAAGTAGCTCTTGGGCAGGAGGGATAGAAGCTATTTTAGGGTAGTCACTGAAGTGGAGCTGTTAATCCTCTGTGGGTCTCTAGTTAAGAACACTTAGAGATTAACCCTTTCCTTGCTGCAGGGGGGCTATTTCTTAACAGTTCGGGGGGAGATTTGGGAGATTTCAACTCTGGTGAAGGTGGGAACATGCAACTCAATACAAAAGCAAAGATAATCGCTGCCTTTTGTTGGGTACTTAGTGGAAGCCAAGCCGAATGCTGAGCCCTTTGCATACCTGACTAAAATAATCCTTAAAACAAGCCTGTGAGGTAAGTATTTTTAGTTTTATAGATGAGGAAACAGGCTAATAATGGAGAAAGAACGCAGTTTCTATAGAGATGATGTAACACCATAAAAACTATAGTTTCATCAGAAGGGCAGCAGACATCATGGCACACAGCAGAGGACAGATAGATGAGGGAGTAATCTGCCTCCTTTAAAGGCTTCCAAGAGGGCCATAGAGAATTTTTAACTACGGAGCCTTAATAATAGAGATTCCTAAACTGAAGGAACTCAGGCCCAGGATATGGTGCTGGAGAAAGATAAAGTAAAGGGGGATTGGCTCCGGGGGATGTGCTGAGGGTCAGTTGTGGGGGAAAAGAGGAAGGCTGCATTCTGAGGAGGTGTTGGGAAGGGAAGGAAACTCGCTCTGAGGCCTGAGAAGTCACGTTAAGGGAGGAAAAGAACGTACTACTCAGGCCCTGTGCCGAAAAGGAGACACAATTTAGATCTCAGAGACTGCATTGTTTGTATTCACACATATTATGTCAAATGTTTCAAGAGTGTTGTTTCACTGAATCTTCCATGAGAATATTGGTAGGTAAGGAGAACTAATCTCTCTTTCAGAAATTGAGGAAACTGAGGTTCAGAGAAACTAACCTACCCGTGGTTTCAGAGTCAGTAAGTGGCAGCTCTTCTGATAGTAAGTCCAAGGTTCTTTCCACAATACCTCCCTCTTGATATCAGGCGCCAGAAGGAATCTTAGGATGAAAATATACCGAGTTATACCAGTAACTGGGAGGGATTGATTGTGTTTGTTTTATGGGAACAGGTTCTGTCAGCTTCTACAGTTGTTAAGGTTAGAGTGTGAGACCAGAAGAACAGCTTTGAAAGAGAAGCAGGATTTTTTTTTCCACAGTTTTGTGGAGAAGAAATCCGAAGAAATGGGCCTTCAAATAATGTGGGAGAGGCCCAGGAATCTTCCTGGATGAGAGGAGTTTGCAGACAAAGGACAGAGGGAGAAAAACTAGATTTCCTAAAGGATTCCTAAGGTAACACTAAAGCCAAAGCCCCAGTACGTGCAGATCAGGGCAAGCACATGGCTGCTGCCTGCCGCCTTTGCGTCTATCAATGCAACCTCGTGAGCTCTTCTTAGCCACCACCAGCCTCTTTCCTAGAAGCCCATTACTCACTCTTTCAGTAGCAGCATACTACACTGCTGTGTCTTGTTTGTGCTTGTTCAGGAGAACAGATGAGGTGGATGTGTGGGAGGTGGGGGACGTACTGTTCTCTTTCTGAGTTTGTGCGGAATTTCCAGGGCTAGGCTTCCCTCTCACGTCAGCCAAGTGATGCGACTTGCTTCCTTCCCTCTGGCTGCCATTCCCAGCTTTCCAGAGGCGGAGGTGCGTGATTTCACGTGGGGGGTGGGGGCCAGAATTTGACTTTGAAGATGGGGGAAGTTCCTTCCAAACTAGATATTCAAATTCATGCTCGCTCTCTGCCCAATTCCAAGCTGCCTAGTAATCACTGGTATTATAAACAGGTAATTCCACCCTTTGGAAGAAGGGAGGACTTAAACAATAAAAGCCAGACGTCAGAGGCCTTTGAGGTTTATCGTGAAGTAGGCAAATATGCCATGATTCGAAGGCTCAAGTGGGACTAGTTCTTAGTGTTAGCACGTGAGTCATGCAAAATGCAGCCACCTTTGTGCAAATCTTTCTAGGCACATCTCCACTCGTGATGGGGAAATTGTTTATCATATTACATTGCAGTGTTTCTTCAATAAGAGGAATGGTTCCTGAACAGGACATAGCTCATGTTAATGATGAGCAAAGCTCTCTCGGGCATGAACCCGCTGATCCCATCATCTCGTTCACGGCCAGCCTGTTGGTTGAATGGTCACTGTAAGCAGCAGGTGCTAATGAGCTGAGCAAGCATTCTTTGGCCCACAGCTAGTTTGTGCAGTTGGAGCCCTCCCCAGATTCTCGTGGACAATCCCCACATACCCGCTTTGCTCCCTTTACATGGAAAAGCCTCATGACCAAATTTTGGCATGAGCTCTTCAAAGGAAATTCCCCTGTTGTAGCAAGTTACATTGAGGTTGGTAACCTGTTTGTGTGATGAGCTTGTGAGTGTGAATGTGGGTCTGCTGTGCCCCCTTTGAGAATTAATGCCCTTTCTCTCTTCCTCTGAGTTGATGTCAGTAAAGAACTTGTGTCACCTTACCTATGCTCACCTGCTCCCCCACAACCCAGTAGAAAGACTTCAAGATATTGGCTCCCCCTTTGGAACTCAGTTTAAACCAGAACTGCCTGAGCATGTTAGCCTGTAAGAATCCACTTGCATTCAGTGACTTATGTACTCATCTAAAAGAAAGTTAAAAGTCCTTTTCTAGATGCTAGGTCTATGGAGCTGAAAGAGATATGATCTGAGCTCTCAAAGTATCTGAGTTTGGTGGTGGAGTCTGAGTTCTAATGCAAGTATGTTACCTGTTCACAATGGAGACGTGCATGTGTTCTGTGAGGGTCTGTAGGAGGGACAGCTCAGCACCTTGGTTATTGGACGGGCTTTGCTAAAGAAGTGTGGTTTGGGCCCTGAGACCAAGAGACCCAGAGTAGTGGTTGGAGGGCAGGATGGGACCAGCACTGGTTTAGTGGAAATGCTGAGTCTGCTGTTGCCTCTTCAGATGAACCTCTTGATGTTGATGCACTGCTGAGAAACACATCTGGCACAGAGGCTGACTCTCCAGGGTGTAAATTTCCTAAGTAAAGGCTTCTTTCTCTTCTGATGCCTTTTGGGCATTTTATTGCTCCTTAGCACCTCCACGAGGAGGAGAATTATAGAAAGTGAGGAGGAGGCAGGGTGAGGAGGAGGAGGAGGCGCTGCTGTCTAAATTTAGTGGAAAGGATGTAAAAGCGAAGTTGGAAGGGAAAGGGAGTTTAGGGCTTTTACTTCCTCCGATTATCCTGTTTTCTATTAGCCTAGGTGGTACTAGTAATAATAGTTACCATGTAGCACTTACTAGGTGCCCAGCCTTCTGCTGAATGCTTTATATTTATTATCTCATTTAACCCTCAAAAGGTCCTTATGATGTGGGAGATTAGTAAGCCCATGTTGTAAATGAGGAAACAGCTCAGGAAAGTAAGTAATTGGCTGAAAGTCACATGGCTTCAAAGTGGAAGGGCTGGGATGGAACTGGGGCTCTGTCTGCCTCCAGAGCCCATGTTTTCATGGTATTGGGCTCCCTAACACCAGGTGTTCTGATGTTTCAGGTGAAGAGATTGTTTTCTGAAGGCTGCGTTGGAGGCTGTGACAGAGCACAGAGCCCTGTGGAGCTGATGGGGAGGCTTTCTCAATAACATGGCCCTTCGCCATTAGCCTTGCCATGACCACATTTTTCACCAGCGTCCCCCCCTGGATTCAAGATGCAAAGCAGGAGGAGGAAGTGGGCTGGAAACTAGTGCCCAGGCCTCGGGGCCGGGAGGCGGAGAGTCAAGTGAAGTGCCAATGTGAAATCTCGGGGACACCCTTCTCAAATGGGGAGAAGCTGAGGCCTCACAGCCTCCCCCATCCAGAGCAGAGACCGTATAGCTGCCCTCAGCTGCACTGTGGCAAGGCTTTTGCCTCCAAGTACAAGCTGTATAGGTAGGTGACGCTCCCATACTTCTTCCTGCCCTGAGGTTCCCAGGGAGAAAGCCAGAGAGACTCCACTGAGTGTGGGACTTTATCTGTGGCAGAAGAGTAGAGGTTAATTTGTCCCATAAGTGTATCCTATATGTCAACCATTTGAGGTCACTCACTGAAAAATAATGGTGGTATTGTTTATTCAGACACTAGACTCTGATGGGTACAATATCAGATAGCGATGAACAGACTAGATTGAGTTTTGTTTTTTTTTTCTTTCAATACAGGTTTACCTCATTTTATTGCACTTCACAGATACTGCATTTTTTTTTTTTTTACAAATTGAAGTTTTGTGGCAGCTTTCAGTCAAGAAAGTTGGCCCAGTTTTCCCACTTTCCAAAAGCATTTGCTCACTTCATGTTTCTGTGAAGAATTTTGATAATTCTCACAATATTTCAAATCTTCCACCATCAAAAAGATTACAGCTTGCTGAAGGCTCAGGTGATGACTAGCACTTTTTAGCAATAAGGTATTTTTTTTCTTCTTTTTTTTTTTTAAAATAATTTTTTTAAAAGGTGATACGGACTGTTCTTTTAAAGTCTTTATTGAATTTGTTACAACATTGCCTCTGCTCTTTTATGGTTTGGTTTTTTGGCTGAGAGGCTCACGGATTCCTAGCTCAATCAAGTCTGCACCCTCTGCATTCGAAGGCGAAGCCCTAACCACTGGACCACCAGGGAAGTCCCCAGAAAAGTATTTTTAATTAAATATATACATGTTTTTTTAGACATGATGCTATTGTACACTTAATAGGCCACAGTATAGTATAAACATAACTTTTATATGCACTAGGAAACCAAAAAATTCATGTGACTCCTATTACTGTGACTTTTGCTTTATTGCAGTGGGCTGGCACCAAACTTGCGATATCTCCAAGGTGTGCCTGTGCTTCTTTCCCTACCTGTGTCAGGTAGTGGTGAGAATATTAGCCCCAAATTAGGCATCAGCCTTAGAAGTTTAGAGAGAAAAGGAGACCCTCTGGTCCAATCTGTAAATTGTAAAGTGCAGGCTCAGAGTGGAGAAGTTAACTTATCCAAGGTCGTATTGCTCACATGATCACTTACGACTCTGTAGAGTCCTCTGGGTTAGAAGATTTCCTGAAACTTGTAAGCGCAAGAACCCCTATCTAAAGTGAAATGGAATGTGAAAGCCCTGGTGTAAAGCAGATATGACAGAGCAGCTTTGAGGGGAGCAGGGCCTACTCAGAAGTAGTTTTGATTTTATCCTTGCCTTTCCATCAGAGGACCATGAGCGTGCCCTTTGCCAGTGATGCAGACTGCCTGCTGCACAGCCATTCATCCCTCGACCATGAGCTCTTGTCACATACCAGGCACAGTGTTCAGTGACAGGGACAGACACTTCCTATCAGTGAGCCAGACAGATATAGGGGGAGGGGTTGCTGACCCTCCTCGAGTTTACTGTCTTAATAGAAGGGACAGACAGCACACGAGTAAATACGTGAACGAGATGACCACAGAAAGCCTCTAGTTCCTTGTCTGGAAAACAGTTGATAGGAAGGAACTAAAACAGGTAACAGGGTTGTGTGTGACCAGGATTGCCCTCATGACAGTTCTGTGGTCCTCAGCTGTGTGCTCCTGTGTCTTAGGTGGATATCAGTTGGGGGTATCCTTGTAGACTTTCCTAGTGGCGGTCTGAGTGTCAGTGGGAGGCTCTAGGAAAGGTCCTGGGCCAGGAGACAGGAGCCTTGACTCCACCCGGAGTCGTCATACAATTTTAGGCAAATTACTAAACCTCATTGGGCCTTTGTTTTCTCACCTTCAAAATGAGGGAAATAGACTGGATCACTCACCATCTTCCTCTCATGTTACCATGCCACTTATGTCACAGGAGATTAATAGTAACCTTTATAGGTGTCAGCACTCAAAACAACATGAGGATAGTGGGTATGATTGATACCTTCCAGGTAGAAAGAATCACTGGATGCTGTGCTAGAGACAGCAGTAGCGTATCTAAGTGAATCCAGGTCTCAAGAAGGTCTGGGTTTAAGTGCATTTTAAACCCAGAAAATTGTCTGCCACTTACTGACTGGTGGGTGGGGCTGTCCTGTGCATCAGCTTCTTATGTAGAACACAGGGTTAATGACACAGCTCCCATGGGGCTTGTAAACGATGGGACGTCAAAGTCTTGCTGAGCTGATTCCAAATACCGTGGAGCTCTGGATTGTAGTTCCTGGATCAGCTCTGGTTTCCAGCCAGATAGGAGCAGAAGCAGGTAAACCAAGGGGCACTGAGGTCCCATATCACAAACACATCTTCTGAAACATTTAAAGGCTTTATGTGGCAAACAATTTAAATGGTACAAATGGACATGCAGTGAAAAATAAATTGTCACACTTGAAGCCACTGTTCTCCTCAAAGGCAACCATTGGGGTCAGTTCTTTGTGTATCCCTCTCGAGACATTCAAACATGTATTCCCTTCCTTTTTTATTTTCACAGGGGATTGTGTTACGTACACCATACTGAACTTCCTTTTTTGACTTGGCTCGCTGTTTCTTGGGAGATTGTTCCAGATCAGGAAGTTTAGATATATTTCATTTTCCCTTTATTGTGTCATTTAAATTTTTATAAATACACTTTTTGTTGCAAAGGAAATACATTCACATAATTCAAAATTCAAAAGGTATACAATGAAAATTCTTCATCACACCCAGAAAAGCTGCCCTTTCTTCTCCCCATGGGTAGCCAATGTTAGTTTCTTGTGTATCCTTTCAGAAATATTTTAAGCTCATATGAGCAAACATGCATAAATTTTCTCTCTTTTCCAATGCATGGTACCATTCCATAGGCACTGTTCTGTCTCATAGCCTTTTCCCACTTTATCTAGGAGCTTGTTACCTGTTGTATATATAAAGCCGTCATTATATTTAAAAGTTAAGGTGGGAATTCCCTGTTGTTCCAGTGGTTAGGACTTCACGCTTTCACTGCTGTGGGGCTGGGTTCCATCTCTGGTCAGGGAACTAAGATCCCACAAGCTGCACAGCCAAAAAAAAGTTGAGTCATTTTTATGGACTTAATTACTTATTTAGCCAGTTCCCTACTGATGGACATTTAGATTGTTCCTGATATTTTTGCTACTGAATTCAGTGCTGCAGAGAATAGCAGCACATGTGGTTTTGCAGGTGGTAGAGTGTAGTTGGCATGGCATCCATTCCATCGCATGCCTCTACCACAGTTTTTGTGTCTAGTTGCCTGTTAGTGCACAACTCCGTTGTCTGGCCAGCCATTATGATCTCCTTTCTTTCTCCTCTGTCCTTCATCCCTGTCTGCAGGCACATGGCCACCCACTCAGCCCAGAAACCCCACCAGTGCATGTACTGCGATAAGATGTTTCACCGCAAGGATCATCTGCGGAACCACCTGCAGACCCATGACCCCAACAAGGAGGCCCTCCACTGTTCTGAGTGTGGTAAGAATTACAATACGAAGCTGGGCTACCGGCGCCACCTGGCCATGCATGCTGCCAGCAGTGGTGACCTCAGCTGCAAGGTGTGCCTGCAGACCTTCGAGAGTACCCAGGCCCTGCTGGAGCACCTGAAGGCCCACTCACGCCGGGTAGCAGGTGGTGCCAAGGAAAAGAAGCACCCCTGTGACCACTGTGACCGGCGGTTCTATACTCGTAAGGATGTGCGGCGGCACCTGGTGGTCCACACAGGCCGGAAGGACTTCCTGTGCCAGTACTGTGCCCAGCGATTCGGCCGCAAAGACCACCTGACACGTCATGTCAAGAAGAGCCACTCACAAGAGCTGCTCAAGATCAAGACAGAGCCAGTGGATGTGTTAGGCCTAATCAGCTGCAGCTCCACAGTCAATGTGAAGGAAGAGCTGAGTCCTGTGCTGTGCATGGCCTCTCGGGACGTGATGGGGGCCAAGGCCTTCCCTGGCATGTTGCCCATGGGCATGTATGGTGCCCACATCCCTACCATGCCCAGTGCGGGCATGCCACACTCCCTGGTGCACAACACGCTGCCCATGGGCATGAGCTACCCTCTGGAATCCTCACCTATCTCTTCCCCAGCTCAGCTTCCTCCAAAATACCAGCTTGGATCTACCTCATACTTGCCCGACAAATTGCCCAAAGTGGAGGTGGATAGTTTTCTGGGGGAGGTTCCTGGAAGCCTGTCTCTCTCATCCGCTGAACCCCAGCCCACCTCACCTCAGCCGGCAGCAGCTGCGGCCCTCCTAGATGAAGCACTGCTCACCAAGAGCCCCGCCAACCTCTCTGAGGCTCTCTGCGCTGCTAATGTGGACTTCTCCCACTTACTGGGCTTTCTTCCTCTCAACCTGCCCCCATGTAACCCACCTGGGGCCACAGGAGGCCTGGTCATGGGCTACTCCCAGGCTGAGGCTCAGCCCCTGCTCACCACTTTGCAAGCTCAGCCTCAAGATTCCCCAGGAGCTGGGGGACCGCTGAACTTTGGGCCACTGCACTCTTTGCCACCTGTCTTCACCTCTGGCCTGAGCACCACAACCCTGCCTCGTTTCCACCAGGCATTCCAGTAGCCACAAGGAGGCCCTCAGCTCAGTCCTGGCTCTGTCAGGGAGCCTCAGTACCTATCCCATCTGCATCCCCCATGAAGGCAGCTGAGCTTTCAGAGCTGGGTTCAAAAAAACAATTCCAGTATCTGTATGGAGCACTTGGTTTGGGGGCTTAAGCTCCAGGATTAGTTCCAGGAGGAATCTTGAGCCCCAGCCCCATGAAAAGATATCATACAATAGGACTTCAGGTATTTTTACTTTTTTTTTTTTTTTAATCTGAATCGGGAGCCACACCTAGCCTTCTCCCTCTCCAAAGCATCGGAACCTCCTCCTCTTTGAAGAAGGGAGAGGTCTCTTGAAGACACAGAGGGTTTTACTTCGGATGACCTCGAGAGAAGTAGTCCAAGAAGCCCGTCTTCTGGTCCCAGCCTGCAGACCCCACAGCAGTTGGTCAGGCACTCCTGCAGAGGGTCCATCGCCTGCTTCCAATCAATAGGCAGGAGGGAAGGCCTCTGCCTGTTGTTCCCCATTACCTCCATCCCTCCTGTCCTAACACCTCCATTTTCAGTCAGTGTTTTCCAGGAACGGTACCGTTTACACAGTCGCTTCAGACACACCATTTCACCTCCCTTGCTGAGCTGTTAGCCTTAGAATGATTGCAGTGAACATTGTTTACACACCGTGAATCCATTCCCACCAGTCCATTCCAGTTGGCACCAGCCAGAACCACTTGGTACCTGGTGTTAACTGGAGCCCTGTTTACAAGGCGGAGTCGGGTCCCGACTTCTCTTCATTTGAGGTCACATTTTTCCCCTGTGGGGAAATAAACTGACTTTGGACTGCTTCAGTCTCTGCCACCTTCCATGACTGTGTCTGTTCTTGCCTTCCTTGGGAGAGTCCACAGGAGACAGGCAAGAAGATTGGAGCAGCTTTCTCACAGGTCTGCAATTCTGTTTTTCTTCAAGTACATCGTGACCCCCTCATCCTCCTTTTGAACTGGAGAGAGGGGAAGAAATGAAAGGCATGCCCACTTCCACTCCCCCCGCCCCCACCCCGTTCCTTAATCCCTACCCTGAATATCATGAGTTGTTATTGGTCTTGGAAGGAGGGATTCGGGTTCTAGGCTGGTGTGGATAGCAAAGGAGAGGGTGTGAGCCCCTCATATGTCTCTCCTACCTGTCCCGTTTTCAGGAAGTTGTGGAATTGTTGGAAGAAGAGTTTTCAGAAAGTTGGCAGATAATTAAGTCCTAATCATCATCGTATCATGTATGGGGGGTATACACCATGTATGGGACATATCATGGGAGGTGTACATCATTGCCTCCCATACCAAACTTTTTTCTTCTCCACAGTGTTCCTCCTCTCCCACTTTGCAGTCCCTCTGGACTCAAGGCCACTGTGCATAGGCTTCTCTGCTCTCCATCAAAGAACTTCCACCTTCCTCTTGTGGCCCCTCACTTTTGCCCTCAGTACTCAGCAAGTTTTCTTGCAATAAACGATTAATTCTCTTGACTTGTGGGGCTCCCTTGTTGCAGACAGCACAGCTCTTGCCCAACTGAACCTCACCCCTGCTTCATCTCAGTTCTGCATGGGCTTTGCTCTTCCCGCTCGTGGAAGGGAGGCCTCTCAGGGACCACCAGTATGGGGCCCTCTTGAGACACTTCCACTCTGATTCAGAAACACACTTCTACCTCTTTACTGTTAACTCCTACAGATGGCAGCCAGCAGTTTCTGGGCACTTCTCTCAGCAGGTGCCTCATACTGGCTTCTGGCTTCTTCACTAGGGTTTCAGGACAGACTACCAAGGAACTGCCTCAGCCTCTTCCCAGTTCTCCCTGTCCCCATCCTGTCTAGAAATCACTTTGGTTTATGAGCAGGTAGGTCCAAGACCCACGCTTCTGCTTCAGTGCAGGCCAGTACTCTTTCTTTGAGGTGAAAGCCTTAAAATGTAGCTTCCTGGCCCTTGATTGGAAGCAATGTGGAATGAATAAACATGTTTTCATTTAGGCAGGCTAGCTTGGGATACCTTTTTTTAAAAAAAAAGACAAAACCAGATATAAAGATGTCTGGCAAGATTAGAATCAGACTAGGTGATTTACTTCTAAAAATTAGCTTCAGTGAGTCCCAGGGACTAATTAAGGTTTACTTTTAAAAGCGTCCACCTTGGTACGCAGCCCCCTTCTGCATGCTATGCATGTTATTGGGACTCGTATATAGGAAATGGTAAGTGAGGACCCAGTTGGGACTCAGTGCCGCCATTGTCCTTGTTGTCTCTGATCTTCATCACTAGACCCAGCAACCCTTGCCCCTCCTTGCCACCTTTTCTGCATCTTTTGTTTACAGAGGTAAAGGGGCCTCTGGCTATGGAATATGAAGTCTCGGACTGTTAGAAGAGTCCCTTCTCTTTGCCTGCTCTGTCCGGTCCCTTCCTTGAATTCTCTCCCCCAATAGTGATGCTGGGAAACTCATAGGACAGGCAAAGCAACTTTAAAACCTTGTAACTTGGGGCCTTGCCCCTCCTCCCCTCCTCTTCCTTCCAGTCCTGTTCCTCTCGTTCTTCCTTGAATGCCCTTCCCACCCACAAATAATTTTCCTATCACTGTGAACTTTGCTGGTGCAGAGGAACATCTGCCTTCACTTTTTTTTTTTTTGGACTGTAGATAGCCAGCAATTTCTTAAACCTCCCTTTCCAAAAGAAAAAGAAAAAAAAAGTCCTTGACCTGTTGTGCAAAGGATAAGAACAGCTTTATCCTGCTCAGTACCAAACCCACTTCAGTACCCTTACTGAGGCCATGAGAGCCTAGGGGTTTCTGTCCAGGACAGGAGCCATGGCATGTTGGCAGAGACCAAACAGGGACCAGGAAAAGGGGTGATTTCCCCTTCCCCACCGCCTCCAACCTCTGTCAGCGATGAGCTGCCCTGAATAGTGGCAGGCACCTCCCCCTCTGCACAGAAGCTAGTCAGGGTTGAGTGCAGTCTTGGGGGGCCAGGGGGTAGTAGCATGCCAGCCGGGTCAGCTCAGGGATCTGCACATCTTGGGAGAGGGGAGAGGAACAATGAGTTTTTTTCCCATAACCTTTTACAAATGGCATTTTGTGCATGGAAATCCGGGAAGCAGGTG
Source organism: Budorcas taxicolor (assembly GCF_023091745.1). Classification (NCBI taxonomy): domain Eukaryota; kingdom Metazoa; phylum Chordata; class Mammalia; order Artiodactyla; family Bovidae; genus Budorcas; species Budorcas taxicolor. The sequence goes on along the minus strand of NC_068922.1, from coordinate 61,467,455 downwards.
TGATTCCTTTTTTGCTCGTAGATATTGTCTTAAGCTGAACTTCTACTGCCCTAAACTTTTCCCCTAGTAGCCCTTTAAGCCCCTATGCCCCCTTCTTTTTGGTAGCTGTTTTCTCCAGCCCCCCTCCATCTCCCCTCTTTTCTAGGAGCTATTTTTAAGCACGACTTTTTTAACAGTTTATATTGTACAGGATCAATATTTTGCTTTTTAACAAGGATATTTATGTAATAAGAAACTTTTGCCTTAGGCAGGTGTTGGCCAGAAAAGTCCAGATTCCTCTGGGACCCCACCCTGGCCTCTCCTGGAGCTCTGAACCTGCTGTGGAAGGAACTGGCTGTGACCTCACCACTGGAAAGCAGGGTCTGTGGCAAGGGAAACGGGTGTACTGGTTCTGACAGGAGGAGGATCCACCATGGTAATCAAGTGCCTCTGTGGAGGGGTTTAATTTCTTCAGATGTTCGCCTACTTCCTTAGTGGGTTCTCCCCATATTGCACCTCTCCAACTCTCACCATTTGGCACTGGAACTCCTGAAACACCACTTCTCATACACCCCCCTCCCTCTCTCCCAGTGGTCAAGGCTTTGGAGCCACTCTTTCGTAATACCAGATTATTTAAAGAGAGAAAAATACAAGACAAAACCTTTTAGCACTTTGTAAACACAGTGAATAACCTCTTGGAGTATTTTTGGCTTTATATAAAACAAGGTTTTTAATTGTAAAATATAAGTGCCATTAGAAAATGCACAGGGCCTATCTTTGTTAAAGTAGATTTTTCAATGTTTTACAGAATTACATTTTCAAAAAAAAGTTTTTATAATGAAGTTGTTTATTAAAAACTTCTGAATGATGTGTTTGGAAGTTGTGAGCCTGTCTCATTGGGAAGGGGCGGGAGAGAACCTGAGGAAGAACAAGTCTAGACGTCGTTAGCATCCAAGGGGATGGTGGGTACGAGGGAACACACAGTGAGAACCCTTCACGTTAGCACCCACAAGCCCTGTACTCTGAAATGAAAGGTCTTTGAGGTAAGTGGCATCATGCTACTTAATAATCTTGGATGCAAGAATCAGAAAAAATCAAATGGACTCAATGAAATTTCATATCACTGCAAATGCCAGATGGAACGCAGTTTTGAGGTTAGTATTGGTTCAGCATCTCAGACATGGTAGGCTTTAGCATTCCTGTTTCTGCCATATCTTGTGCAATTGTGACCATCCTCAGGCCCTTCCATGTGGCTTGTCCCTTTATCAAAGCATGCTGCCACGATTCCAGTCATCCTCACACAGTGCTGACCAGAAATGGAAAGGGACCCTTTCCAGGCCCCCTAAGTAGAGAGGAGTCCTTTTATTCACAGGAGCCCTGTAAGCATCTTCTGTCTCATTGGCCTTGATGGTGTTCTGTGCCATCCCCAAGCCAGTCACTGTAGACCAGTGGTGACAAGACTGAGCCAAGGGGAGGAGTGTGTTCTCAAAGGAACTCTGGCGTACTGTTAGAATGAGGAATGGATGCTGGTTGTCCAAGAAAAAAATGTCATCCATGGCTCAAGGTGCACAGCTGGTCGGTGACAGAGCTAGGACTTGACCTTGCCCACATTTGTGTGTAGGCACCCATCTGGTTCAGACAGATTCTTGAAAGGAGTCTGGCTTCACCTGATGTTGCTTGGCCAGTCCAGCGAAGGCGGTCATCACTGTTCTGAGCCCCATCCCTTGTACTGAGTGAGATCCTCTCATCCGAGGCTCAGACTGAGCTTGCTTTTCTGTGGTCTGGAGCCACTGTCCATAGGGAAGCAGTGCAAATCACTGAGTCCAGCCCAAGACTTTATGGGACATCCCATGTTAATGTGTGTTAAGAGGTGTTTTGTGTTCAAAGGCAGTGGGCTGGCCCTTCATCTCTTTGGCTTGTTGACTTGTGTAACTCCACTCTAATGGGTCAGACCTCTGCTAGGGCCCCAAGGACATCCACTTTGCCCTCCAGGAGCTGCATTCCTGGGAGTGGGTCTGGCGGCTCAAAGCAGTCTTTTCCATTGAATAGGAAGAAGATGAAGGCTTTCCGGAGGAGGTGGCAAAGACTTTCAGGTGAGGAGGTGGAGTATTGGGCGTACTGACCACCATGGGCCACAGGTTGGGGAGCTGAGATAACAGGACTGCAGGCATGTGCAGGATTAGGGTTGCAGGGGTTGGTCCACCCAGGCTCTTACTCTCCAGGCATAGGCCCTACACTTGAGACTACAGTTCATGTTTGTAAAATGGAACAGAACAAGGGGTAGCCCCGAGGCCCAGGAGGAGGTAAAGCAATGTTCAGCCCACCAGGCCATGAGGATCCAGCTCTTGGAGGGAAACTGGGCAGAGACTCACTTGCTCCCTGGTTGGCTGCATCTGAGAATTTCCCTTGTCCCTGATTCTTCCACTTCAACCTCTTTTCTTCCTTTTATCACAAATATTTTGAGCACCTCTGTGTGCCCAGCGACTGCTATACAAGTTTCAGTCTGGTCAGAGACCGAAGGATACCTCTTGAGTCCTTTGCATTTGCCTGAGTAATTTATCCTCTGCAAAACTACCCCAAGGCCACAGTAGAGTGGGCACCAAGCAACTCCCACCTGTCCACCGCAGGTGGGAAAATTACTGTTTGACATGGTGGCTCTGATGGAAGGTTCTATCTGTCTGTGATCTGGGTCCCTGTTCAGAGCTGTTCCTTGCTTGCTACACTCCTGCACATCACTCCCTTTCCACCCCCGACTCCTAGTTCTGTCTGGGTGCCTGCAGTCACAGCCCCTTGCCCCTCCATCGGGTACCTCGCCCCTTATTAGCTAGGGAGCCCTGGTGAATCACACCCGAAAAGGTGTGGGGGCGAAAGGGGGCGGGGCGAGCCCCGTAGGAGAAGACCGCGCTTCTCGGCCTCCTGCAGGCGGTCCGCTGGGGTCGCTGCCAGCCTTGCCATTCCCTCTCGCGGAATCCGCAGCGTCGCCCCAAGCCCCAAGCCCCCCTCCAGGCTCCGGGCTCCAGCAGGTTATGGCGGACGAGGGTTCGGGTCGGGGCGGGGGGGGCGCCTGGAAACCGCTGCGCGCCCCGTGCCTGCGTCTGGGGCCCGAGAGGCTGGGGGACAAGGGAACCCAAGACCCCACAGCCCGCCCTGCAGCTGCCCCGCCTGTCCGGGAGCGCCAGGAGGCCTCTGCGGCCACTGACCCGAGCCCGGAAAACCGGCCTTGTCGGGGATGGCGCCCCAGCAACCTGTCGCACAGAAATGTGGGGGGCTCGAGCTGGAGCCGGCGGGAAGGTCGAGGAAATGACGATTGAGAAGGGCGCCATCTTCATGGAGGAGGCGGAGGTGGGGGGCGTGGGGAAGCAGCCGGTGGGAGATGGGGTGAAGCTGGTGCGGGAAGAGAAGCTAGAGGTGGGAGCGGAGGCGCACGAAGGCCTGGGGCCCCTGAACTTGGTGGCCCAGGTGTGGACCCGCTGGAAGCCGTCAAGTGGGGAGCAGGAGGCCGTGAGTGCCCAGGCAGACAGGGCCTACCTACGATGGGAGCGCAGCTCTGGGCACACGCGCCAGCTGTACCTGGTCCCAAGGAGCTACATCATCCAGAATATTTCTGGCTTCTGGGTCACTGCCTTCCTGAGAGGCTAGAGGCCACTATTACGAAGGACATAAGGAAACTGTTGACTGTCTTGATTGTAATAATGGTTTCATGGCGTGTGTATATATGTCAAAACATGGGACTTCCCTGGTGACCCAGTGGTTAAGACTCTGCTTCCACTGCAAGGGGTCGCAAGTTTGATCCCTAGTTGGGGAACTACAATCTCATATGCCACAGAGCATGACCATATATATATATATTTCAACAACGTATCAAGTTGTGTAGTTTGTCAATTATAATTTAAAATATAAACAAAGTCTTTTAAAAAGGCAGCTATAGTAATGGTTAGAACGGGTTTTGGAAGCTGGCTTCTTCAGTTGAGTACTACAGCTCTCACCTGCCATGGGATGGCTCAGCAGTCTACCTGAACCACTGGGGCTTGTAACCTCCTCTGTTCAGTCGCTCAGTCGTGTCCGACTCTTTGCGACCCCATAAATCACAGCACGCCAGGCCTCCCTGTCCATCACCAACTCCCAGAGTTCACTCAAACTCATGTCCATCGAGTCGGTGATGCCATCCAGCCATCTCATCCTCTGTCGTCCCCTTCTCCTCCTGCCCCCAATCCCTCCCAGCATCAGAGTCAAGGAGGCTAGTAACAAAACATGCCTCAGAGGATCATATTCAAGATTAAGTGAGCTAACACATGAAAAGTATCCACAGTGTCTGGAACACAGGAAGTATCCCATGAATGGCAACTGCATCTAAAAACTGGTCCAGCATTAAGACTGGGTGGACCTAACAGACAACTACCGTTTTTGTTTGCTGTGCATCCCTTACTATGGTGAATCGTTGTTTCCTAATCACCCATTCCACGTGACTTTGGTGGGCAGAAATTCACAATATCCAACATCCTTGGAGTATGCAGCGTGTTAATAGTGCTCAGTCCCCCTAGATGTAGTGATTGGTCCAAGATGTACAAACAGTAATCCCAGCTGGGCCCCTTAGAGACCTTTCCTGGGATTTATCTATGTTGAATATACTAACATAAGGGGAAGTCTTTTTCTTCTGGGCTTTCTTAACTGGCTAATGTAGGCCTTGGACTTCCCTGGTGGCTCAGATGGTAAAGAATCTGCCTGCAATGCAGGAGACCTGGGTTTGATCCCTGGGTTGGGAAGATCCCCTGGAGGAGCACATGGCAACCCACTCCAGTATTCCTGCCTGGAGAATCCCCATGGACAGAGGGGCCTGGTGGGCTATGAGTGAGCACAGCACAATGTAGGCCTAGGCTGATCTATGCCATGCTCTGCCGGCCTCCCACAGAGGAAGACTGTTGACAATGGGATAAAATGGTACAGAGAAAAGCAGAGTGACGACAGGGAGAATCTTAAGGCTATCCTTTGTGCCCCTGCATCTATCCAGACCTGAAGCCAAACCACTCTTGTCCTTGATGACTTATGAGCTAATCAGTCCTTGGGGCTTTGGGCAGTGTGACCTGTCCCTACTGCCTGACACTGAAGGAGTCTTACATGACAGGTGACGTGAGTGAGCAGCAAACCATTACAGCTGGGAGTCCTTTAAAAACCAGGCTCACTGCTGCCAACGCTCACACTCACTTGCCATTTCCTACCTGGGGGCCAGAGAGGCGTGCTGAGTGACTCAGTATGGAGGGGCTGGGCAGGTGGGAGAGACTCTGAACATGCACCAGGCAGAGCGGCAGAAAGCCTGATGGGAGACTGAGCTTTAGGGGAAACCACTCAGCTCAACCCCCTGGGGGAAATCTGTGTCACCTCAGACCTGTAACCCTTGCGAGAGTCAAGAGACACGACAACAGGACAATGACATATTTATTTACAATTGGACCAAAAAAAGGCATACAGGCATCTTTTACTTAAAAAAAAATGATGATGATTTAAAAAGTCAGAAAAATTGATGTCTGAACCATTTATGAGGAGTCTGTTTACCCACTCCCGCCCAAAGAGAATCTCTCAGGGAAAAAAATTCAAGATGTGAATGAACAAGACTCCATCATCATACTCTACTGCTCGGGTTCCCTTTCCGCCAACCTGATGCTTGGTGGACGCCGCTTGGTACTGCGGAGTCACTGTGAGGCAAGGTTGAGAAGATCACTGGTTTGACTGGTGGAGCTGGTGAGGGCTGCCGGGAGAATCTGGGGGTGGGCGTGAGGTGGGTATGTTCCTAGCTTAGCCAGCATCCTGAGCTTTGTCTTGTGGTGGGGGTCCTAATGGGGCTGGAGCAAGGGTGAGTGGCTGTTACTTAAACCCTGACCCTAGGGTGTGTTTGGTCTCTTGCAACTTGAGAGCAAAGGTCTGTGACAGGCAGGGGGGAGGGCAGAGGTTAGGAAGAGGGGGCGCCGATGAAGAAGCCAGGCATCCGTGTCAGCTCCTCTTTCTAACTTAGGCTCCTTGCTTCTTCCTGGGACTTGGGGAAGGAATGACACAACTTACTTTCCACTTTCCTTCTTGCAGGTAGTGTTCTGGGTGTTTCCCCAAAGGAGGCAAGAGCTCAGACAGGAAGTGGAGGGGCAGGGTCTGGCTGAAAGAGCTGTGTGGGCACAGGCTGGGGGATGTCAGGGAGAGAATGCCTCTTCTCAGCCACCTGAAGAGGAGACCTGAGGTCTCCAGGCCTTGTCCTGCCCTGGAAGCGGGGGAGGAGAGGGTGTCCCACCAGCACACACTGCAAAGAGTAGCACCCCCCGCCCCCCAACCCAGGAAGGGGCTGAGGAGCAATCTGAGGGGTGAGGACTCTCATCCGGACAGACGCGTGAATGCTTGGTTTGGCTCTGGAAATACTTGGCCCCAGATCCAGGGTTTCTTGGCACGAAAGACAGTTCATTGCAAGTCTCTCCTCTGGTCCAGCAAACTCCGGCTGCTCTGAGCAGGGGCGATTCCTGCTGTCCTGGGGCACTTGGCGCCCAGTACTTCTGGGGGATTTCCTTGGCTCAACCAAGATCTGGGCTTGCTCCCAGTGACAAGATGACCAGAGGCCTGGTGGGGAGCCCTGCTTTGAGTACCCCTGGGAGGAGGCTAGGGAGGAAGGAATAGGGAGGGGAAGGGGCTGGAAGAGGCTGGTTGGCACTGAGGATGCGAGTCCGGGCTGAGCTGTGCTTTGTCGCGGCATCAATGGCGAGGACGGGCAATGAGAGGGTCAGAAACCTCCCTTAGGCCCCGGCGTTTCCTCTTCCAGTTAGTCGTGGGATAGCCAACAGCCCTGAGGAACTGAGGTGGAGACAGTGACCAGAACCCAGTGTCTCGGTGGATTTATCCATCCTGGATCCATTTGTTAAAAAAAACTTAGGGAGAAAAACCCCAAACCAAAAATACACCTGAATAAACAGGTCCAAGAGTTCCTGCTGGAGGGAACTTCCCTAGCACTGAAGAAAAACAACCCACAAAAAACTCATCCCCCATAGAACTGCAATAAGATGATGAAGAAAAATGCAAGATTTATCTACAGGCCTTCCCGCCCCACACGCAGCCCCGGGATCCAGAACACTGTGCCAGGAGTTACATTCCAAACGAGCAGGAGTTGTTTTATTCTATGTGCCTGCAGTTCCCTGTGCGGGGCGGCTTCCTGTCCGTGGATGGAGTGGGCCAGACCATGGTCCACCCCCATCAGTCTATCTTCACAGCAGCGTAGATCTTGCGGACAAACATGTAGGCTGCATAGAAGCCGATGGTGCCCGTGAGGAGCCAGAAGGACAGGACCATGAGGGCCGTGTAGCCAAAGTAGAGGAGAGAGGGAATGAACTCGACGATGTCCAGCTGGGGCGCGAGTGGGGAGAGAAGGGGCACACTCAGTGCCAGCCTGCTGTGGCCACCCAGGTGCCCCCCGACCTTCGCCCAGACCTCGTGGGCAGGCAGTGAGGGGCAGGTGGGGCACACGGCCAGGGTGAACCTTCGTCAGCACCAGGGCCTGTGCTCCGCCCTGCGTGCTCACGACTACTGTGGTGGGTTAGTAACCCATTTTACAGAGGAGCAGGCATTTGAACCTGGAGTCAGAGGCCCAAATCCACTGACCAGGCCATTCCATGTTGGAGTAGGAGTATTCCTGCGGAAGGGCCTGGGAGCTCACTGGGAGATGGGGCTGACCTCAGGGCCCACTGCCAGAATGACGAAGGCAGGAAAGGCCACGGATGTCGCTTCCCCACCCTCCACAGTCCCCAGAACAGTGCAGTGAGACTCACGGATGGCTGGAGCACAGAAGTCGGGGGAGGAGAAAGGCGTTCTCAGCTCCTGACTTTAGGACCAGAGAGTCACCATGAACCTGCCTCAGCCTATGGTGCTCTCCGCCTGAAGGCGCTCTGTCACTTTTTTTACCATCTCACGGGGAGTCGATCCTGGAGCATCTCAACTCCTTAGCTGAGTTCTCAGACCTGGGCAGCGATGCCAGGGAACCTGTCATGTGGTGGGCTTTACTGTGCCAAGTGGAGCTAATCTGGGACCCTGGTATCAGGACCTGCCTGCCCACCAGGGCCCGAGTGGGGCCTGTTCCAGGGCTCTTGGGCAGACCCATGGTCACAAAATGCCAGGAGTCCACAAGAAAACAATTAGGGTCACTGTTTGAGACCATCTCCCTGAAGTCAAATAGCCACAGATTGGGGGATGAAGGCCATGTCTTCCAGCTCAACCACCCATCTCTCTTTTTATGGGCTTTCTTATGGCTGAAGGTGGGGTGAAGGTGATGGGGGGGACAGAGTAGTGCTAAATCCAGTGGTAAAACCAGAAAAGGAGTGAGGCAAAAAGGCGGTGCTGGAAAGTTCCTTAGAGTTCAGACAGGCCAAGGCCATCATGTTTCAGACAAGGCTCTCGGGCTGGCTTTAGAGCAGAGAAGAAAGCCTTAGGCAGAGGCAGGAAGGGCAGGACGCTGAGCTGTGACCTTTGTGTAGGCGGCTATGGAAGCAGGCTTCACTTGCCCAACACTGGCTTTTATCTTCCTTTTTTCCGGGGTCTTGGGTACCCACTCCCTACTCTGTGGTCCTATTGGGGCTGTCAGTCCAGTACAAAGCCTAAGCTAGTCAATCAGAGTACACCATCCTACTGGACATGAAGAACAGTGAAGGGTGACGTATAACCTGGGCCAATGAGCATCTTCCCTGGGACTGATAACATGAGGACAGAGGAAACACTTTCTTTTATTGCTAGGGCTGCAAAGCTAAAAAGAGACTCTACGGCTGCTACTGGCCATCCTTCTACTTTGTGAAAAGATCTACCTGCAGACTGAAGCCAAGAAAACACACACAGAGCTGAGGTATAAACACAGAGCTCTGATACCATTTAAGCTGCTGGATCTAACCAAGCCTGAAGCTGTATTTCAACTTCTTATTAAACTCACATAAGCCAAAACATTCTTTTTTTGCTTAAGCCAGCTGGAACTGGGTTTTGGTCACTTTCCATTCAGAAGTTTCTGATAAATAGGGGCTGCAGAGAAGGGAAATTAGATTTGTTTTGCAGGATTCCAGCAATAAGATTGATCTGCAGGTGGAGTTCACAGGGAGGCAGATTTCAGTGTGAATCAAGGAAGACCTTAATAATGACAGGAGCTATCTGAAGAGAATGGGAGCGTCAGGAGGGAATGCCCTCAGTCACTGATGTGCTAGAGCAGGGGTCAGCAAGCTTCTTCTTAAAGGGACAGGTTATATTGGGTTGGCCAAAAAGTTCATTCAGATTTTTCTGGAAGACAGTATGGAAAAACCCGATTGAACTTTTTGCCCAAGCCAACAGCTGAGGCCAGTGGTCTCTTGTCAAAACTACAATACTCTGCCGCTGCAGTGTAAAAACAGCCTGGACAACACTGAATGAACAGCCGCCAATAAAACTGTTTACAGCAACAGGCCTGCTGGCCCACAGGCCACCACTGACTGACTCCTTAGCGAGGTGATCCTTTGTTGGGATCGCTGGAGAAGGAGCCAGTCAGGGGACCAGAAGCAGGGCTGAAACGCTACACTCACATATCTGGACAGTCCTTTCCAACCTGATGTTTTTGGGAAAGGGAATTCTAAGCTTCACTTGCTTAGCCTATGGCTCTACTTTGGTTTCAGAATACAGCTTCGTTATAAGCAGAGGACTTCTTGCTTTGGAAACCCAAAATACAGTGGCTAAGTCCCGGAGGTGACACAGGGTCCAACCAAAGCAACTCCCAGACTCCCCTCAGCAGCCCATCTGATTTCTGTGTTATGCGCACATCCACCAAACCTGTTGTGGGGATCTACTTGGACTCTTAAGCCACCCTCTGGGGACAGTGAGCTCTGTGAGTACAGCTGAGCTCCTCGATCTGAGTGCTAAAGGCTACTGTAGCAGTTTCTGTTCTCATCTCCTTAACTCTTCTCATTTGCATTTATTCTTTCATGCTATCGTTCTTTTTCCCCGTCTTCGTTTCTTTTTCCTCCCTGTCTTCTTGAGCTGAACACTGTGTCACCTTACGCCCTCTTAAAGCACTGTGAGGTGATGCACTTCCTTTTAGCTCCGCTTTGGTTGTTGTCTCACAGGCTCTCCATACAACATTCTCACTGTCGTCTATCCTGAAGGCTTTTGTCACCCAAACATATTCTCTTTCCAAAAAGATTCTGTTCTATGAGCAGGAACAGTTCTAGAATGGCCTTGGTCCTCCCCAATCTTGGTAGAAAAGTAAGATTTAGACACTAGAGGTTTTTCCCCAGCACCCCCTCCCTACAGTCCTGCCCTGAAAGGGCAAAGGGGCTCCCTCATGCAGGGTGGTACCTTGTTAACAAAGTAAAAGATGGCATAGACCAGGACATAGAATGCAGATCCCCCGGAGACTAGGAAATTCCTCCACCACCAGCGGTAATCCTGAGAAGGAAACAGAGAAGGGTCACTGCTGTCTCCAGGCCGAATCTCTTCCCCAAGTTTCACAGCTGCCTGAGGAGCTTAAAGACCCTGTCTAAGGATGGTAGTATCTGGGGTCATGTGAAGGTTTTATGCCTTGACTGTGATGGTGGTTACACAACCACATGCATTTCTAAAAACTTACACAACTACAGACTAAACAGGGTGAACATTACTGTCAATAAATTACACCTCAATTTAAAAAATCAACAACAAAAGAACAGTATTAACATTAGCATTTCGTGAGCAAACGTTCACCACATGCCACGTCCTGTTCTAGGTGCTTATTGTGAATCAGCTCAGAGTTCATGAAGCAGCCCTCTGAGTTAGGTCTGGAAGGCACACAGAGGTTAAATGATTGCCAAGAGCTACGGGAGGAGCCAGGGTTTCAGCTCAGGCTGTCCCAGAGACCTGGCTTTGCTCACTCTGCCAAGAGCTAGTCCCCAGATGGAGGGCAGGTTACCCAAACGGCGCTAGCTATTGAAGAAATCCCTACTGGAGTGGACTCAGTACTCACAAGTACTGTCATGAGGTAATGGTGACCTCCACCCACAACGAGTCTACAGCTGAACAAGTGGAAGCTCGGCAAGGAGAAGTGACGCACTTGCCCAAGGCCTCAGAAGACATGGAACCACGTGGGAAACCCAGTTTCCCTGACCCATTTGATGCTGGCCCCAGCGCCCCCGACCCCCAAGTGCTGGCCACATTCCCCTCACCTCTGCACACAGCTGGAAGTACACCATGACAATGCTGATCTGTGAACAGGACACCACCAGGATGATGAAGACAAGGAACAGGAAGCCAAAAAGGTAATAGAACTGATTCTCCCAGATTGCCTGCGGATACATCAGAGCCAGCCTTCAGTGAGCCCGCCCCCTGCCCCTGCAGCCGTTGCCTGTGCTCGGGAACTCCCATCCCTCAGTCGGGACTGGCAGGAATGGAGAACCATCATGACACCACTGGGGCCTGTGGTCCTGGCTTGTGCCTGGCCTGGTCTCTCCTCTCTGGAGCAGAGGGTGAGCCAGGCTGTCCCTAGGGAGGGGCTGGGGCATGGCTGATCCTACCATGGGTGGGCCCTAACCTGAACTCAGCAGCTTGTGGAAAATAACAAATCCCACCCCAATCAAAATTACACAGCAGCCACCACTACCTGGGGTGGCTCACCACATGCCAGGCACAATGCTGCATGCTTTATGCACAACTCCGCATGTCAGCCTGTGAAAGGGTGGCCTTTTGCAGTGAAGGAGTCAAGGTTCACAGAGGTCAGTGACTGGCCTGGGGTCACACAAACAGAATAGAGGTGGCCCCCTTGGGCAGGCAGCCAACCCATCCCAGGCAGGGCTGGGTGGGCGAGGGGGTATCAGCTGGGCAAGCTGGGCCACTCCAGAGGTGCGGTTGCTTGTCCAGCACTGACTTAGGGCAAAGTCCTCTCTCTGTGCTGGACACCGAGCTGGGTCAGCTGGCCTTAGATGGCTCTGAAGAACCCTTCTGCCAGCTTTCATCTGGGCAGGCCTGAGAGAGGAGCAGTAATCATTAAAATAGCAGCTCTGAGTTAAGAAGCATTTCCTGAATGTCAAGCACTATGCCTTCTGCAGACATTATCATGTTCCAGCCTCATGATGATCCTGAGAATTAAGCATCATTTCCCACATTTTCCTAGCAGTTCTGAGTAACTGAGACAGGTAAAGACATGTGCAGACCCAGAAATCAAAACAGATGCAACAATGCTTAATAAAGGTGGTGACTAATGGCAATACTGCTAAGACAGCCAAAGCAGCTTCTAGAAATTTCACTGAGCCCCTCCCACATCAGACCCTGTACACATGGCACATCTCACTTAACTTTCCAAGCTGTCATGAGAGGCAGGACCGTTACTGTATTTTAGGGTGAAGAATGGGGGCTAAGAGAAGTTAAAATTTCTGTCTGAAATTTCACAGGCAGTAGGTGGCAGAGCACCGAGCAGAGGGGTGGGGACAAGGCTGGTGCGGGTGAAGGTGAGGGGTGGGAGCAGGCAGCAGTACTCACACTGAAGATGAAGAAAAGCTCGATGAACATGGCACCAAAGGGCAGGATCCCAGCCATTAGAATACTGCAGAGAACGGGAGGGTTAACACTGCTGGGAGACCTGGGCCACTGGAAGCTCCGGGCTCCCTCCTGAGCCAGGGAGAACGAGAGTGCTGACACTCGCGGTAGGTCTAGTGCTTCCAGATGCTTTTGTGTCACTACAGTCACTCAAGAGGCGTGCCTCATTCTCCCCGTTTAGAGATGGGGAGCTGCAGTGCAGAAGGGGCGTGGCCTGCCCGAGGTCCCAGGCAGTCGCAACCTGTCACCCTGCACCTTTCCACCCCACCCCTCACCCCCGGCCAACACCTAGTCTGGCTACAACTTGGTCCTCTCTATCTTGGAGTGAAGCTGAGCTCTTACGCAGTCTAGAGCCAGCCACAGTGCAGCCCCTGCCAGGAAGGGTACCCTCGTCCACGCTTTCCCAAGGAGACGGCTCTGGGAAGTGTCGGCCTTGTGGACCCCAGAAGCCCCCGCCTGGCCCCTGCTGGAGACTCACCCCACGAATCGGTTCATGTACCACCGCTGCTCGGGGATCTGCCGGGGAATCTGGTTGGTGCGCACGGGGTTGTCATATGGCTGCTTACGGAAGCCGAAGTAGTAACCCAGGTAGACGAGAGGCAGGGAGATCCCAAACCACATACAGAGCAGGGCCACCATGGTGGGAAAGGGCACCTGTGGGCACAGCGCTGTGAGGCTCCACTGACACCCAGGCCAGGGCCGTGCAGTGGGGATGGGGACCGTTTGGGTCCCAGGGCAGGAAGGGCTCAGCAGGACACCACGAGGGGGAAGCTTCTACAGACACACCCCACACAGGGCTCCTGGCCAGACCACCCTGGGGTGGACCCTAGCCCTGGGAAAAGTGGAGGGCAGATGGAGGGCCAGCTGAGCCACAAAGTGAAGAAGGAACCACGGCATCCCAGAGGAGCTTGTCACCAGGGAGGATGTGGGGAGAGAACAAGGGAGGGCCTGAGAACCGGAAGGGGAGATGAAGGGCCAGAATAAAGGGAAATTACATGTGCTATGTTAAGTGGAAAAAAAAACAGAAGTACACAAATAGTGTGTTTCCAATTTTGTTCAATGAAAACACCACACTATACCACTAAGCGAAAAGCTGGATATCAAACTTTATGTACAGGACTCCATTTTAATGAAAATACCCCAATACTTAAATATGCATATACGCCCAGAGATGCCTATGACAAAAAGTTAACAGCACTTCCTCAGATGGGGTAGGGGGCATTGCAATTGATTTTTCATTTTCTTCTTTAATCCCCATTTGCAGTCTTACATTTTTCATGCAAAATGAAAGAAATAAATTAATATCTGAAAAGTATTTAGAACTTATTCCAAAGTAAGCACTATATGTTTGCTATTATTTTATAATTTTACAATTACATTATTCCATTTTAAATACATCTAAAAAGAGGTTGAGATGAGACAGAGGATGAGATGGTTGGATGGCATCACTGACTCAATGGACATGAGTTTGAGCAAACTCTGGGAGATAGTGGAAAACAGGGAAGCCTGGCATGCTGCAGTTTACGGGGTCACAGAGAGTCAGACGTGACTTAGCGACTGAACAACAAAAAGAGGTTAGAAGACTGCAAAAATAGGAAATTCCCTGGCTAGGACTCTGCGCTTCCACTGCAGAGGGCATAGGTTTGATCCCTGGTTAGAGAACTAAGATCCTGCAAGCCACACAGTGCAATAAAAAAAAAAAAAAAAAAAAGACTGTAAAAGTATCGTAAAGATCTACATTAACTTTTCTGTACTTTCCAAAATTTCTACAATGAGTGTTGATGGCGAGCAGCTGGTAATTGGGAGGAAAATATTGAGAGAGAGAAGGGAGACAGGTATAAAAAAGAGGAAGTGAGAGGAAGAACAGGACCTGGTCTTTCCTGAGGGCAGCTCCCTGGACCGCTGGGAAGAACCCAATACTCCACAGCCTGGACTGTGGGCCCCACCCAAGGCCCTTCAATGGGTACCTCAGTGAGAGGGAAGCAGTTCCCTCCACTGAGGCTGGGATGGCAAATGCCTACCCCACCTCTCCTGTAGCTCATCAATTAATAAGACCATCTCCCCATCTCCAACTGAGTCTGCAGTCCTCATATGGGGGCTGGCAGGGACATGATGAGGAGAGCCTTGTTTTGGGATCCTGACCTCACCAAGTCACACCAGGCAGCTTTCCCTTGGTTGAGACAAGGGAAATTCCCCAGTTGGCCCCTGGACTGCGGAAAGCTCCTTTTAGAGAAGTGAGCTTTAGGCAGCTGTCTGAAAAGAGTCCATGGGAGGGTCAGGGCAGATGGATGCACAGGGCTGGGGAAACCCTGGCCAGCCCTCAGCCCCCAGGGCTGGGAACAGACCTCTGGGGACTCAGAAAAGGGAAGGAAATAGCAGGAAGTCACCTGCGGGTATGGGTCTGAGCACAGCTGGCCCTCCCTGGCTGGGGAGGGCACTTACCGCTCCTGACGAGTGCTTTCCCCAGATGAAGCAATTCAATATGAAGCAGATGCCAAAAACCACGCCAGGATACAGTGTTGCTGTCTGGAATCGAGAGACACCAGGCTGGGGAGCTGCGTCTAGGGGGGCTCTCAACTGCTCCCTAGTTGGGGCACCCAGACTAGAGGTTCCCAAGCCCTCCTGTCCTGGAGGACTCAGCACCAAGATAATCCCTTCCAGAAAGCACTCCCTGACCTCTAGACTACGCGGGCCTCCTGCTCTGTCCTTTTAGATCCCTGGACTGCTCCTCCCTTGCCCTCATTCAAGTTCGTGGTCTCATGCTGTTGCGACCCTCACAGACGTGAGGTCTTGGGAGGACCGTGTCCTGCTTAGCGATGTGCTCCCAGCACTCAGAGCACAGTGTGCTCAGTAAGCATTTGTTGAATACGAATGACCAGATAAAGCTTTCACTAAACACGGTGGTCTGCACCTCAACCCAAACCGTCTAAAGTGGTGGGGCAGCTTTAACTGTCTTAAGGGTGGCAGGTGCTGGCCTCCAAGTGCATGATCTCACCTAACCCTCACTACAGGCCTAGATGGGAAGTGCCACCACCATCTCTTTTTAAGAAGAGGACACTGAGGCCCAGCGATGTTAGATAACCCCCATGCCAACTTCACACAGTCAGCTAAGGGTGCAGCAGAGGTTCAGACTGTCAGCTGTCTGACTGCAGAGGTCCCACTTCTGACACCCTGTGGGGCAGTCTATCCCGTTGGGATCTCCGGGGCTGGGGCTCAGGCCCAGTGGACCAAAGCTCTAGACTCACAGCTGAGCCTCCTTCACTACTGTGGCTGTCCAAGCACCCAAGAGAGGCGCCCGCCACGATGCCCGAGGCACCCTGCAATCTGGCGCTCAGCCTCATGGCCAGTTTTATTTGTCTCTGGCCCGTAGCCTCCCACACTCACTGACGGGCCCCTGCCCCTCCACGTCTCTGACTCTGGCCCTTTATCGAAGGCACAGTTAATAGCATCTCAGGTGTCCGCTTCCTGAGCGTCAGTGCTGCACTGGTGACCTGCCATGCGCGTCTCCTTGCATCCACACAACAACCTGGAGACACCAGCCCCCCGTGGACAGATGAGGAAACCAAGGCTCAGAGAGCTGGCCAAGGTTACCAACCAAGGAGAGAACTGGGCCAGGACTGGGATCCAGGAGATTCCAGAACTTGAGGCTGCCCTGCTGGCTGCTTCCATCCAGTGGAAACTCTCCTCTCCAAGGCCCAGCTCAAATGTCACTTCCTCCTTCCTGTCTGTCCTGGCTTATTCTGCTGTGTAGCAGGGAATTCCTTGTCTGTCCTCCTGGCTGAAATTTATGGACTGGCCACTGTGCTAGATATGAGGAAGAACAGGGAAAAAGTTCAGATCCACAAATGGAGACCACCACATGTGGCACTCATAGGCACAAGGCTTTGCGCCAGCCCCTCTGGGGTGCCAAGGAGGACACTGAGGTCAGAATCGGGGGAGGAGGAGGGAGCTAAGACTTAACCACCCACACAGGTGCCAGAGGAGAGGCATGGTCGTACACCTGCATGACTGCTGCAGAGGCCCGCCTGGGAAGGGATGCAGAGCTCCACATCAGAGACGGGTCACAAGCTTGCAGAGAAACTGGGGAGGTCTAGCATAGCCAAGGTCCGTGAGAAAGGCAAAGACGCCTGAATGTGGCCAAGAGTCCTGGGGATGGAGGTGGGAAGGAATTCATGCACTAGTTGGCAGGAGAACCATCCACACTTGGTGGATGAGGGGAGGCGGGGGGTCATAGGATAGGAGGAGGAAAGGGAGCCACCCTGGTGTCTGCCTTGGGGCCTGGGTGGGTGCTAGCAGACAGGGTTTGTGCTGGGACCCACCCAGGGAGACCTGGAGGCTATCTGGCGGGAGACTTCATCAGGGAAGTCTCACCAGGGGAGAAGAGGGCTGGGTTTTACAGTTCTGAAGACCCCTGGCTCTCAGTACACAGCGGCCCACGGAAAACATCCGATGCATCGAGCATTCATAGTAGCCCGAGAAAAACACATGATGCATGACGAACTCAGGAAAGTTTTTTGATCTTTCCAGAACAACTGAAGGCTCTTCCATACTGAGGGCTTACTAAGTGCCAAGGTATTAGCCAGAGTTGGACTAGCCTGAGTTCCCCTGAGTTTTTGAAAGTTGTGAGAATGGTTTCAGAAGGCTGGGTCTAGAGGCTTTTCCCAGTTTGGCACCAGGGGTTTCCCTGGTCCTCTAAGGGCTCACTTGCTCTAGGAGAAGGGGCTTAGGACTCCTAGGTGTCCTCCTATCTCCCGGGTGTTCTCCTCTTTTCTGCTGCCAAGAATTCTCCTCACCACCAGGACAGCGATTGTCAGGAGCTGACCTTACTCCAGAGGAACGGCGGCACCAAGTCTGGCAAGCAAGCTGACGGTGACGTGGGGCCCGGCCTCTCCCGCCTGTGGCAGGTAATTCTCTCTTTACTCTGCTGGGCAAGGTGTTCTCCCAGCAGCCCTGCTGATCAGGTTTTGACCTTAAACTTTTGACACCTGGGCTTGGTGCCTAACTCCTATTATTCTGAATCCCCTATTTCTATTTGTTCTTGAGCCATGGGACAACGCAGGCTAAAAGTCACCTTATTTCAATTCCCTCTTTTCATCGATGTGGCAACTAAGGCCTTCAGAGGCAAGCACCCATGGGTGAAGTGAGAGCCCAGGGCTCCTCCTTGGGTGCACCCCTCCCATCCCTCATGCTGCTGCCCAGCCTCTGGCCTTGAACACCCCCCAGGACTGCTCCCAAGGAGCCGAGGAGGAAGCGCCTCAGCTCCCCACCAGCACACGGAGGTGGTTTGGGACACTTACACAGAAGGCCCCTTTCTTCCACCGATGGCCCTTCAGAGTGCGGTACAGACGGCCAGCTGAAAATCCACCAAACACCCTGTGGGAAATGGCAGGGGTCCACACCAAGGAGACCTGTTAGCTGAAGCGGAGGCCACCTGAGTCAGCCCCGAGCCCCCCAGACACACCTACCCCATGAACATGAAGAGGAAGCAGGCTGTGGTCATGAGTGCTCCCCGGCTGGAGGGTGACAGCATCCCGAGCATGGCCACAACTGAGGAGGGGGTGGGAGAGAGGGAACGTCAGGGCCTCTAGCCCGAGGACCCTGTCCCGCTGGCTGACAGGGCCCCGGCGCGGGGGAGGCTGGACGAGGCTCCCTTCTCCTTCCGCCCTCCTCTCTACAGGAGAAGACTGGGTCTTAGCTGGGGTTCAGAGGGGTGCAGCAGTTATCATACATCAGCAAAAAAAGAAAAGTAGGCAGACGGACTTCAGCACTGCCTATAGCCACTATATAATCATTTTGCGGGGTGTTTTCTGGGAAAAGAGACCTGATTCCAGTCTAATCCTGGCATGGAAAGGCGTAGGTCATATAATGCCTAGCTGCAAAAGGAAGCCAACCTCCCCGTGCTGATCTGTGGCTTCACTGGCAGGGTGGCTGTGCGGGGGCCTATGGATGGTGCTGGCAAGATCTGAGGAGCAAAGCACTGGGAACTGTGGCTGAGAGGAGCAGCCCTTCTGCTGGGACAGATGCTTCTGTCTGGCCCAGAGATGCTGACAAGTCCCTCTGCCCCAGGAAGGGAAGCCCACTCCTCTCTCGGACTCAGGCCTGTGCTGTTCCCCCCGCCCGACCCCAGCCCGGCAAGGCCCACTCACAGATGACGATGAGGATCATACAGAAGAGCTGAATGCCCGAGCCCAGCAGGGAGCTGAGGATCATGGGGTACTGGGGGGGCCTGAAGACGTCACCGTGCACCAGCTTCCAGCCAGACTCTTCCATGGTGTCTTCCTGCAGCAAAGGGCCAGAGAGTGAGGCTCTTCCTGGGCTCCAAGGAGGCAGCTCCTGCAGGGACCACCCCTAGGACCCACATCCTCTGATCAGGGTTGAGGGTGCCTCAGATGTGTCAACCAGCTCCACTCTTACACAGGCGTGTGAGTGAGAAGTACTTCTCAGAGAACTGTCACATGGGGAAAGGAGGCCACTAACATGAGCAGACAGCCGTATGAAAGGAAAATTTCCTCCCCACATGCCACAAACCTACTGCATGAAAAAATAATGTAAACCAACACACTAAAACGCTGTGATAGTTTTTGAGTGGTATATTTACAAGTTGTTTTTTTTTTTTACTGATTATAAAAATGATATAAACACATCTTATTTTACTGCGCTTCATTTTACAGCACTTCACAGATACTGTAATTTTTACAAATTGAAGGTCTGTAGCAACTTGCATCAAGCAAGTCTACCGGCACTATTTTTCCAAAAGCATTTCCTCACTTCATGTCTCTGCATCACACTTTAGTAATTCTTGCAATATTTCAAAACTTTTCATTATTATTATATTTGCTATAGTGATCTATTCTCAATAATCTTTTTTTTCCTAATTATTAGTTAGCTGCACCAAGTCTTAGCTGTGGCACACAGGTTGCAGCACACAGGATCTTTAGTTGCAGCATGTGGGATCTAGTTCCCTGACGAGGGATGGAACCTGGGCTCCCTGCATTGGGAGCATGGAGTCCCAGCCACTAGACCACTGAGGATCAGTGATCTTTGATATTACTACTGCAATGGTTTGAGGCTGCCATAAACTGTACCCATAAAGATGGCAAACAAACAATAAACGTATGGTCTGAATGCTCCATCAACGAGCTGCTCCATCTCTCTCCCTCTTCTTCAGCTTCCCTATTCCCCAAGGCATAATATTGACATTAGGCCAAGTAATAATCCTACAATGGCCTCTAAATGTGTAAGTAAGAGGAAGCGTTACATGTCTCTCACTTTAAATCAAAAGCTAGAAATGATTAAGCTTAGAGAGGAAAGTCTGTCAAAGGCTCAGACAGGCCAAAAACTAGACCTCTTGCACAAAATATTCAGCCAAGTTGTGAAAGCAAAAGAAAAGTTCTTCAAGGAAATTAAAAGTGCAGCTCTGGCAAATATAGGAATAAGAAAGCAAAGCAGTCTTATAGCTGTTATGGAGAAAGTCTGAGTGGTCTGGAGAGATCAACCCAGCCATGAGATCCCATTAAGCCAAAGCCTCACCCAGAGCAAGGCCCAACCCTCTTTAATTGTGTGAAGGCTGAGACAGGTGACGAAGCTGCAGAAGAAAAGTCTGAAGTTAGCAGAGGTTGGTTCATGAGGTTTAAGGAGAGAAGCCCATCTCTATAACATAAAAGTGCAAAGTGAAGCAGCAAGTGATGATGGAGAAGCTGCAGCAAGTTATCCAGAAGATCTAGCTACATTAACAGTGGCTACACTGAACAGACTTTCAATATAGACAAAACAGCCTCTGACTGGAAGAAGATGCCACCTCTGACTTTCATAGCTAGAGAGGAGAAGTCAAGCCTGGCTTCAAAGGACAGCCTGACTCTCTGTTACAGGTTCATGTAGCTGGTGACTTTAAGTTGAAGCCAGTGCTCATTTACCATTCTGAAAATCCTGAGGCCTTGAAGAATTACGTTAAATCCACTCTGCCTGGATGACAGCACGTCTATTTACAACGTGGTTTACTGAATACTTTAAGCCCACTGTTGAGACCTACTGCTCAGAAAAAAAAAAAAAAGACTCCTTTCAAAGTATTACTGCTCATTGACAAAGTACTTGATCACCCAGGAGCTCTGCTGGAGATGTACAATGAGATTCATGTTATCTTCATGCCCGCTAACACCCATCCTGCAGCCCATGGGTCAAGGCATTGTTTTGACTTTGCAGTCTTATTTAAGAAACATATTTCATTAGGCTAATGCTGCTATATGACAGTGTGATTCCTCTGATGGATCTGGGCAAAGTAAACTGCAAACCTTCTGGAAAGGATTCACCATTCTAATGCTGTTGGTTTTTTGTTTTTGTTTTGCTAAACTGCACCGTGTGGAATCTTAGTCCCCCAACAAGAGATTGAACCTGCGCACCCTGCACTGGAAGCAGGGAGTCTTAACCCCTGGACCACCAGGGAAGTCCCAGGATTCATCATTCTAGATGCCATTAAGTGATTCACAGGAAGAGGTCAAAATATGAACATTAACAGAAGTATTGATGAAGTTGATTCCAAGCTTCATGGATGAACTGTGAGGTCTGCAAGGTTTCAGAAGTGACTGCAGATGCAGTGGAAGCAACAAGAGAACTAGAATTACGAGTGGAGCCTGAAGACTGGACTGAACTGCTGCCATCTCACCTGTTAGATAAAATTCTAACAGGTACGGGGCTCTTTCTTATAGAGGAGCAAAGAAAATGATTTCCTGAGATGGAATCAACTCCTGGTGAAGATGCTGTGAGAATTTAGCAAATTTCACTGCTGTCTTATTTTAAGAAATTGCCACAACCACCCCAAGCTTCAGCAGCCAACACTCTGATCAGTCAGTAGCCATTAACATTGAGGCCAGATAAAGATAATGACCAGATAAAGGCTCAGATGTTGGTTAGCATTTTTTAGCCCTAAAGTATTTCTAAATTAAGGTACTTCTTTAGACATACTGCTACTGCACACTTAATAGACAACAGTATAGTATAAACATAACTTTCATATGCACTGGGAAACCAAAAATTTGTCTCACTTGCTTTACTGTAATAATCACTTTATTGTGATGGCCTAGGACTGAGTCCACAATATCTCTGCGTATGTCTGTATGTACTCTTACATGTGTAATAAAGTTAAAAAAAATTCTTTAGTATGATACTCAAATGAACAAAAAGTAGTAAATGTGTATCACAGACAATTTTTAAAAAATCCAGAAAGATTGAACAAAAAATATAAAACTCATAAACACTTAAGGATTAAAAACTAAAACCAGAAAAATACAAAAATGATTTATATACTTAATAATACTGTGTTTTGATCTATTTCCTTAGCCCTTTAGATATATACATGTGTGTATGTGTATACAGCTTTTTAACAGTAAAACTGGGATCGTACTGTACTTACTTGGTTACTTTCAGCTGAGGGATGGTTGTGAGCATTACCTCATGTCAGTGCGCACTCTCTACAATTACTATTTAATAGCTGTACAATTTTTCATTGTGCAGCTATATTATACTATAACCAAGTTATTATTATGGGATATCAGTCTACATTCAGTTTATTTAAATTATGAACAAGTCTGCTATAAATATTTCCAGATCAAATTTTTGTGGTTTTGATGCTCAGGGAACTAAGATCCTACATGCCGTCTGGTGAGGCCAAAAATTTAAAAAAAAAAAAAAAAAAAGTTAACTTTTTGACAGTTTATGAAACTTACTGTCAATTAACTACTTTTCATAAAATTACCAGTTTACACTTGTATAGGTGGCATGAAAGGTGCTTATTTCACATTAACCTTGCCAACAATTAATACTATATATACAGAGCTGTGCTAATTTGAAGGTCCAGAACTGTCTTCTGATGATTGAAACTGCATGTGGGGGGCTTGATGTTGTGGTTTAGTTGCTAAATTGTGTCCAACTCTTTTGAAACCCCATGGACTGTAGCCTGCCAGGTTCCTCTAGCCATGGGATTTCCCAAGCAAGAATACTGGAATGCATTGCCGTTTCCTTCTACAGGGGCTCTTCCTGACCCAGGGATTGATCCTGCGTCTCCTGCCCTGGGAGGTGGATTCTTTACCACTGAGCCACCAGAGAAGCCCATGTTGGGGACTTATGCCTAAGATAAAAACACTTTTTCACATGTTTCTTAGCCATGTATCCTTGTCTGTATTTTTTTGTTCATCAGCACCTTAGAGAATTTTAGTGTTTTTTAATACCAGTTCTTTTAACCATCATCTTCCTTTTTAAAAGCATTTATTTTTAATTGGAGGATAATTACTTCACAATATTGTATAACTATCATCTTCTAAAATATTTGTTGCATATATTGTTTGCCATTTTACTTTTCTGTTTTGTTTATTTTGACATAAAGGATTATGTATGTCAAATCAATATCAATCAAATATCATATACTATTTGTATGTCATCAAATCAATCCAGTTTTCTTCCATCATGAAAGCTTGGAAATTAGAAAGCTGGGCTTCCCTGGTGGTCCAGTGGTTAAGAATTTGCCTGCCAATGCAGGAAACAAAGGTTCAATCCCTGGCCTGGGAACATGCCACATGCTGCAGCGCAACTAAGCCCGTGTGCCCTAGAGTCTGTGCTCTGCAAAAAAAGAAGCCACCACAATGAGAAGCCCTCACGCTGCAATGGAGAGCGGCCCTCGATCGCCACAACTAGTGAAAGTCTGTGTGGAGCAATGAAGACCCAGCACAGACAAACACAAACATAAAATAAAATAAAAAAGCAAAATAAAATGAGAAAATCTATCCCAATCACTTCGAGTCATTAAACGTTTTGTTTTCCTTTTCAATACTTTCAAGGTTTGTGCTATGAATGATCACACAACCCTCCCCCACCCACCCCCAGTCCTGGTCTGGGAGGCCTGGAGCTCTGCTGCTAGACCACCCTCCCTCTGCAAGTCCATCCCTCCCCAGCCAAGACCTCGTACAATGTCATCCTCCTTATTATAGTTGGCGATGTCCTTCCGCAGGGTCCGAATGATAATCATGCTCAGGATGCCTGAAACAAATGGGGGGCGGGGGGCAGGGAGGAAGAGAAGCCGTCAGCACTGCCAGCTGAGTCTTCTGCGCTGCTGGTCCCCCCAGCATGTGTGGCTTTCTTCAGTGGGAACTGGCTATGCAGTGGCCTCAGGTCCTCTCCTAGGCAGGGCTCCAGCTCAGCGACCAGGGGCGGAGCAAACAGAAGGTCACCCCTCAAGTGTAGGGGGGAGGAATGAGCTGCTGGGATTGGTGGAGGCTGTCACAGGACACTGCTTCCACTCTAGGGAGAACAGCATCCCTGTTCCTCCAGTGGTTGGTCCTTCTAACTTCCCCAGGCTCACCTCTCTGGTCATTTATTGCTGTTGGTTATCAGGTCATGGCCCATCTCCCTCTCACCTGTGTGCCTATAACCCAGGCTACTCCTTTTGCCTTAACTCCTACTCACACTTCAAGACATCTCCTCTTGACACACCCCGAACAGTTCAGAGGCCCCCATCGGCACTGGCACGGGCTGTTTCTCTCTAGGCAGCGGTATAGCGGCTAAGACAACAGATTATCAGACCCTGAGCTAACTTACTGCTTTTAGGCTTGGCTGAAAGGAGGGGGGAGGCTTGTGAAGTGTTTATTTGCACCACAGCTGGTCCCAGGGTAAATGTTTAATGAAGACAACATTATCTTTACTTCCTCTCTGATACTGAAAAGATCAGTTATGTCCACTGCCCTCCCGCCCTCATGTCTTCTGGCTTCTCACCAAGTTTGTCCCACAGCAGGGATGTGTGACCCTAGCTAGAAGAGTCCTTCCCTGGGTCTCTGAATGCGGCTCCTTGTTCAGAGAGGTCTTCTCTAAGGCAGCTTTCACCCTCTCCTCACTTAGCACTACCTGGAACTCCATCACTCTGGGGCTTTTCTGTCTCTCTCCTACCACCTGAGCATAGACTGAGGGGAGAGGCTGGGTTAGTTTTGCTCAACACCATATCCAGCATGTGGCTGGGGCCCCAAAAGGGTGAGCAATGACGAACCCTCGTTGAATGAACCAGCGGAGGTGTGTGTGAGGAGAGGCGCGGTCTTCCCCAAGGAGCCCTCGAGAGTAGAGGCTGAGTCTTGTTCACCTCTGTGTACCTGGTGCCCCCACAGAGCCCTGATGTCTGTTTCTGACCCACACTGGGCTCCAAGAACACCCTAGAAGTCCCCTGTGAGCAATGTGACACCTCAGCCCCTTGTTCTCTCCACCCTCCAGCCCACAGCTCTCACCTGACAGGAAGAAGACCACCACGACGGAGTTAATGATGGAAAACCAGTGGATCTGCACGTCGCTCATGGTGAGGTAAGTGTCCCAGCGAGAGGCCCACTTGATGTCACTTTCCTGGCGGTGGGGAGGAAGTGCTTGAGAGCCAAGCCTCCTGCTTGACCTCTCCCGCCCAGCCGAGCCCTCCTCCCCTACAGCTGTGGAGGCAGCCCCTTCTCACCTCCCAGTGCACAGAGTACGTGAAGTACAGCTGATTCTCCTTGGTGGGGTCAATTTCTTGGGGCGAGGAGTTGGTACCCTCAGGCAGGGTGCATGAGCTCTTCTCGTCTGCTTTGAGGTCTGCGAGAGACAGAGACTCAGTCTGTTCCTGGGAGGGCAGGTGCCACTACCCAGGGACTGTTCTGGGGGCGTACACGGGGGAGGTGTGCTGCTGAGAAGAGGCTGGGAGAAGAGCTGGCAACGACAGCTTTAAAACTGTGCTCCCTGGAACCCTGACTTTTCAAAGAGCCTCAGGGGTTGCAGAGAGGTGCGTGCAGGGAGTGGGTGTGAGTCCCTGTTTAGTTAAACAGATTCTTCCTTCACTCGTAGCAAATATCTACCTGCTCGTTCAGTCGGTCCCATTCAGCATGCAGACCCCGCCAGCCCACTGTCTCACACGCTTCCTCGCTCATTCAGTCCCCAGATTCCCGGCACTCCAGCAATCAGTCCTCAGTCACTTTCCCCTTCACTTACTCATCCATTCATCCTGCCATCGTCCATTCATTCAGTAACAAACATACAACAAGCAGGCGCCTACTGCCTGCCTGGTACTGGGCTAAAAACAGTGAGAAAACAAGACAGGGTCTCTAACCTCGAAGAACCACGGGGGCAGCAGCTGCTGTCAAACACTCACACAGTAAACGTCAGGCTGCACCCACAACACTGACGGGAGGAGAGGCAGTCTGCGCCCCGAAAGCACAGGGTCTACATTTTACAAGAGACTTCTGAGTATTATTTTGTTTGTCTGAATACCAGGTTCCACACCTTAAAAAAAAAGTCCCAAAACCCACCACCACAGTGGACAGAAGACCAGGCCTACTAAGTGGAAGTGCGCTCTGTGGTGAGCAAGGGCTGCCAGGCGAGGTGAAGCTGGACTAGGTTCAGTCAGGCCCAGAGGGCTGGGCCTGGGCTCTCAAATTCCCACAGGACAGCTGACCCTGGGCCAACTTTAGTCTATACCACTCACTCACCCGCAGAAGCACAAACACTGAGACTGGCTGCCCAACAGCTCTGTCTGTACCTCTGCCCCTTGTTCTTGAGCTGGCTGGTTCTTATGATGGGCCCAGCCAAGCCCGATTGCTGTTTGGTCGTGGCCAAGTCGCCGAGCTCTCTGAGCCTCTGGTTCCCATCATAATCAGAACACACCTCCCTGGTGGCTGTGAGGGGGTCAACCGGCAGGTGCCAGGCCAGGGCTCAGCGTGTCAGCTCTCCCCTTGTCCCTGCTTTCTCTAATGGGAATGCAGCGACCCTAGCTTGGCTGGGCCCCTATCAGCCACGTCAGGAGTCAACGGCGCAGAGGCCCCGGGCGTGGGAGCCCAGGCCCGCCCAGCCCTGCCCCCTGGCCACACCTACCCACTCACCCTCCAGCCTGATGCTCTGGGGAATCACCTCGAAGCGGACGACGCGGTACGTGTGCTCCCGGTCCTCTTCCAGGTCCTCCCGGTGGTAGTAGAGGATGAACGAGAGGTGGTTGTGCAGGTAGATCTGAGCAGGGCAACACAGGCGACGAAGGAGCTGGAGCCAGGGAACCACCAGCAAACCCACACAGGCAGGCCGGCCAGGTATTCGGTCCCTTCCCGCATTTAACAGACCCAGCTGAACCAACCTTCCAAATACACTGCTCTCACAGCAGTCCGTTACTCATGAACCCTCCAGGGCTCAGTGGGGCTTACTAAAGTCCAGACCCCACAGGCTGGGATTCAAGGCCCTCTGTCCTGTAACCCTGACATACGTTCTCAGACAGGTTAGTTCACCTGTTCCCCTGGATCTCTCCCTGCCTCGTGAACGGTCCCCACCCTGAACTCCGTTCACAGCGTTCATTTCAACTAGAATGCCGTCCCGACTTCATGCAGCTCAAGCCTCTCTAGTTTTCAAGGCCCACCTACTCCGTGACAACCTGACTGCACGGACGCTCCCTCCGAACTCCTCTGGCACTGCCCATGGGACTGGAATTGGGACTTAAGCTCCAGGGCCTCTCACTGTCAGTTCTCGCCCCAGTCATGATAGAAGCCCTTGGAGGACAGTGACTGTGCCTCGAAAGAAATGTGCTTGTTCTTTGTTCCCTAAGTAATGTGTGTTCAGTCTAAAAAATGACGAATGTAAGAGAATCCCCACTACAATCAGCACCACTAGCGTATTTCTCAGTGGCTGTGCTGCAGAGTGCTTACACAGATTGTCTGATATACTCTGCACGACCCCCCAAAGGGCAGGTATGGCTATCACATAGATTTTATAGAAAAGGAACACAAAGCTTAGAGAGGTGAAAGAAGTAGGATTAGGGTCACTCATCAACTAGTAAGGCAGGATTCAAAACCCAGAGAACCTGTATGCTCTTGACCACCACTTAGCTCACTCTCTAACACACTGACGAAATTCCAGATTTTTTTTGGAGGTGGGGGTGGGGTGGGCAGAATTACTCTTATAATCCATATGATCATATAGTTACACAGAATCTGAGGTTTCAGGCACTGCACTTTCCACTTCCTCTGTAGCATCTGCTAGCGCCCTGCCCACCAGCACCCAAACTTCCGACAGACCACACCTGGGGGCACCAGCAGGAACTTGCCATGGCCATCCCTGTATTTTCTGTTCTAAGCCTAGAGCTGTAGGTTTCCCCCTGCTCTGTGGCCCCAAGTGCTCATGACTGAGGCGTGGCTCCCCAGCCCTCTCAGCACACTAGGGCATTCCAATACCTTGTTGACGTCTGTGAAGCCGAGCCGGTAGCCGTGTTCAAACTGCACATCTTTCTCCTTCTTCTTGTCGTCGCCATCGCGGTTGGAGTAGAGCTCCAGCCGGGTGGCCACGGGCAGGTTGTCCGCAATGCTGGAAACCCAAGGCCCCGCTCAGTCCCTCAGACTGCCACTCCCTCAGGGCCCTCCCCTCCGGGAACCCAAGGCTGGCGGGGAGCAGAGGACAACTCACAGGTGGACGTAGTAGTCCTCTGAGATCCGCTCAGCCACGAGCCGGCTCTGCTCCACGGTCAGGGTCACTGGCTTGTTGGACTGGCCGCACAGAACCTCACACTTTTTCTCACTGTTCATGAGAACCTGGAAAGGGGTGTTGACAATCCGGTCCCCTCTCAGCACCTCTCCTGCCATAAGAGAGACAGATGGAGCTCAGAGCTTCAGCCCCGAGGTTGCTGAGGTCAGCAGACCCACGGAGACGCAGGGCCCACCTGGAAGGCTTCCAGCAGTCCTGCAGCCTGGCACACTCAATGTGATACCCCGCCTGTTCAGGCCAAGCTTGCCCACCTGACCCCACCTGTTGCCCCCGCCTCCCTTTTGTGCTCTAGCACCTCTAGACTCTTCAGGGCACATCAAACATGCCCCGTCACTCCATGCCTCTGAGCTGCATTATCATTTCCTTTGCCAATCCCTGCCCCACATTCCTGGGAAACTTTCTCAACCTGCAGGCTCAGCTTTTATTCCACTCTCTGGAAGCCCTTCCTGACCTCCTTGAGGCTCAGCTCGTCTCTCTCCTTGGACTGCCCTCAGCACAGAGGGAGCATCGTACGATGGTGAAGCGAGGATTACTGAACCGTGGCTCTGCAGCTTACTAGCTCAGCAATCCTGGAAAGTAATTTAACCTCGAGGCTCAATTTCCTCATCTGCAAAATGGGAATAACAGTACCCATCTCACAGGATTACAGTGAGAAACACAGAGTAGGAAGGCAACAAATACTACTTCTGTCACCAGCATCACCTCTGCACCTTTTCATACGTCAGTGCTGTGATTCTGCACAATGTACTGATGGTCCAAGTTTCTGCCCTGCTACCTGATGATGAGCTCTTCAAGGGCACATGATTTATTTCCGTGTCTTCAGATCCTGGTTTAGGCAGGGAGGGAGGCAGTGTAAAATCCAGCACTGGAGATTTTTAGCCAAAACATCTTACTTAAGGAACTGGCACACCCTTGCACACCTATGACCTCAGAAAAATCTGTTGCCAGGTGTCCTGTGAGCAGGCACCAAGCAGTCAGGGACTAAACCCAACAGCACTTTCATGTGGAGCCATTCTGACAGTTCTACTGGGATGAGGAGGAACTGGGGCGAGCTGAAGGAGATGAACCGAAGCCCATAGGCTTTGCACTAACGCCTGAACCCACACCTGGTCTAACGGCCTGTCAGAGTGGACCTGCCTGATGTGGGACTCCTGGCCTAGTCATTTGTTTGTTTGCTCATTTGTTCCTTCCTAAACTGGGTATTGGTTATATGCTGGGCTCTGAAGACACAATGTTGTACAGACATATTCATGGAGCTTATGGTCTAGTAGGAACACACTGATTAAACAATCAGGACAATGAGAAGATATAGTATAATAAGAGGAACTTGCTCTAGATGTGGGAAGCAGGTCTAGGACAGTTTCTTGGAAACAGTAATGCTTGAAGTGAGCTCTAAAGGAAGAGAGGATTAAAGAGGCAAAAAGATAGGGAAAGACTAGTCTAGACAGAAGGAACAGTATGTGCAAAGGGTCCTTTCTCGGGGGAAGAGTTGGGGGAAGAGGAGATGACAGGGTAAACTTGAGAGGCCTGTATGGTTGCAGTGCAGACAGCAAGGGTGACCTGAGGTGAGTCAGAGACTGGCCAGAGCTGGACCTTAGGGGGCCTGTGGGCCACACAGAAGTTTGATCTTCATCCAGAGAGCAACAAAAATCAATAAAGGGTTTCTAATGGGGCAGCAGAAGCCATTATCTGATTCTGGTAACAGATCAGTCTGGCTATTTTGTCAAGAAAACATCAGAGATGCAAGGAACTGTCTGGGGTGATGGCAGGCACTGTGCAAGCGAACAGTGATGGTGGCTGCATTCCAGGGTGTGGGGAGGGTGGAAACAAGCACACGATCAGGAGCTACCAAGAGGTGAAATCTAGGGGGCTTGGTGCTGATTGATACAAAGGATGAGTGAGGAGGACGGGTGCATATCAGAAAGACTCTGAGGCTTCTACAACCAAGTTCTAGCTCAAGTCCCCAGGCTCCTTCCTCTACCACATGCCCTACCGCCCACTTGTCTTCAGTGAGGTCAACAGGGGACTCACTTGAGGAAGGGAAGAACATACAGAGAGAGGAACAGGGCTGCAGATCTAGTAAGACAGGTACCACGTCTTGATATTTAGAAATTAGATTTAAACCAAGAAGGAGGACACAGTGGTCTAGAACAGCTCATTTCTAATAGAGAAGTATTCCTTTTAACTTTTAAAGCTGGGAGCAGTCAGCAAGCCACACTAAACGAACAGCAGGCTAAGTGGCCACTCGAAGAGAGAATGCCACTGTCCTCTAACACATCCGCTGCAGATGCCCCCTCACAAACCCCCCACCATATGAATCTTTATCAGTAAACCGATCTGAGAATCAGGAGCACAACCCTCAGACAGCCCAAATGAACCTTTCTGGAAAAGGCAGTCTGGACAACAGAAAAGTGAAAGTCCAAGTGTTACTTGCTCAGTCTTGTCCAACTCTTTGTGACCCCATGGACTGTAGCCCACAAGTCTCCTCTGCCCCTGGAATTCTCCAAGCAAGAATACTGGAGTGGGTTGCCATGCCCTCCTCCAGGGGATCTTCCCAACCCAGGGATAGGACCCAGGTCTCCTACATTGCAGGCGGATTCTTTATCAGGTGAGCCGCCAACAGAAAGAACTGTTTTAGAGTTAAAAAACTTGGGTTAAGGGAACTTCCTGGTGGTCCAGTGGCTAAGACTCTGTGTTCCCCATGCAGGGGGCCCAGGTTCTATCCCTGCTCAGGGAACTAGATCCCAGATGGCTGCAATTCAAGATCCTGCACGCTGCAAGTAAGACCTGACGCAGCCAAATAAGTAAGTAAAAATAAATACTAAAAAGAGAAACAAAACAAACCTGGGTTAAAATCACCACCCCCTGACCATGAGTAACTTTTTCAAACCTCTGAAGCTGCTGTGCCCTCTACTCTGGCATGGAGGCCAGCGTACCCGGCTGTGCAGTCACAGTGGAAACCGAGTGAGACGGTACACAGACTGTGCTGCTTGAGGCTCTGGACCCTGAAGCCACAGTTCTTGGGCTCTGCCACCAACTCGGTGAGTAACCTGAGGCAAGTGACTTCACCTCCTGTGGCTCACTTCCCTTGTCCATGACAAGTGGATTTTAAGAGTAGCTACCTCAGAGGGCTGTTGTGAAAATTAACTAAGTTAAAGCACAGACAGGCTCAGAACCCTGGCTCATTGTGAGAGCCATGTAAGGACTAACGGTGATGATAATGATGATGAAGAGAACAAGGCTTGCAACCCAACAGGCATTCGCTCAAGGCTGTTTCTGCTCCATTCAGGGAGGACAGTTAACTTTAACTGAATGATGACGATGTGTGAGAGGCTGGGTCAGAAGTGGCAGAGAAAGACAGAGAAATGTAGGACATGATCCCATTGCTCAAAGAGCCTCTGGGCCACAGAGGGAGGCACTACACAAAGATGAAATAAGATACAGTGTGACAGGATAAGTTCTGTACACTCCAGTTTCCATTTCCATGAGGCAGGAACATTCCCTAGCTTCACGGAGGTTCAGGTCACCTAGTATCACACTGAGGTGTGCCCAACTGTTGAGTTTTGGGCTGTGGACAAATCCACACCAGCTCACGGGAAGGGAGGAGCTGCTCTGAGGGGTCTGGAGGACAAAGCAGGTCAGGATTCCTGGTAGCAGCAGGGTGCTGGGAACATGGCGTGGTGTAGAGAGAAAAAAGGTTAAGCGGGACTTGCTTAGTGGTCCAGTGGTTAAGAATCCACCTGCCAATGCAGAGAACGTGGGTTTGAGCTCTGGTCTGGGAAGATTCCATGTGCTGCAGTGCAACTAAGCCCATGCACAACTACTGAGCCCACACTGTAGCGTCCACGAGCCGCATGCAACTGCTGAGCCCACGTGCCACACTGCTGAGCCAGGGCACTGCAACCAGACAGCTGTCCCCACTTGCCGCAACTAGAGGAAGCCTGCGTACAGCAACAGAGACCCAGGGCGGCCAAAAGTGAATAACAAGGGATTGATTCTAAAAAACAGGAAAAGAAGGGTATGCAGCAGGTGAGCAGGAACAGCCTGGGCCCTAAGATCAACCTCCGTTCAACAGCATCAGGGGAGACTTGGGGACTGGTGGTGTTGCCTGGTTTAGGTCAAAGTCTGCCCCAGCTGGCCTGGGATGCCCAATACCCAACAGGAGGTACAGACACTGGCTAGAGGTTCTGGAAACATCAGAACCATGTTCAGCCCTGACAGAGAAGGCGGCCCTTTTAGGGGCTTGCTCAATAACCAGTTCTCTCCTTCCCCCTCCCTAAGCTGTAAGAGAAGAGGAAAGTCTCTTCATTTTCTCAAAGTCGGTGGGGTGGAGGGACATCCTTCCAATTTTTTATCTCCAGGACTTAAAGTGAGACAGGCACAAAATACTAATAATCATGTCCTCAACAGAGTCCTCCAAACATTTTTTCTTTTAAGCCTGAAATTCTACCAAATGAAGAATTATTTGAATTAAAGTAAAATGGCTGCTATTTATGAACACATATGCCAGACACTCTAGTGGCTGCTTCACACATTATTTGAGGCAAGGCCTGAACAGCTTAGCAAGAACTATAGTGATGTCTGCTTCTATCAAGGCCGGAGATAATCACTCCCTCTTAATTAAAAGGAGAGCACGTTACAGAAGCCATGAGAGACAGAAGGGGATATCTGGAAATCAAGAAGAGCCAGTCTGAACAGTAGCCAAGGGCTCCAACTCTGAAGCCTGACTACACAGATTCCAAGTCCAGCTTAGCTATTAATTTATAGTATAACCAGTGACAAGTTACTTAATCTGTAAAAACAGGAATAAATACAACTACCTCCTTCAGGATGTTGTGAAGATTAAACGAGCTAATATATAAACAAACTATGTAGAATGGCGTCCAGCACACAGTATGTGCTCTCTAAGGGTTAACTGCTATTATCATTATGAAAAGATCTGAGTTCCTCTTTGGGACAGGGTAACAGCAGTGCCAGAGAAGAACTTACCCAGATTCTCTGCCTTGTAGGTTATTTTGTTGGGCTGGCAGAAGGGCAGCGAGTAGTATTCGTAAGGTAGCTGGGTGCGAGAGCTGGTGAGCTTCACAGCCTGGTGGGAGAAGAGAGGCCATTATTCCTCAACCCAGAAAACAAGGGGACTTTCTACAATCCTCCCTGGTACCCACTCATCTTCAGTATACTCAGTATTATTATCTAAAAGGCAAACTAACTGCAGCAGACACAACTTTGGTATACTATAAATATACTCTACAATTCTGAATTATTTCACAGCTCACTAGTTTCAGACTGCATTATAGATTTTGTTTAAAATTACAACCAAATCCAATATATACTCAGAGTCCTTAACATGTTGATATTCTTTGACCCTATAATTTCACTTCTGGGTATCTTTCCTAAGGAAGTAACTCCAAATGAGGGAAAACACTTCAGGAACAAAGAGCTCACTCTTCATTCCTAACCACAGTGGTCTTCTGCCTCTATTTCCTTGAGCCTGACCCGTCCCCTCCGCCTCCAGCTTGGAACCCTGCTCCTCTTGGCTTGATTCTGGCTCCTTCTCACATTTGCACGCTCAGTCTCTTCAGTCGTGTCCGACTCTTTGCGACCCCATGGACTGTATGTAGCCCACCAGGCTCCTCTGTCCATGGGATTCTGCAGACAAGAGTATTGGAGTGGGTTGCCATTCCCTTCTCCAGGGGATTTTCCTGACCCAGGGATCGAACCCCTGTCTCCTCCTGCACTGTAGGCAGATTCTTTACTGCTGAGCCACTGGGGTTTCAGCTGAAATTCTTCACCTTTGAGTCCTTTCCTAATCATCTTACCAAAGGAATTCCCTCACTTCCTCTACTTCAACACTCCTAGTTATCTTTGTAGCATGTCTGATAAAATATAATTATTTGATTTTTTTTTTTTCCCCAAAAGAAATCAGCCTCCCCTACTGGAATTTAAGATTTAAGGTTCATGAGGGCAAGGACCGTATGTATCTTGCTCACCTATGTAACCACTGTGCCTACAGATCTAGGCATATAGGAGGTGCTCACCAAATGTCTGCACAATGGAAAACGAGAGGAAAAAAGCGGAAAAACAGCTAAAAGCTCCATTATGGGAAACTGGCCAATAAATCATAAACTAGTCATTCAATTAAATATTATGCAACCATTAAAGATAAAGTTTAAGAAGACCATGAAGGAGAACATTAAGGAACTGATGCAAGAATGTAGCTCTGGAAACAGTGACAGCCACAGACTACTCCCCAAATCATGGATAAAATAGAACAATCAAAATGCTGCAAAAAATAAATTTTAAATGCAACTAAAATTATCTTTGCTGTTTAGACTCTATTGACCATTCCTTATACACCATCTGAAAGTATAAATAATTTTAAAAATCCAGGTCCAGTCCTTACTTAAAACTCTTGTTTTGGAATTAGGAATTTTTCTAATTTTAAGAGAGCAATGTGGTTTTATAACACCTCCCAGCTGGATATGGAGTAGTACCCCACATTCAATGACTGTTTGTACAAAGAAATGTAAAAATAATTATACTAAATGGGACAAATAAAGTCAATAAAAAAATTCAGGTCAGGTCTTGCCTACAACGAATTTAGAAAAACCCTGGTTTCAGAGCTTTTTTAGATGTTGGATTGAGAACTGGGGGCCTCTATGAAGCATTTCATAAATTGCTTGAAGCAAAATAATCAAAAAGTTATTATCTGTTGTAACTGCCTATTATTTTGTGTCTCGTAATATTCTCTCCTCCTGGACAATCAAAAAAGAATCCACATTACAAAGAGACAGTCTCACCTTTATGTCCCCTCCCGCCCTCTCTCTTCCCACCCACACATATGTTCTCACACACCCAGCTTGGCAGGACTGAAGCCAGAACCACCCAGCCTTCCCCACACCACAAGCTTTGCTCTGGAGGGGGCTTCTGGCTAAGGCACTGGGAGGAAGGTCCTGCAGTGGTGAAGAGCTAGGCTCTGAAACTAACCCTATGTCTCTATCACAATGTGTCCTTGGGCAAGATGTTTCACTTCCTTGGGCCTCAGTTTTCATAACTGTAAAATGTTCAGTAAATCTCTAAAATATACAGTTATCTGCCTCAGAGGGCTCTTGACAGGGGCATCTTGAGCTAAGCCACGCATAATGCCTGGCATGTTACTTTGATTATTGCTCCCCAAAATTACAAATGGACTTCCAAGGAAGAGGGGTGCTCACAGAAATGCAACACATGGAATGGTGCCTTTGCTTGTTACACTACATAGTTCCAAATGCACTTTCTAACAGTAATTCATCATATGTATTTACCCACCCTGCCAGGCTACGTACTAGGAGCTGGTGACACAGCAGTAACCAAAAAAGATAAAATTCCAGCCCTTCTAGAACTTGATTTGTGATAGTTTTCGATTTTCCACAAATGTATCATATTTTTAACCTCTAAATCAGTTAACTCCCCCTAGATAATGCAAAGTTGCTTGAATCTAATGCCCCAAGTAAGCATGACATGTAGCAATTTATAATTTTCCAAATACCCAAAATGTGGTGGCAAACAAAGGCATGTGTAGTACACGACAGCGCGTCCCAGCCCTTCAGGACCCTCTGGTCTTCTGCTCTCCCTTTTGAACACCGAATGCTTAGGATGAAAACTGTATTTTCTTACAAGCTCTCTGCTTTGCTTTTGCACAGATCAGTAGAGATGTGGTTTCCCAAGAACACAATAATGAAGTAAGAAATGTACATTTTAGGAGCAGAATTTATTTTCATAACTTTATAAATTTTGCTAGCCCTTTTTACAGAATTGCTAAGGATTTGAAGGACTACTAAAAATTTCAACTATTTTGCCTATGGGGG
Organism: Budorcas taxicolor; assembly: GCF_023091745.1. Lineage (NCBI taxonomy): Eukaryota > Metazoa > Chordata > Mammalia > Artiodactyla > Bovidae > Budorcas > Budorcas taxicolor. The sequence continues at coordinate 61,431,585 of NC_068922.1, read as the reverse complement.
ACTGATATAGTCAAGAAGCTGGGGGTTTATGGAAGTGTGAGAATGCCAAGTATACTAGGCTGTAAACACTGCACAGAGAAAAAGACTAAGAAAAATATCGAGAAGCATTAGGAGCAGTTGTATTTGGGTGATGGCTTACTCCTTGGAAGGAAAGTTATGACCAACCGAGACAGCATATTAAAAAGCAGAGACATTACTTTGCCAACAATGGTCCGTCTAGTCAAGGCTATGCTTTTTCCAGTGGTCAAGTATGGATGTGAGAGTTGGACTATAAAGAAAGCTGAGTGCCGAAGAATTGATGCTTTTGAATTGTGGTGTCAGAGAAGACTCTTGACAGTCCCTTGGACTGCAAGGAAATCCAACCAGTTCATCCTAAAGGAGATCAGTCCTGAGTGTTCATTGGAAGGACTGATGTTGAGGCTGAAACTCCAATACTTTGGCCACCTGATGCAAAGAGCTGACTCATTTGAAAAGACCCTGATGCTGAGAAAGACTGAGGGCAGGAGAAGGGGACGACAGAGGATGAGATGGTTGGATGGCATCATCGACTCAATGGACATGGGTCTGGGTAGACTCCAGGAGCTGGTGATGGACAGGGAGGCCTGGCGTGCTGCGGTTCATGGGGTCACAAAGAGTCAGACATGACTGAGCGACTGAACTGAGAGAGGAGTTCCTTTAGCTGGGAGCTCTGGTACAAGGCGGCAGCCCTCCCTGGTGGCTGGTCCTCGCGCCTTAACATAAGACAGCTTTGCAGGGCCAGCCACTGCAGTGCCAGAGTTTTCCAAGGGACTCTGCTGTATCATAGTTCAAGGTCTCCCTCTGCTCAGTCCTGCTTCCCTCATTCCCTCTCAAGTGCCGACCCTGAGTGCCTAGACAATAAATCTCATGTAGCAAAGCTCCACCTTAGAGTTTGATTCTGGGGAAAACTAAATACAAAAAGGTCCACCATCAACCCCCTGCCCTATTTGGGGCTTTGAGAATGCCACTCAGAGTCTGTTGTTATAGGAGACATTACCCAAGGTGTCAGACTGTCCACTGCCCCTGATCAATCATATTTTAAAATGACTCTCCCATAATCCCTGTCACAAGTGACTGACACGGAAGTGGGCACCTAAGCTGAAGAAGTGAGGTGGCCTGGACTCTGATTTAGGACAATGCTTTCCAAACCCTAATCATTCATGTACTGACTTGCCCTATCTACCTAACATTTATTCTACTATTTGCTTGGGTATGATTCATTTTTAGATAAATACACTCATTTAAGAAACAAACATTTTATCGCAATTAAAAATGCAAAACCAACGATAGTCATGAAATCATGAGCTGAAGTAATCGCTATATTTTATAGTATAATTAAAAGAAAACAGTTATTAAAATATATTTGTCAGCAACTTAAAATTATCTCATATACCACCACTCAGATATGCAGTGCATAGTTAAGAAATACTAAACCACAGAATCCTGGCAGAAGCTAAAACTGAAAAAACAGAATCCATAATAGGCTGCGTACACACATCTGATATGAATTATGCAGAGAAAGCTGGTGACAGAGAGGAGGATGTGCGTGCACGTGTGCACAGTCGCATCTGACTCCTTGTGACCGCAGGGACTGTAGCCCGCCAGGCTCCTCTGTCCATGGGATTTCCCAGGCAAGAATACTGGAGTGGGTGGCCATTGCCTTTTCCAGGGGATCTTCCTAACCCAAGGATTGAACTCGAGTCTCCTGCTTGGCCGGCAGATTCTTAACCACTGCACCACCTGGGAAGCCCAGAGGAGGATGGAACAGCCCCAAAAGGGAGGCAGAAACATCACTGAGGAGGAGGCAGGTAGAGAGACAGAGACACAGAAAGAGAGACAGAAAGACACAGAAGTAAGTATAGGAGAAAGACATGGAGACACCTGTGAAAGTGAAAGTAGAGAAACAAAGACACCAAAAGAACCAGAAATAGAGCCAGAGCCAGAAAGAGAAAGAGAGAGAGGAACACAGAGAGAGAACGCACAGAGTCCCAGAGGGAGACGGAGAGCAGGAGATCCTGGAACTGCGGGGCCCCGGGGGTGGGCGGGGCGGGGGCGGACTCCTTCCAGCTCTGAGCCAGGGACCCTCTTGCTCTCAGGCTGACTGGTCTGTGATCTCTGCAACCACAGGAGGGACATGACCGCTCACTGTGCTCCTGCAGCCAGGTCCCTGGCCCAGCACAGAGGCTTCCATAGACCCGGAACACACTTACCTTGATCTCAACAGGATCGTTCTGGTGGAAGTTGATTGGTGCGACCCCAGGAACATAGAAGGCTGCTGTGTCACACGTGAGTGAGAAAAGCAGTAGGGACCACGGCAACCAATCCTGCTTGGAAGAAGAGAGGCAGCAGTCAGACCAGAGGAAAGAAGTGAACAACCCTCTGCGGCACCCTCATGTCTGCTGCAAGCGACCCCATCTTACCTCCACTCTGAGAAGCCTGAGCACCTCCCCAAGAACTGCCATCCAAATGCCCCCCAAAGTGATACAAGGCAGATTCTGCACTTCCAGAAATGAGCCACAGACTGAGCACGGTAATTAACATCAGGGCAAACTAACACAGGAGCCAGGGCTCCCCACTCCTGTAGCCATGTTCCTGTCACTGTTCCACGTGTATCACTGTCCCACAGGCCAGTGGGAGACAAAGCTCACAGCGCCCTGTTAATTCTGCTTCTCTACACAGCAATGGGCTCCCGGTGTCAGGAAGCTTGTATTTACCAACGTATTTTTCTACAAGCCATCTCCTGACCCCACCACCTCCCATATTCCATCTTGACTCCAGCTACACTGGCCTTCTTACTGTTTCTTGAGGGTGAGCCCTTCTGCACCTTCCGGGCCATCACCTTCACCGTTCCCTCCTCCAGAATGTCCTTCCCACAGATGCCTACCTGGCTCATGTCCAATCCCTTATTTCATTCAGGCCCCTCTCAAGTCCTCAGAGAAGCCCCCACTGACTAGCTGTCTAAATGGCCTCCTCACCCAGTCTCCTCTAACGTTGGGTAAGAGTTTTTTAAAAAATAACTAGATTTTAATACATTTTGAAAAAGTAAAACATACACAGTAAATAATTCAAACAGTAAAAATGGGTACAACAATGAAAAACAAATCTTCCTCCTTCTTCAGCTCCCCACAGACAACTGCTAGCACCAGTTCCTTGAAAATCCCTCTGGAGATATTCTGTGCACGTACAAAGGGAAGCATTCAGAAGTATGGGCCTGCCTTGATACAACAACAACAACAAATAGACTTTTATTCTTTCTTTCTGTGACAGAAAGCCTACTGACTGTGGGCTACTTACCAGCATCCAACCTCCTCTCCATCAAGTGGAGGACTTCCTCTGCTTGAACAGTCATCAGGAGATTCCAGCTCTCTCTCTTTGCTAGGCCTTATGGGGCAATCCTTAGACTGTGCGTGCTTTTGTGCGAGAGAATAAATCCTGTCCTTTTCTTTTCCTCTAATTCCTCTCTGAACCTGAATTCCAGTTAATAAAATGCAAGAAAGACAAATCCTGTACTACTGGCATATAAACTGTCATCCAAAAGTCAATTAAAAATAATAAGCTAACTCTAAATTTTTGAAAATGATGCAGAAAACAGGTAATCCAGATACCATCAACAAACCACAGAACAATTTATCTTAGAGGAAGAATCAACAGATGAAACATAGCAAAGGATGATTTCCATAATATGCCAGATTCTTAATATTTTTGCAACCAAAAGCAATTCAGAAATTTGGTTTAGAATTAATGACCATACCAAGATCATACTGTTAGTTTTAGCTATTAAAATGCCACTGCTTTGATCTTCTCATATGGCTGGAGGGATTATAAACTGAAACATTTTTGGGGGGGCAGTCTGATACTCTGTAACAAAAGCCCCCCAGAACTGGACACTCTTTGACCCTGCTAGGACAGGAAACGCGAATTAACTTCTTGGACAACCCAATACTAGATATGTTCAGAAAAATATGCCAAAACACCAAAATGTACATAAAAGAATGTTCACCCCAGGATTATTTAAAATAGTGAAATAGTTCATAACTTACAACAGTAAAATATCCAATATTAGTGGAATGGGTCAAATTATGGGGTATCCTTTTATGTAGTTATTAAATAGGATGATGTATTTTTTCAGTAGGAATATCTGAGCTTTAGATTTAAGTAGAAAAATTAGGGAATAGAACCCTGCTCAGCAAGATCTGCTCCGCTTTTTAAAGTTATGTTTGAGAAAATGAGGCAATGTCTTCCTTTTCTGTATATCTGTAACTGGGCTTCCCTGATGGCTCAGATGGTAAAGAGTCTGCCTGCCATGTGGAAGACCTAAGTTTGATCCCTAGGTTGGGAAGATGCCCTGCAGGAGGGCATGGCAACCCATTCCAGTATTTTTGACAGGAGAATCCCCATGGACAGAGGAGCCTGGCAAGCCACAGTCCATGGGGTAGCAAATAGTTGGACATGACTGAGCGACTAAGCACAACAGATCTGTATTTTCCAGTTCTTCTTAGGGGATTATACAAATTTATACCAATTAAGAAAAATAATGAAATAAATCAGGCAAAAGAAAACATCACTGTTCCAAATGCCTAGGTTAGAGCCAATTCTAGCTTGGTATGGAAGGAACTCCACCTGCTGGCTCCAAGATGTTTTTCCATCAGCAGCTCCCACTGTTTCTTTCTAAGCCTTCAGGAAGGCCCTAAGGTTGTCCCTGTCTTTGGAGAGCAGACTTGCCCAAGTGAGGCTGCCTTCAAGGGCTTTGCTCAGGGTGTTTCCGACACTTGCTCTTACCTTATTCAGGTCCTACCTACACTCGGAGGTCCCGTGTAGGTAATGTTTCTTCCTTCAAGAACTCCTCAGATCTCCACAGGGGGAGTTATTCTCTTTTTTCCTTATTTTTTAAGGCTTTTTGTGAATATTTCTATCACAACACTAAAGGCAAGAAATTGGAAACTACCCAATACCCAAATGAACTTTCACATCTATATATGTTCAAAGACGGCTACTTAAGTTACTTGACAAATATTTAAATCTGTACTTGTTTAACACACCACTATTAGCACTTTTCGTGCTGTATTATGGTTTAAGTATCTGCTCTCTCTCCACCTACATGAATCACTTGTCTGGCTTTCTTGGTAGGACTACTCGATAAACTCTTATCAAACAAGCTAATAATAAGCATCAAGCAACCTCTGATCTATAAAAACATAAAATCGTTCATTCACATAGAGGTTGAATACTATGGTTCTTAACTTAGCTATATCCCCTTGGTAACTGATTTTCAAATCTTCAAATTTAAGGAGTTTGTGGTACCTCCCACCCATCCAAGGACCTACACTGAGACTCTTTGAGACATCTATTATGTCCATAGCCTATCTGTACATCTAAGATAGTGGTTCTCAACCATGATGCACATTAGACTAACCTGGAGAGTAAACGGATTAAATTCAGAATCAAAAGGCACAGAGTGGCTGAATGGATTAAAAAACAAACCAGCTTTACACCTCAAGGAACCAGGAAAAGAACAAACTAAGCCCAAGTTAGAAGAAGTAAGGAAACAAGATTAGAGTAGAAATAAATTAAAAAGAGACCTTTTTAAAAATAGGGAAAAAATAACAGAACTGTGTGGGTTTTTTGAAAAGCTAATACTGACAAACCCTAGCAACACTGAGGAGAAAAAAACTCAAAATCAGAAATGAAAGAGACATTACAACAGAAGCCTAAGAAATAACAAGGATAAGGTTCTATGGAGACCGTTTATAGGTCAACAAATTGAATGAAACGGAGACTGAATCAGTAATCAAAAATCTCCCAGCAAAGAAAAGTACAGGACTAGATGGCTTGAAAGGTAAAGTCTAACAAACATTAAAAGAAGAGTTAATACTAATCCTTGAACTCTTCCAAAAATACAAGAGGGAACACTTCCAAACTCATAAGATGAGTAGCTCCCTCATACCCAAAGCAGACACAGACACCACAAGAAAACCAGCTATAGGCTATAGGTTAGTACCCTGGATGAACACAGATGCAAAAATCCTCAACCACATGCCAGCAAATTGGACCTCACACCTCACTAAAAGTAGCGGACACCAAGATCGAGTGGGACTTAATCCCACCATATAAGGATGGTTCAACAAATGTAAGTCAATCAATGTGATAAACTACATTAACAAAATGAGAGGGAAAAAACCAAACTTTTCAACAGACTCAGAAAAAGCATTTAATAAATTTCAACATCCATTCATGCAACCACATGGAACATAGCCCACCTGGCTCCTCTATCCATGGGATTCTCCAGGCAGGAATACTGGAGTGGGTTGCCATGCCCTCCTCCAGAGGATCTTCCCAACCCAAGGATCCAACCCAGGTCTCCCACAGTGCAAGCGGATTCTTCACTGTCTGAACCACCACGGAAGCCCATAAAAGGAATTTACCTCAATACAATAAAGGCCACATATGAAAAGCCCACAGTTAACATCGTTATTTCTTGCTAATCAAAAATATATGTGTTCTACCTCCTACAGTGCTGGTGGCGGTGGGAATGAAAACTGGTGCACTCACTATAGGAAACAGCATGAAGGTTCCTCAAAAAACTAAAAATCGTTTCCTTATGATCCAGCGATCCCACTCCTAGATACATATCCAGAAAAAGACTGTAATTCAAAAAGATCCATTCACCCCTATATTGACAGCAGCACCATTTACAATGGTCAAGACATGGAGGCAACCTAGGTGTCTACTGACCGATGAATGGATAAAGAAGATGTGGTGTATGCACACACACACACACACACACACGCATGCGCATGCACACGCGTGCGCACACACACACACACAGACAATGGAATACTACTCAGCCATAAAAAAGGATGGAATAATGCCATCTGCAGCAACATGGATGGGCCTAGAGATGATCACACTAAGTGAAGTCAGAAAGAGAAAGACAAATACCATACGATATCACTCACAAGTGGAATCTAAAATATGACACAAGTGAACATATCTACAAAACAGAAACAGACTCGCAGATACAGAGAACAGACTTGTAGCTGCCAATAGGGAAGAGGGAAGAAAGGATTGGGAGTTTCCCGCTGTACCACACAGGAAACTATATTCAATAACCTGTGATAAACCATAATGAAAAGGAATATATATGTATAACTGAATCACCCTGCTGTATAGCAGAAATTAATACAACACTGTAAATCAACTATACTTCAATAAAATTTAAATATATATATATTGGAAAAGACTCTTGAGAGTCCCTTGGACTGCAAGGAGATCCAACCAGTCCATTCTAGAGGAGGTCAGTCCTGGGTGTTCTTTGAAACGAATGACGCTAAAACTGAAATTCCAGTACTTCGGCCACCTCATGTGAAGAGTTGACTCACTGGGAAAGACTCTGATGCTGGGAGGGATTGGGGGCAGGAGGAGAAGGGGACAACAGAGGATGAGATGGCTGGATGGCATCACCGACTCAATGGACGTGAGTTTGAGTGAACTCCGGGAGTTGGTGATGGACAGGGAGGCCTATGGGATCGCAAAGAGTTGAATGGGACTGAACTGAACTGAACTGAATATATGTGTGTGTGTGTGTCTGTGTTCTAAATTTCCCTTCCTAGGAAGCTCAACACCAGACTTGCCTTATCTGGTAACTGTCAATTGAGGCCAGGGCAGATGATTATAATCTCTTATGGCTATCAAGCCAATTAAATCTAAGAAGTTACTCCAGTTCTTTTGTAACAGAGTCCTCTAATCTTAGCAGAGAGACACTGCCCGTGGGAACTGAAGGGCTCCATGAGACCTCAGGTTGCAGAAGAATGAAAAGCAAATCCCGAAAGACTTCAATATACTTTTATTCCAAAGTCTCAAACCAATGGAGCAAGCACACACAAAAAAACCAACCAAACAAAAAGATGAAAAATACTCACCTTGGCGGAAAACAACATTAAAAAGTAACAGGAAGTCACAGAGTCACTAGCCACCTAAAAGTAAGTACAAGGCACTGTGGTACAGCCTCTTCCATGTGCCAAGTCCCCGCTTTGTGCTCAGCACTTTACAAACACTGACTCACACCATTCTCACAACTACCACTACCTGGGGATTTCTATCACCATTTCCCAGATGACTGCCGGTTAACCTGAGACCCAGAGATTATATAACTTGCTCAAGATCAGAATGTAGAGAAACAGTATGCTCTTTTCAGGAAGGTGAGCTGCATTATAAGATGATGCACATGTAATGATGACAGTGATAACAATGTCAGCTAACATTTGCTGGACACTGACCATGTGCCAGGCACAGTTCTAGGTTCTTTTCATGCAACAACGCAATTAATCTTCAAAACAACCGTATGAGGCAGAGACTCTTACTGTTCTCATTTCAGAGATGAAAGCAGTCTCTCTCCAAGGTCCATGCTCTAACCAGGACAGAAAGGATTTCACTACACGGAGCACCTACTATTTGTCAGGCACTGTGCCAGCCTCACAGAATGCACCCCCACGAGCCAGTTGGGGGACAGATAAGTCATCAGCCAATTGCAATGCTAGGTCCCAGTTGCTATGGAGGGCCTAGTCTCTTATGCTAGCAGCCAAGAGGCTACGGAGTACACAAGAGCAGCAACAAGCCCGCCCAGTCTTGGAGGGGTGTGGTGTCAATCTAAGCATTCAAGTCTCCTCCAAAGGAAAGGAGAGAGGAGGAGGGAGTGCTGCATAAAGAGCGAAACACAGGGACAAAGGCCTGGGGGCAACCATAAGGAGTTTTTGGCAGGTGAGGTGTAGGTTGGTGCTACTGGAACTTTGATGTACATATAGATCACCTGGAGGCGTTGTTAAAAGGCAGAGTCTGATTCCGCAGGCCTAGAGGTAGTGGTGGAGAGTGTATTTCTTACAAGCTCACAGGTGATGACAACACTTGTAGTTCATGGATCATTCTGTGAGTCGAAAGCATGAATAGGTCTGTGCAGCCAGGAGGCTGGAAGGTACGTAAGGGATACATCACACAAAGCCACACTGAGGAGTCTGGGCTTTGTCCTTTGTGCACTGGAGAGACTCTGAAGAACTTTAAGGAGGAAAGGAGTATCTGCAGTTGTAAAGATTACTCTGGTAACCGAGGACGTGTATGTGTTTGGGGGAAGGGTGTATATGTGTCCAGCACACTTCTGTTCCAGAGACATTGTAATGTTCAGCCCTAGATTTGACAACTAACAAGGATAAGTGAAGTCACCTATAAATTCTTGGTCAAATGTGAACAGAAGCAGCAGCCAGGCTGGGGAGCAGAAATGGTAGGCAGTGGTTCTGAAACTTGAGCAGGCAAGGAAATCACCAGGAGGGATTATTAAAGCTGATTCCTGGGTCTAACCTCCCAGAATGTCTTCTTTGGTAGTTCTGGAGCAGGGCCTGAGAATCTGCTCTTCTAATAAGTTTCCAAGAGATGCTGGAACTTGTCTTGGGATCACACGTTGAGAACCATGGGTGCAGTGGAAAAAGCACAGGCTCTGGGGGTCATACAGGTATGAATTCAAGTCCTGACCCATCACCTCCCAGCTGTGTGCCTTTGGGCAAGCTTTTTAAACTCTGAGTCTCAGGTTTCTGATTTGTGGGAAGAAACTAGGAAACTAATACTCAACTCATGGCAGGGTGCTACAGTGACAACGGCAGTAAGGACTAAGGACGGTACACATTCAGTGTGCTTGATAAGGCAGAGTGGCTTTGCTCTGGGTTGCACTGGAAGGCAGGACCAATGAGCACACTGCAAGGAGGAAGATGTAGGCTCATTCTAAGGAAACTTCCAACAAGAGAGTTACCTAGCTAAGGAAAAGGCCACTGTGACTGTGAAGTGATTGTGAAGTCACTCAGTCGTGTCCAACTCTTTGTGACTCCATGGACCGTAGCCTACCAGGCTCCTCCGTCCATGGGATTTTCCAGGCAATAGTACTGGAGTGGGTTGCCATTTCCTTCTCCAGGGGATCTTCCCAACCCAGGGATCAAACCCGGGTCTCCCGCATTGCAGACAGACGCTTTACCCTCTGAGCCATCAGGGAAGTAAGGAAAAGGCCATAAGCAGAGCTAAACAGAGAGAAGCAGGTGACAAGGAAGGAAGAGGACGGTGATATCCCTACCCTAGTGAGGAAAGTGAATCAGAAGCCTCATGACCTCCCAGGAAACTCAAGAAATTCATGATTCCTTTGAAACTATGTGATGTTCCACCAAGTCAAGCAGCCTAAAGGTAGAACAAAACAAGGCAAAGTTCCAACCCGAGTTGGGTTCCTTAAAGATATCTCTTGAAGAACCTGAAAGTGAAAGTATAGTCGTGTCCAACTGTTTGTGACCCCATGGACTGCAGCCCGCCAGTCTCCTCTGTCCATGGAATTCTCTAGGCAAGAATACTGGAGTGGGTGGCCATTTCCTTCTCCAAGGGGTCTTCCCAACCCAGGGATCAAATCTGGGTCTCCTGCATTGTAGGCAGACTCTTTACCATCTGAGCCCCAAGGGAAGCCATAGGGGGTCACATAATCCATGAGGCCAGAGAGGGGAAGTGACATGGTCACACAGGCAAGTTGTCTGCAGAGTAAAGAAGGTCCAGCTCTACCAAACCTGGCAGAGCTGGGTGATCAGAAGTTTGTCCCCACTGTGCGAGCCATGCTCAGAGATAATTTTAGGTCATGATTAGAGGTGTCCAAAGAAGAACTTGATGCCACAGATTAACTGCTTTTTATCTCCCTTTACCCTCCTCTAATTCTTTTCTTCTCCAATACTACGCCTTCCTGTCCCTCCCCCAATTCAATGGTTTTCTACTAATAACCAAAGCACTGTAGTCAGTTTCACAATTATCTTTTACTTCAGGATTATTCTGAAAAAAAAAAAAAGTGAAGGCAGACTAATTTTACTAAATATTAAATATAGAGCTACACAACCTGTTCGGCACTGAAGAAGACAGGAAAGAAATGTACAAATTGAAACAGGAGAAATATTAAAAGAAAATATACTTTAACACAATCTTGATATGAAAAGTTTTCTAAGAAGAAAACAAAATCCAGAAGCTACTGAGAAAGAGAATATACAGAAAGGAAGAAAATGGAAAAAAAAAAATTCATTGTAAAAAAAGACAATTTGAATGAAAATATTTCGCACACACCTGACAAAGGACTAATTTCTTCAATACACCAAGAACTCTTACAAACCAATAAAGGACAAACAACCCCAAAGAATAAGAACGGGCAGTTAAAGAAAAAAAGGTTCATATGGTCAGACACAAGAAGATGCTCAACATCATTCAGAATCTAAAAACTGCAAATGAAAATAATGACATCTTTTTTACCTATCAGAGTCAAAAAGTTTAAAAAAAATCTGAATACACTAGATATAGATAAATTTGGGGAGAGCAATTTAGCACAATATACACTTAAGTGGGAGGCAGGATTATTACTGAAAGACTGCCAACATAAATTATTAAGTAGAAAATAAAGATGCACATCAATGTATACTATAATCTCATTTGTCTAAATAAATTTTTTAAAAGAATGTACCAAAGCCGAAGATATCACAAGAAAACGAAACTACAGACAGATATTCCTCAGGAACACAAATGGAAAAATCCTTAACAAAACATTAGCAAACTGAGTCTAGCAATACAGAAAAAGGTTTACATATCATGGCCAAGCGGGTTCTAGCCCAGGAATGCAATGTTGGCTTCATATCTGAAAATCAAATAATGCAATACATCGTATAAATAAAAAACAAAAACTATACAATCATCACAATTAATGCAGAAAATGCACCTGATGAAGTCCAACACATATTCATGACAAAAACTCTAAACAAACTAGGAATAAAAAAGAACTTCCTCAATCAGATAAATGGTAGCTTTGAAAAACCCACAGCCAACATCATACTTGATGATGAAAGACTGAACGTTTCCTCCCAAGATGAGGAACAAGGCACGGATGTCCACTTGTGTCATTTCTAGTCAGCACTGCTCTATAAATGCAAATAATACACTCTACGCTAAAGTCATCCAAATTAAAAAGAAAAAAGTCCTTTTATTTGCAGATCACATATCTTGTATCAAGAAAATCCTAAGGAATCCACAAAACTACAACTAATAAACAAGTAAGACGAGGTCACAGACTACAATATCAATTAAAAACTACTTGTATTTTACATACGAGCAACAAACAACCCAGAAATAAAATTAAGAAAACAGTTTCATCTACAGTAGCTTCAAAAAGAATAAAGTATTTAGGAATATGCTTTTAAAAAGGAGTTGTATCCTGACAACTATAAAACATTGCTAAGAAAAGTGAAAAATATCTAAATAATTGGAGAGACATTCCATACTGAAATGGAAGACTCAGTACTGTTAGGATAGCAATTCTCCCCAAACTAACCTATGGATTCAGTGCAATCCCTATCAAAATCCCAGCAGGCTTTTTTATTGAAACTGACAAGCTGATCCTTAAATTTACCTGGAAACACAAAGGACCCAAAATATCCAAAATAACTTTAAAAAAGAACAAAACTAAAGGATTTATTCTACCAATTTCTAAGCAATTATAAAGCTACAGTAATGAAGACACTGTGATAAGGATAAGCATAAGAGGCCAATGGAACAAAATTAAAAGTCTGGAGATAAATCTTTGTATTAACAGTAAACTGACTTTTAACCAAGTTGCCAAGGCAATTCAATAGGGAAAGGGCAGTCTTTTCAACAAATGGTGCTTGCACAATTTGGTAGCCATGTCCAAAAGGAACCTGACATCATGTACAAAAATTCACAAAATGGATCATAGATGTAGACAGAAAAGCTAGCAAAAAAACATTTTTATGTCCATAAAACATCTACTTTTAAAAAAGCAGATTATTTTTTTAAGTAGATTTTTTTAAAAGTAGACGTTTTATGGACATAAAAATGTTCTGGAGAAATATTTAAAAAAATCAGTACACCTGATGAAGGGATAGGGGATAGCTGAGTGACTTTCTTTTCATTTGTAACATTTATGCTTTTTTCCATGTACATGGATAACCTATATTCAAAATAAATACACTGACATTTTAGGAAGGGGAAGGTTTCCTCTGAAAGCATTTGGGCAAGTTCCCCTGAAGATGGGCAGAAAATGGCAGCTATAAGCTAAGAATGATGCCGTGGAGATTCTAGAGCCAGGTGTGTGATCTGAACCAGACCAGATCAGTCATTCTTAAACTTGGGAAAGTGTTGCAAATCCCTCTGAGAATCTTAAAAAAGTTACAGAAGCTGCTCCCAGGAAAAAACACTCCAAAATGCAGAATATGACATTATGAGTCCAAGGAGATCAAAGACCTAGAAGTTGACAGGCCCTTGATTAAAGAACTCTGTACTGGATCCCATTTCAACTTTTTGTGACTATTTGACTTAATTACCTTTGTAGCCCTTGACCGCTTGACAGAGGATGTTTGACGTGTATTTCATTTCTGTAAGGAAATTAGGAAGAAGCAAAGTACCTGCTTCTTGTGAAATCCCTTTATATCGTCCTTTAATTTTTAACTGATCCCCAGAAACTCTCACATGAGACTGTCTGGAAAGTCAGTTAAGTATTTAGCAAACATCTGTTGCATGTTCAGACCCATGAACAGAGTGGGAGTCACAGGAGAGGTGAACCAGTCCATTCAATGTTATTTGCTTTACGTGGTTTCCAAGTCACAAAACTGCAGAGGTAGGATGTCAAGGAACAAGGGGACGGTAACCTAGAAGCCCTTGTATTGTAATCTAACTCTCCATCTCAGGCAAAGATATGGGTGACTGGGAAAGTTATAAAGCTCAAGAGACCTAAGAATCAAGGTCTTGCCCTCTCTATCTATTTCATTCTTGGGGGTTGGGCACACAGAAAAACTTCTCCCAAACAATAGCCAAATGAAGAACTATTAGGACCCAAAAGTACCCTTCACCCCTCCCAGCCAACTCTGCACCACCCAGTTTGAAAGGTATGAACAATTAACTTCTTCCAAAGAAAATAGGAAGTTTCCCCTGAGAATTGAAAATTTTTCATTTACTCATATTCTCTGTGGCCAGAAGTTAACCGTTTGTTTTCTGGAGCTCTCTGCCTTGCTGCCTTCTTTCCCATAAATAGCATCTGAGTATAGAGCGTGGCCAATCTGAACAGCCTTCCAGATTCCTATTCCATGCCCTTCCTGCTGCAAAAGCTGCACTTCCCTTAAGAGTAAGCTAGATTCTTCTTTTTCCTTTTCAAAGATACAATCATTATTTCAAGATCATTCAGTAACTGCTCCACAGATTTGCAGGGGTGGGGGAGAAGAAAGAAAAAGACTTTGGGGCAGTTTGCCAACACTTAACTGAAATCAATTACCTAATCAGTTAAAGCTCCCTAAGAATTCAACCATACTTGAACGAAAGCTAATGACAGCCAAAGACCACTTACCAAGCAGCATCCATGGAGCTAAAGACCTCAGGAAGAAAAACAAACAAACCCAGAACCAAAATTAGCCACAGGAGACTGAAAATGTAGCCTTTATTTCAGAGCCCATAGACACTGACTACTGGGGTGCTGCTGCTGCTGCTAAGTCGCTTCAGTGCAACCCCATAGACGGCAGCCCACCAGGCTCCCCCATCCCTGGGATTCTCCAGGCAAGAACACTGGAGTGGGTTGCCATTTCCTTCTCCAATGCATGAAAGTAAAAAGTGAAAGTGAAGTCGCTCAGTTGTGTCCAACTCTCTGCGACCCCATGGACTGCAGCCTTCCAGGCTCCTCCATCCATGGGATTTTCCAGGCAAGAGTACTGGAGTGGGGTGCCATTGCCTTCTCCTTCTTCAGGAATAAAATGGAGCTAATTCAGAGAGATGGGAATACCAGACTACCTAACCTGCCTCTTGAGAAATCTGTATGCAGGTCAGGAAGCAACAGTTAGAATTGGACATGGAAAAACAGACTGGTTCCAAATAGGAAAAGGAGTACGTAAGGCTGTATATTGTCACCCTGCTTATTTAACTTATATGCAGAGTACATCATGAGAAACGCTGGGCTGGAAGAAATACAAGCTGGAATTAAGATTGCCGGGAGAAATATCAATAACCTCAGATATGCAGATGACACCACCCTTATGGCAGAAAGTGAAGAGGAACTAAAAAGCCTCTTGATGAAAGTGAAAGAGGAGAGTGAAAAAGTTGGCTTAAAGCTCAACCTTCAGAAAATGAAGATCATGGCATCTGGTCCCATCACTTCATGGGAAATAGATGGGGAAACAGTGGAAACAGTGTCAGACTTTATTTTTTTGGGCTCCAAAACCACTGCAGATGGTGACTGCAGCCATGAAATTAAAAGACGCTTACTCCTTGGAAGAAAAGTTATGACCAACCTAGATAGCATATTCAAAAGCAGAGACCTTACTTTGCCGACTAAGGTCCGTCTAGTCAAGGCTATGGTTTTTCCAGTGGTCATGTATGGATGTGAGAGTTGGACTGTGACGAAGGCTGAGCGCCGAAGAATTGATGCTCTTGAACTGTGTTGTTGGAGAAGACTCTTGAGAATCCCTTGGACTGCAAGGAGATCCAAGCAGTCCATTCTGAAGGAGATCAGCCCTGGGACTCCTCTGGAAGGAATGATGCTAAAGCTGAAACTCCAGGACTCTGGCCACCTCATGCAAAGAGTTGACTCATTGGAAAAGACTTTGATGCTGGGAGGGATTGGGGGCAGGAGGAGAAGGGGACAACAGAGGATGAGATGGCTGGATGGCATCACTGACTTAATGGATGTGAGTCTGAGTGAACTCCGGGAGTTGGTGATGGACAGGGAGGCCTGGCATGCTGTGATTCATGGGGTTGCAGAGTCGAACAGGACTGAGCGACTGAACTGAACTGAACTGAACTGAATACTAGTAGCTGATACATTGTTTCAAGAGTGGAGAAAGATGGAGACCCAGTGGTTAAACTTGGCACTTTCAGGGCAGGGGTCCTGTTCAGACTGTGGTCAGGGAACTAAGATCCCACACAGCGAAGCCAAAAAAGTTAACATAATTTATTGGGCAGAGACACACACAGACTCAAAAGTGTTCTTTGGGGGTAGGGAACAACCAACTGTGTGAGAGTCCAGGTGAAACTAATAACTATCCCACCAAGCAGAAGACATCCAGACCCAGACCTTGAGGCCAGAAAGTGCAGAAATAAAACATTAAAAATGCACGGAACTTCCCTCCCTGCTTGGGTATTTATTAAATACTCTGTTAGCCCAAGCAATAGGCTTAGATAGTTCATCTAAAGATTTCAAACCCTGGAGTAGGAAAGTTACAGCGTGTTCATCTCTCATTTCATTTAATCATCACAATTCTTTCAGAGTCTCACCCTCATTTTAAAAATAAGAAAACTGATCCAGACAAAAAAGTTCTGGAGATGGATGGTGGTGATGGTTGCACAATAATGTGAATGTATTTAATGCCACTGTACACACAATGTCTCTGTACATGCAATGCCACTGTACATGCAAAGCCAGTGTACACATAAAATAGTTTAAATGATACATTTTATGTCGATTTTACCACAGTAAAAAAAATTTTTGTTTTAAGTGACAGGTTTAAAGAACCAAATGGTTGGCCGGAAGTCATAAAACCAATCAGTGTCAGATTCTAGTCCATGAGCTTAGACCCAGCCTTAGTTTCTTCATTTGTAAAATGGGTTTTTGTAAAGATTAGATGGAATAATGGATGGACATATGGTTTATCAACTGACATGTATCTTGTGAACAGAAAATTTCCCCTCAAAATTAGGTAACCTAGGGGATTACCACAAACTTTAAATATTGCTTTTGAATCCGCATGTCAAAATAGGAAGATTTTTATAGAGAGACCACCTCATTCAGGAGTTGCTAATTCAACCCTCTAGAAAGGCCATGCAAATTACCTACTGGGTGACGCTGCTAAGGAATAAACCAAAAGGTATGGAAGACTGGGTCCTGCACGGGGAATGTTCTTTATGGGAAATTTGGGCCCAAATTTTCAAGAGAAAAATGAAAACCCAGAACTTTCGTAATGTGGAATCTCCCAATTATTAAATACTGGCAACTAACTGGAAAAAAATGTAAAGTCCTGTGCCTGCCAACCTCTCTTCCTTGCCCCCCAACCCCAATCAAAGCCATGTGAAGATGCGCTCCATAACTGTCACTTCATAGCATGAGATCTGCTTCATTAGAAACTGAGGCCCAAAGATACTAAGTGACTGGCCAGGGCACCCAGACTCCCTTCTAAACTGGCTTATGAATTCAGCTCCAATTTGTGATTTGATTTTGTTTTTTAAGAACTGCCAGTACCATTTAGTATACCCTCTGAACACAAAACCTTGAGATTTCAAACCCTGGGAGATCTGTCAGTTTTAATGCTTGGGGATAGGTGAGAAGTCATGGTACAGAGCAGAGAAGGAAGCAATGAAGAGGAATGGGACAGAACCGAGAAAGAAGTCCCAGCGTCCGAAACCATGTTCCACTTGGGAACTATCAGTGTCAGCAAATGGTTCAAGGATCAAAGCAGGTCTGGGGCGGCAGGTGGCTCCTACCATTCGCCTATGGCCAGATGGCCCCGTTCATCCTGAGTCCTTCCCACCTTCCTGCCAGTGCCCAGAGATCAAAACTCAACCTTCAACATTCTGTGACCTGCTTCTTTTTCACTGAGATCAAAGGGAAACTTTTGTCCAAGTTGTAAAAGAGAAACCAAGAGGCAACTTAATGCCGCCTCTGCCTTCCTTGGACTTCCTGGGGGGATTAAGGGCATTCCTTTAAAGGGATTTCTCAGAGAAACACGTCTGTGCCAAGGACTGGTGTTGGCGCCTCAGCTTCTAAGGACACAGCGGCTCCCGCGGAATACATGTGCCAGGTGGAGCAAGTGGAGAGAACAGACAATACAACCAACAGACAGCAGCCCAGAAAGACCACAGAGACTAAGATCACGGGGGAAAAAAATCTGATTTTATAGGCATATCAGCAAAAATCACCTTGAATGCAAGTATTCTAAGCCACAAAATTTTCAACCTCAAGTTGAAATTTTCAATATCATTGAAGATTTTACAAATTTCATTGAAGAATTTAGAAATCCTCAAGTCTAAATCTTCATTTCACATATGACCTGTGCTGAAACAGACGAACAACACCAGAGTAATTTGCTCCAGGCCACCTGATAGATCAGTGGCAGTGCTGGGACTAAGCCGCAGCTGCCTCTTCTTCAATGAGCCGCGCTGGCCATTCCCAGGTGAGGCCCCGGGGAGACAGCAAGTTGCCACACACAGGACTGCTGGCAGAGTCCAGGCCTCCTGCCTTCTGTCCCAGGCCTCTATCAGCCAGACTTCATCACAAAACACGATTCCTGTGCCTCTGACTGGCCCGGAAACAGGGGGACAGGAGCCGAGGGGGATACTGGGAGGAAGGAACGGCTAGCACTGCTTTCGTTTGATCAAAGGAACCTAGAGGTCATTCAGACCATTCCCCTGCCTCTGGACTGGATCAAACTCAACCTCAGAACAGTGAGAACTGACCCAGCAATTCTACTCCTAGGTATACACCCAAGAAAACAGAACCAATGTTTACCCAAGAGCTTGCACACAAAATATTCACAGCAACATTATTCATAACATCTCGAAAGTAGAAACAATCCCCAAATCCATGAATAGATGAAAAGGTAAACCAAATGAGGTCTATCCACACAATGGAACATTATTTGATCATAAAAAGGAATGAAATATTGACACATGCTGCTGCTGCTGCTGCTAAGTTGCTTCAGTCGTGTCTGACTCTGTGCGATCCCACAGATGGCAGCCCACCAGGCCCACCCCGTCCCTGGGATTCTCCAGGCAAGAACAATGGAGTGGGTTGCCATTTCCTTCTCCAATGCAGGAAAGTGAAAAGTGAAAGGGAAGTCGCTTGGTCATGTCTGACTCTTAGCGACCCCATGGACTGCAGCCTACCAGGCTCCTCCGTCCACGGGATTTTCCAGGCAAGAGCACTGGAGTGGGGTGCCACTGCCTTCTCCATGACACATGCTATGGCATGGATGAACTCTGAAAACATTATGCCTTGTTTAAAAAAAAAAGTCAGATAACAAAACACCACATATTGTTTGATCCCATTTATATGAAATGTCCAGAACAGAAGAATCTATACAGACAGAAAGTATATTAATGGTTGCCAGGGACTGGAGAGAAGAGGGAGTGGGAAGTGGCTGCTAATGGATTTTTTTTAATGGGGTGATGAAAATATTCTGGAGGTGGACAGTGGTGAAGGTTGCACAACTCTGTGAATATACTAAAAAGCAATGAACTGTAAACTTTCAAAGGGTGGATTTTGTGTTATATGAATTATGATCCAATAAAACGGAAAAAAAACATAACACCCCAAACAGCATGAACAATGTGTGAGAGAAATACACAGAGTTTTATTTTCCAAACAGAGGTTTCTAGACTCCTGAGATGTCTACAAACGTCAATGGACACTTCCCAAGTTCCACCAAAACAATATTCCTCAGAGCATATTCCATATGCTCAACAGTTCTATAAAGGATGAGATATGGGCCTGCTCCTCACCTCAGACCCAGCCAGAGCAACTAGGTATAGTGTAACTTTATAGTCATCTAAAGCCAGGCAGGAGGAACGCAGGAAAACTACAGAGAACTTCTGTTTACATCAGCCATCTACTCCTAACTGGGGAAGTTCAGGAAACACCCACTGTGCTAACACAGATCTGGGAGGTGGCAGCCGACCCCTGGGGAAGAAGAACCAATCACTAAGGAAAGGGAGGGAGGTAAAAACCCATAAATATCACTTGAAACTTGCACCCACAACCCTAACTTTCAAAATAAAAGAAAAAACCAAAAGCCAGCAAGTTCCCACGGTCACTGAATCTATTAGTTAGGTTCCTCTTTGGTTGTATGACTTGCCTCAGAAACCCAGACACCCCAAAGCAGAGCCACACACTTCCATCCCCAGCAGTTGTGAAACAACCTATTGTACGAGGGTGCGGGGACTGTTCTGACTTCTGTATAATAAAGGGCTTCACACAGACCAAGCTCAAGTTTATCTGCCCACCCAGCCCGTCACACGCAGTATGACAGACACGAAGTATGACGGACATGTAGTATTCCCTGGTAATAAATGTGCTTCTGTGACTTTTCACTATTGCATCGAACATGAAGCTGCTCATGTGCCCTCTTTAAAGTGGCCTCTGTGGGTCCCTGTACACACTACACTCTTAATTTCTGGAAATCAGTTTATAGTATTCATCATGAAAGCAGAGGATGATACTCCCAAGTGACACAACAAACATAAAATCACTTTGCTGTCCACTGTGCTTAGAATAAAATCCAAATGCCTTTCCATGGTTTCTCTGCAGGCTGAGAACAGGTCAGCTCCCTTAATGTAACATTCTGAAAAGTGTGGGAAGGGAAAGCACCGTAACAGAACAGTCTTTCAAAATGCAATCCACAGATTACAAACTGTAGACTACAACCCACAATTACAGGCATGCTTCTAGAAACACAGCTCTTCCTGCCTCTCTTTGATTCCATCTTGTATCATTCTTTGCTCTCCCCTACCCCCGACTCCTCACCATGTTTCAGCCCCTCCAGCATTCTGTGTTCCTCAAACATACTCTTTTCCATCTTGGTCCTTTATACTTGCCATCTCCTTTGCCTGGAACACTCTCTGCATTGCTGGTTCCTTCTCGTCAATCAGGTCTCAACTCACGTCACTTTCTCTGAGAAGACTTCTCTGACCACGTAATCCAAAGCAGTTGCACCAGCCTGTCACCCCCCAATTACTACCACGTCATCTTGCCCTCTTCACACTTACCACTATCTGACATTACCTTGTTCATGTATTTTCCTACTGACTGTCTTCTCAGGCTAGAAAAACTCTACAAGCACAGGGACCTTGACCCTCTAACTCACCAGTACATCCCTAACTCTTGGCACAGAGCAGCCACTCAAATATTTGTTGATTAAATAAATGTGTACCAGAAATATGTTAACTTATTACCTCTTAAAACCTCAGAACAGAGCAAGAATTTCCCAGTGCAATGCTATAAATGCAACTTTACTGAACTCCTTCCCTATGGCAAAAGAGGGTGTGACTTTTCCTGTTCATGTTAAGTTCTTATGCCATTCTTGTTCTGAAAGTGGTCCGGAAAAAAAAAAAAATTGGTTTCAACATATCACGTTTGGGATTTTTTTCTGTGGTCTAAGACCACAGATATCAGGTAAGGCTGTGAAGTCTTTTACCTGACCTCTGAGGTTCTAAATAAGGAATCCCTTATTAAATAAAAAGGATAATTTATCAGTTGGTTAATAGGAGGAGGGGAATTTGTTATCAGCCAGTAACCTATCCTTGCTTGGCAAAAATCAATACCAAAGAATTTAAACAAGAATCTTCCTTTACTAAAGTCAAATGTCTTTTGTGTCCCATCCTGTGTCCCAGGATGAAATTATCTGCTGAGGAAGCAACATATAGGAACAGTACAAAATCACTCAGCCTAAGTGACTTCAATTTTGGTTCTGGTCTCTTGACAAGCAGAATGTGAGCCGACCTTCTGGAAGAAGAAAGGGCCAGTTTTTCACAGATCTACTTCCAGCATTCTATATCAGAAGCCAGCCAGTTCTGACCCACTTTCCCGGTACAGCTTATCCACATACCCTTATCCACACAAACGCATCATCCTAAAGAGCTGTGTGGCCTTGTAGGGGCACGTGAAGGGGAGGGGGCTAGGCGGCACTGGCATAGTGCTTTTCACAACTGACCACCTCCATCATAATCACTAGAGTGCTTATAAAAGTGTAGATTCCTAGGCATCTCCTAGGCCAACAGAATTAGAATCTTTGGAAACTGCATTTTTAACAAGCTTCCCCACACACACCACAAGTCTTGTGCACAGGAAAGTCTGACAACCAGTGGGATAAAAGATCCCTAGGAGAGAGGCAGGCAATTGGAATTGAGAGAAGACGAGATGTGATTAGAGAAGGATCTGGGGATTGACAATGGGGGCTGGGGGGGTAGGGGTAAAGGCATGCTTCCGGGTATCGGCAGTCAAGACCGGCAGTGGGGACAACTGAGGGTAGAGGGGAGGACAGGGCTCTAGAAAGGATATGACACAGGGTTTGGGGTGGGAGAGGTGAGCACGCATCCGCGGACTGGTCAAGATAGTGGGGAGGCGGGGAGGTGGAGAAAGCAGGGTACAGACGTGAGAGGGAGGAGCAAAACTGGGAGTAACGGGAGCTCTTTGAAGGGGTGAGGACTGCAAAGTGAAAATTGGGAAATGGGGGTCACAGGAGGCAAAGACCAAGACTGGAATAGGAACCGCCTAGGGTGGTAGCTGAGACCCTTCCTCTGACCCAGAGCCTCCCCCAAAACTTCGGGCCTTGACAAGCCTGAGTGCGGGGCAAAGGCCGGAGACGGGGAGTTTGGGGGAGACAAGCCCAATCAGGGATGTCTCTGAGGCCTGAGCTAGGGGTCCCTGAAGTGGATCGGGCCGAGCATGGGACGCCAGGAAGTCCTAGGATCCCCCAGAGCGGCCCGCTCCATCTCCGGCTCCCGGAGTCTCCTTCACTCACCATCGCCGCCGCCATCTTGGATCCACGTGTCGCCGTAATGACGTCAGCGGAAGTAGGGTTTCCTTGGTTACGGAGTTTACCTCCGCGAGGTGCTGCCCTGTTTCAGTCGCTCCTGTGGTCGCGGTGAGTGGAGGCGCAAAGAAGACTTAGCTCCTGATCGCTAGCCTGGTCTGGGCAGTTAGGTCGCTGATTAAGTA